>NC_080162.1:12018062-12335562 GCF_950295315.1 Erinaceus europaeus
ATAGACATTAAGACAGACAAGCTTATTATGGAGAGTTCTCTGGTCAGATAATCTGGGGACTCTGATAATTTTGGTTATTCTTTTTCTCAACTATGCATGTGATACTACAGCATGATACTGGCAAGAAAGGAACTCATGGCTAGAGAAACAGAATACTGGTTATGCAAAAGACTTCCATGCCTGAGGTTCTGAGGCCCCAGGTTCAATCCCCAGCATCGATATGTATCAAAGTTGGAGCATGTGTTCCAGTTGGTTGAACAGTTTCTTTCTCTTTATCTCTTTCTCTTTACTCTATAGTTAAAACAAACACAACATTTTTTTAAAATTAAACTAAGGGATCAGGCAGTGGAGCAACTGGTAGAGCATACGTGTTATAATGCTCAAGGAACATTTGCAGGGGAAAGCTTTACACAGTACTGCAGGTGTCTTTCTCCTTCTCTGTCTTCCCCTTTCCTCTCAATTTCTATCTCTATCCAATAAGTACATATTTTTAAACAATAAAAAAGTAACTCATTCACTCTACTATATCTCCCTCTCCCCCACACTATGCAAAAATCATGTATCAATGGCCTTTAAGATAAATTTTCGGGAGTCAGGCGGTAGCGCAGCGGGTTAAGCGCATGTGGCGCAAAGCGCAAGGACCAGCATAAGGATCCTGGTTCAAGCTTACCACTCCACACCTGCAAGGGTGTTGCTTCACAAGCAGTGAAGCAGGTCTGCAGGTGTCTGTCTTTCTCTCCCCCTCTCTCTCTGTCTTCCCTTCCTCTCTCCATTTCTCTCTGTCCTATCCAACAATGAGGACATCACTAACAACAATAATAATTACAACAACATTAGAAAAAAACCAAGTGTAACAAAAAGGTAAAATAAATAAATAAATGTAAAAAAAAAGATAAATTTTCATTCAGGCAGAGAGTAACTGACGTCCTTGGAGTGCGATCACGTTTCATAATACATTTTCATGTTCTTTATACCTCAGCTTCTCGTAGGTTTGTTAGAAGCTATGGGATCTACAGATATACTGGTAAATGATGTTTCTGAACTCCCAGGTTAGGCATCAGATTGCTGATGACATTACTGATATACACGTCTGTTTTCTGAAGCTCTACCCAACCAAACTATGAAACTGCCACTTATTTATCTCTCGCTATAAATTTTTCTCTGATGGCTCTTTATAGTGGCCTCAGTTAAGTCTGATCAAAGATGATGTTGCTAAATGTTGATGTTTAATCCCAAATTGTAGTGAGAATTCTTGGAACGTACACAGAAAGATTAGCACAAGTCAACAAAAGTTTTTTGTTTTTTTTTAAGGTTTCAATTTCAGCATGTTTGTGAACAAGCCCTCTAGCCAAAGCTATGCGTTATATTCAGCCGTCTAACTTTAAGTAAAATTATATGACCTCTACTACCCACAAAAATTTAAACTTGGGGCTGAGTGGCGGCACACCTGGTTGAATGCACATGTTATAATGCACAAGGAACCAAGTTCAAGCCCCCATTCCCTACCTGCAGGGGAGAAGTTTTGCGAGTGGTGATACAGGTCTCTCTGTCTCTCTCTCTCTCTCTCTCTTAACATCACCCCCTACCCTCTCGATTTATGGCCGTCTCTATCCAATAAATAAATAAAGATAATGCTAATTTTTTTAAATTAAACTTCATACAAAATGCTATCACACTTAATGTCTACTGACATCCTATCACAGACACCAAAATAGTATCTCCAGAGAACCAAGATTATCTCCATATACCTAAAATTTTCCCACAGTTTGAGTGAATAATACACACTGACTGGCATTCTCTAAACAAATCATATAACATGAACAGCAGTGGACACTGCTACGAACTCCTCTGGCACTGCTTGAAAAATAAAGTCTAATTAAGTCCTGGCATTGCTCTATTTTTCTGTTCTTCAATTCCCTCCCACTTTCCATATTGCTCCCTTCATTCTGAAAAAGTATGCCTTCTGTCATCTCCCGTTGTTCTTTAATTCACAACTCCTACCGACAAATCTTGCTTTTTGATTAACCAGTGAAACTCTACTTGCCAGATAATGGTCACAGTGTATGGGAACTTGAACTGTCTACACCATCAACTGGTCCTAATCCCTCCTTCATCACAGAAGATACTGGTAGCCAATAAAACAAGTCAACTGCCTAAGGTCAGTGACCAGGATTTTACCAGAATCCAGATCTTTTAGTTCCCAAGCCAAAGTTATTCCCAATCTACTCCTTAATTAATACCACACCACTTACAAATACAATCCCTTTATCAGATTTTGTCCCCAGAAGACTAACATTTAACCAAAGTGCCTTCCACTAAGATTTAAGATGTCTCAGCTCATTCATTAAAGTAGAATAAAAACAAAATACTTAAGATTATATCCAAGACAAAAAACTAATCCCAAGTTACAAGCCTTATCGATGCAATGAAACAGGGTGATTCAATAAGAATTAAAGAACAAATCACAAGATTATCTTATTGTTCAACACCAGGAAGAACACATGATAGTCATATCTTCCTATTGCTTAGTGTAGCTTTACTAACACTGAGCTCTGTTAGATGCGTTATTTCGTTTAATACAATTTTAAAAAGTAAGTTATCTATCTTGCAGACAAATAACTTGGTGAAGTTATAGTATTGTTAGTAAGTGGCAAAGTTGGGATTTAAAGTGAGGTTGAAGCATAGAATGTAGTTCAATATCTAAATGCTATGTCCTGTGAAAAAGTGTAAAAAAAAAATCACAATTCATAGTATTATTCAATGTCTTCCACCTCTAACATCTCTATCAAAAAGTTAATATCAATGATAATTCCAAAGTAAGTGTGTGTGTGTGTGTGTGTGTGTGTGTGTGTGTGTGTGTGTGTGTGTGTGATATAGATAGTCTTCATCAATAGGTCTATGGGTAAAAAGTACATTTGTACATAATATGTCTTTTCCAGTTCCCTGCCCATTTCTCTTTTCCCTGTGTTCAAGTTCCTTCAAAGATAATTTTCAGTATGGCAGAAAATAAAATAACAGACTTTAAATCTATTGGGCTTTGTTCAGCTTTTTTTGGTATGCTTACAAAAGTTTACAGTTACTTTTCTATGTTCTTATATTAATAGGCCATAGTGGTTTAAAAGTAACACAGAATATGTTTCACTATTCCTCTGTTTCTAGTGAACCAATAGTCTTTCAAGTTTCTTTGCTGTTAACTTCTCTCTCTAGTCCCCGGAAACCATTATGACTACTTAATTCAGATTGGTAGCTAACACTGCATGCTTGTTTATACCCTCACTGAGACCTTTGGAAAAAATGAAAAAAATTCAGAATTCCTTATGTTAGGACCTAGACCCCAATGGGCCAGTACAAACTTGTAAAAGATACATACAGCAAAAACAAACAAACAATGTCAAAGTACTGCTTACACTTTACAGAGACTCAAAGTGACCAAGACATTGTTGAAGTTAACATTTGCTAAAGCTTTGATGAGGACCTTGCATTTTAGCTTTGATAATATATGTAAGCTTCTAGAAAGATTTGAAATCCTAATTAAACAAACATTTTAAATAATCAGTAATAAAGTATTGATAACTAATGATGATGCAAAATAGAGTAGTGCTGAGATATGTAAATCATTCAACAGAGGGTTACCATGGGCAGATTTAGAAAAAGATAGTAAGAAAAACTAAAAATTAGCAGAGAGACTAGGGAGTAATGCAGGTGAAGTCAGGTGCCCAGGCTTGCAAAAGGGAACAATGAAATGAAGTTTTGTAGATAGCTAGTAGGCATATTTTAGATATATTCCAAAAGGCCTGTGGCTATACTAGTTTGTTTTTTCCCCCGAGCCTAAAATCTGATATGCAGGTGGATCCAAGTTATTGTCTGGGGAGATGATGTCACGGATGGAAAAGGGACAGAAAGATGGATCAGGGAAGAGAGTAGCTTCCTAATATGGGAAAAGGGTATAAATACAGTTGACTATAAACCCCATCTATTTGATGTGATCTGGGGCCCATATTCAGCTTAGGAGCCTATGTGGCCTCTGCATCTTGCAGATCTGAACTCACATTCTATGGTCATGAGTAGGAACATTCCAAGCTGCCCCAATATGGACCCATCTTCCTCAGGTGTAGCATAGAGTATGTTGTCCAGCCTCCCCTTGGAGGATGGAACATTCTCTACCATTGTTGATCCAAGTTGAGGGCAAGGTCCTATGGGGGCCCACAAAGGGACCTATTGTGTTGTTCCTGATAGAGATGACCGGTAACAATGGAGAGAGGGATTTATTTGAGGTCTAGGCTCATCATGTCTGTTTGGGAATCTCAGGACTCCCCAAATAGGGCCCCAGCTGATAGGGTGGCCTGATAGTGACTAAAGAGTCATCAGTAAAGTATGCCAGTCTCTTGCCCTTATTCAGCTTTTGCAGCCCTTGCTTTGATGAGGTTAGCTTTGGAGTGAGAGAACTGTAATAGGAAGTAGGTGAGGAGGGTATCTATGTCTAATAAGATACTGTTTCATTAGGAACTTTATACTGACTCACTGTAGACTATTGTGTACTTTTGCTTTCAGCTATCTACAAAATGAAGGACCATCCCCCCCCCCAATTCTTCATCTGCACTATTCCAGCCTTTAGGTTCATGATTGTTCAACAATTTGGCTTTGTATGTTAACTCTCTTTTCAGCCACCAGGTTCCAGATGCTAGTATGATGCCTATCAGATTTCCCTGGACAGACAACTCCACCAATGTATCCTGGAGCTCTGCTTCTCCAGAGCCTCACCCTACTAGGGAAAGAGAGAGGCAGGCTGGGAGTATGGATTGACCTGTCAACGCCCATGTTCAGCAGGGAAGCAATTACAGATGCCAGACCTTCCACCTTCTGCACCCCATAATGACCCTGGGTCCATACTCCCAGAGGGATAGAGAACAGGAAAACTATCAGGGGAGGGGATGGGATACGGAGATCTGGTGGTGGGTCCATACTCCCAGAGGGATAGAGAATAGGAAAGCTATCAGGAGAGGGGATGGGATATGGAGTTCTGGTGGTGGGAACTGTGTGGAGTTGTACCCCTCTTATCCTATGGCTTTGTCAATGCTTCCTTTTTATAAATAATAATAAAAAAAGAAAATGAAGTCTTGTTAAGTTAATGGAATTAGATAACTAGTCTAAGGGATGTTAACAATTCGAGTTTTGACTCTCCCAATTGGGTAAACTTGATTTTTCTTTAAAAAAGCTCACTTTATTGTCTTCATATGATAGCATTTCTTAGGAAAAGTAAAGAAGACAGAGCATCCCTCTAGTGAACATCGTGATGCCAAGGATGAAACTGGAAGTCTCATACTTGAACACAGTGGTGGAATTGAAAATTATAAACACTATAAGACTATAATTATAGAAATTAGTTATAAAAACAAAAATTCACAGAGTTTTATATGGAATACCTTAAGTATTTGTATTTGAGGTATATGAAGATACTTAGAAGTATGTTTGGAGTTTGCTTCAAAATAGGAGAGTAACAAACAGAGGTGTGATGAGAGAGACAAATAAAACTAAAAACAATGAACTTATAATTGTAAGCTAAACTATGGGTGAGCTGTGGTTCACTACACTGTTTCTTTAAAAAAAAATCCCAGACTGTTTGTTGTCAGAGCATTAAGGGTTTCTGTAATACAGATGGAGGAGAGATAGGAAACTTTAGCTAATTAGAAGGATGTTTTACTCAGACAATAAACTGAATTATTATAAAACAACTGAAATCACAAAGAAAATTCAAGCAACTCCATGCCACATCGTGCTACAAAACTGAGAATTTTTAAAAGTTAAACTTTTAAGAAATTACTCTATGTTTACATTCAATAATAAATTTAAGGTGACCCCGAATATAATTCCCCCCTTTATCTTTAAATCAAGCAAAATGATTTTGAAACATATGTTTGCATCTGTGAAAATAACATCTACTTAAATAAACCACTGACAGAGGTAGATTTGGTAATATAGCCCAGAGGGTCACCAAAGGAAAATGATAAAAGGCTACTAATTCCTTAAAAACAGTAAGATATAAAAAGCATGGGAATAAGTAAAAATCTTCAGACATTGGTAATCATGCTAGATATAGCTCTTCCTATGTAAATGTAAGCAAGTTACTCAACCACTGATACCCAGTTTCATGATCTGTTCTATGACTGGATCCCGTTACATATCATCCAAGGTTCCTTTGGTTTTCAACATCCAAGAAGCTGAAATCTGTTTCTCCACTTGTCTACACCTGTTCAGGAACCCAGCACTCACTGCAGATTATGACACCTCCAATTTTAGGAAGGCTCTGGGTCTCAACAAATCTGACTGATGGAACAGCAAAGAGAAGTCTATTTCTGGTCTTTCTCATCGGATGTGAATGAAGTCACGCCAACAGGCAGGGAATCTGAGTGAAATCCCAGTCATGCGGAAGGGATCATCTCGGGGGAAGAGTATGATGATGATGTGGTCAGTTCTATAACAGACTTGTAAAAGAGGTTCTAGGAATATCAACAAGGCCCATAAGATGGCTGGTGCAGGACCTACATTGGAGGTGAGAGTGTTTTGTAGACAGTTGGCATAGGAAGAACTGTATCGATGTCAACAACTATACTGTAAAACATTAGCACTCTCAACAAAATGACTGAAAAATTACTCATCAAGGATGTATATTCCTTTTATATTATCTTTATTTATTTATTGGATACAGACAGCTAGAAATTGAGAGGGAAAGGAGTGATAGAGAGATAGAGACAGACAGAGAGACACCTGTCCAACACTGCTTCACCTCTCGCAAAGGTTTTCCCCTGCAAGTGGGGGCAGGAGGCTAGAATGCAGGTCCTTGCGCATTGTAACATGTGCAAGGATGTATTATATTTTGTAGAGGAGAGGAAATTATGTAATGAGAATTTTATCGTGTGGTCAGTTTAAGATATCGTTTATCCATCCAAGAATACCTGAGATATTTAATATTTAGCACGTGGCTAGATTCATACAGTTTTATCAAGTTGAAAGAAGAGGGGCCAGGTGAGGGTGCACCTGGTTTAGTGCAGATGTTACCACGTGCAGGTCCCCAGATCCCACCTGCAGGGGGAGAGCTTCAGCAGTGAAGCAGGGCTACAGGTCTCTATCTCTGTCCCTAGCTCCTTGTTCCCTCTCAATTTCATTCTCTCTCTCTAAAGTATTTTTTTTTCTTTTTTGTTCTTCCCTTACTGCCTGCTCCCAGGGTCATTTTTCTTTATATTTTTATTAGGTAGGACAAACAGCAACTGAGAGGGGTGGGAGAGAGAATGATAGACACCTGCAGACCTGCTTCACTTATGAAGCTTCCCCTGCAGATGGGCAGCGAAACCTTGAAACCAGGTACTTGCATATGGAAAATTTGTGTATTCAACTGGGGGCACCACTGCCCGGCCCCATAAATAAATCTTTTAAAAAATTTGAAGACTCAAGAATGTTCCTCCTCATGACCACAGAATGCGAGTTCAGACCTACAGGGATGTAGAGGTTACATAGGCTCCTAAGCTGAATATAGATCCCAGATCAAATCAATGGGGTTTACAGTCAACAATACTTATATACTTTTCCCATATTTGGGAGCTACTCTCTTCCCTGATCCAGCTTTCTAGCCCTTTTTCCAGCCATGGCATCATCTCCCCAAACAATAACTTGGGTCCACCTGCATATCAGATGTCAAGCTCAGGCAAAAACTAGGCCCTTTGGAATATAACTAAAATAGACCTACTGGCTATTTCCAAAACGGAGATTCCAAATCTTCATCTGCAATAGTCTTGCCTTTAGGTTCATGATTAGTCAACAATTTGTATGGCTTTATATGTTAACTTTTTCAGCCACCAGGTTCCAGATGCTACCATGATGCCAACCTGACTTCCCTAGGCAGATGACACACCACTGTGTCCCGAAGCCCCGCTTCCCCTACCCTACTAGGGAAAGAGAAAGACAGGACAGGAGTATGGATCAACCTGCCAATGTCCATGTTCAGCGGGGAAGCATTACAGAAGCCAGACATTCCATGTTCTGCATTCCATAATGATCCTAGGTCCATACTCCCAGAGGGTATAAGAATAGGAAAGCTATCAGGGGAGGGGATGGGATACGGAGTTCTGGTGGTGGGAACTGTACCCCTCTTATCCTATGGTCTTGTCAGTGCTACCATTTTATAAATAAATAATTAATTTAAAAATTGAAGAAAAGATAAATCCAACAATAAAAACAGGACATTTTAGAAATCATATATATTCATATATTTTATTTAATATATATGCATATATCAGATCTGGCTTATAGTGGTGCAAGGGATTGAACCTGGAACCTTGGAGCCTCAGGCATGAGAGTTTCTTAGCATAACCATCATGCTGTTTACCACTGCCTTAGAAATGATCTTTAAAATGCAAATATCCCAGATAGCCATTCCATCTGGCACTTTATTAAGCAAACACTAAAGGGAAGGATGTTTTCTTTTTCTTTTTTTTCTTATTTTGATGTATTTATTTATTTTAAATGCTTTGAGTTTCTTGAGCAGAATGTTAGTTTTGCATATTTTTTCTTTATTTATTGGGTAAAGAAAGCCAGAAATCAAGAAGGTAGGGGGAGATAGGGAGAGACAGGGGGCCGAGCAGTAGTGCAGCAGGTTAAGCTCACCTGGCGCAAAGCACAAGGACCGGCATAAAGATCCCCGTTTGAGCCCCCCCCCCCCCCCCCCGGCTCCCCACTTGCAAGGGGTTGTTTCACAAGCGGTGAATCAGGTCTTCAGGTGCCTATCTCTCTCTCTGTCTTTCCCTCCTCTCTCCATTTCTCTCCGTCTTACCCAACAACAACGACAACAATAGTAACTACAACAATAAAACAACAGGGGCAATAAAAGGGAAAAAAAATAATAGCTTCCAAAAGCAGTGGATTTGTGGTGCAGGCATTAAGCCCCAGCAATAACCCTGGAGGCAAAAGAGATAGAGAGAGAGAGAGGGAGAGGGAGAGGGAGAGGGAGAGGGAGAGGGAGAGGGAGAGGGAGAGGGAGAGGGAGAGGGAGAGAGAACTGAGAGAGAGAACTGCAACACTGCTTTACTACTGAAGAGTTTTTCCCCTGCAGGTGGGGTACGGGGGCTCAAACCCGGCTCCTTGTGCACTGTAGCATCTGTGCTCAACCAGGTGTGATACCACCCAGCCACCTATGTATGTATGTATGTATGTATGTATGTATGTATTTACTTATTTATTTATTTATTTTAATTTCTTTATTGGGGAATTAATGTTTTACATTCGACAGTAAATACAATCGTTTGTACATGCATAACATTTCCCAGTTTTCCGTATAACAATACAACCCCCACTAGGTCCTCTGTCATGAAGGATGTTTTCTAATCTCCAGAAAGAAGCCAAGCAGTACAGAAAAGATCTGAATAGTAGTTAGATCTGAGCACTAGAGGTGGTTAAGACCTTTAACAAATTATAGTTATGAAATTTTAGGACATGTAAGAATCACTGTTACCATGTTGGGTGTTAGGGAGGGATTACTTGATAAAATAGGTATCTCTAAGTGCCATAGACAAATTCTTACTATTTTGAATAACTTATAAAGAATTTTGATGCTGTTGGTCTCATATTATTCCTGGAAATCTAATTCATTGTGAGATGAGAAAAATTAAACATAGAAGTAGAATTCAGGTTGAGTGGTTTTTTCAATTCTATCAAAAGAAATTAAAGAAAAATACTAGGAAGAGGGTAGTTAATTAAAAATGTGTTCCAAGTGTTTAATTACATGAGATAGAAACCATCTGGATTTTTTTTTTGCATATTGTTTAATTAAAATTTTTGCCAAAAGTAATTCATTTGAAACTCCCCAACCCAGGCCAACTTCCCATACATTTCAAAGTATAAATACTCAAACAAGCTTACACAGAGAAAAGACACCCAGGGCAAGTAAGTGTGTGGTAGCACTACGAATCAATCATACAAGTCGTACGATAGTCTAGACTTTAGACATCTGGCTTCTTTCACTTAGTTCAAGAATCCTCTGAGTGAAGACTCTGGGAGCCAGTAGTGCAGAATCTTCATTTTTATAGCCAAAAGCAGTTTTGCTTAAAGTAAAATGTTTCATCTCTCTCCATGCCCCAGTCTCCTCACCTATATAAGATGTATAACTGTCTACATCACTGTGGTCTGCAAAAAACAGTTTGGCTGCGGCGTTGGTGGTGGCGCAGCAGGTAAAGCGCATGTGGAGACCTAGGACGAGGATCCCCGGCTGGAGCCCCCGGCTCCCCACCTGTGAGGGGGAGTCGCTTCACAGGCGGTGAAGCAGGTCTGCAGGTGTCTGTCTTTCTCTCCCCCTCTCTGTCTTCCTCTCTCCATTTCTCTCTGTCCTATCCAACAACAACAAGGACAAAAAAAAAAAAAAAAAAAAGGCCTCCAGGAGCAGTGGATTCACAGTGCAAGCGCCAAGCTCCAGTGATAACCCTAGAGGCAAAAAAATAAATAAAAATTAAAATTAAAAAATAATTTAGCTAGGACCACATCATC
Source organism: Erinaceus europaeus (assembly GCF_950295315.1). Classification (NCBI taxonomy): domain Eukaryota; kingdom Metazoa; phylum Chordata; class Mammalia; order Eulipotyphla; family Erinaceidae; genus Erinaceus; species Erinaceus europaeus. Next base: position 12,028,593 of record NC_080162.1, read on the forward strand.
TCAGTGCTTCTGGTCATGGGAAGAAAGTAAGAGATTTCTGAGACCCTCACAGGAAATAAAGATTGACTTGAGACCAAAAAAAAAAAGCTACATAAACCTAATAGCATGAAAATGGACACCATCAAATTCCTGACTGCAGAGTTTAGGGGGCAAATAAAAGTGTTAACTGAAATTCTTTTTGTTTTAATTTAATAGATTATTTTATTGGGGAACTCAGTACCACAATTGTACAGTTTCATATGTTTCCAAGTCAGCTGCACTATAGTTTTACAGGTACGATTTCTAGGACAGGCAAAAGGCAGTATGAAGGTCTAGCCTCTTTTTTTGTTTTTTAATTGGGGGATTAATGGTTTACAGTTGACAGTAAAATAGAATAGTTTGTACATCCATAACATTTCTCAGTTTTCTTTTTTAATTTTATTAGTGATTTAATACTGATTTACAAAATTAAATGTCAACAGGGGTACAGTTCCACACCATTCTCACCAACAGAATTCTGAATCTTCAGTCTCCCCACTGCAAGTCACCGTGGTTCCCCTAAGGTTGCAGACATGGGCCAACCATCATCTCTTCAATTATCTGTTGACATTTGTACATAATTGCCCCCTTTTTCTTCCTGATCCAATCCTCTCTTTCCCCTACAAGCCACTCATGACACCATTACTACCTCCATATGTCCCTCTCCTTTTCCTCTCTCTCTCTCTCTCCAGGTGCTGATGGCCTCTATGTTTTATTCACAACATTTATTTATTCACTCGTCACACACGGAGGGAGGAGACTAGAGCATCACTCTGGCACATGCAACACTGGAGATCGAACTTAGGAGCTCATGCACCTTCTGCTGCTGCCACCTCCCAGGTAGCTGGTCTGGACTCTTTACAGGAAAGATAAGGCTAATGGATGATCCCAACCGATCACAGCAGGAAATTTCACTTCATAAGGGAAGCTATTGATTTTAAGTAAGAAATATGTTCAGTGGCAACTTTAGGAAGCTGACTACTTAGAGGTAAAGATAAAACTGCAAAAAGCAGAGTAAACGGAAATGGAAACGATTAGAAGAAAGCATTCAGGACAAGAAGTAACAAAAGTGGAAGTGAGGCAATAAAAAGACAGAAAGGAGGAAAAAGAAGACAAGGTCTGAGAGACTAGAAGGAAGATGAATTTGATGACTAAGTGATGTCAAGAATGCTTCCTGGGATTTTGAGTTTAATGACACAGCAGACTGGAAGTAGAAAAGTTGAGATTTTCATTTAATTCAATTTTGGGCTATACTGAATTTGAGACTTTATTGACAATTTCAAGTTGAGTTTTCTCAGAAGAAAATGCTGAGAATGTGTTGATGCTAAAAATTCTGGGGCTAAATAAGAGGGCGCTCATATTTAAAGGTGGTAGTTATGCCATGAGGCCACTGAAACTACACATGGCATAGATGGTGCTCAAGGAAGAGATTCTGGGGTAATTTACTGGATGTAACAATTCAAAGTTGGTAGTATGAAGCACAAGGACCGGCACAAGGATCCTAGTTCCAGCCCCGGGCTCCCCACCTGCGGGGGGGAGGGGGTCCTTTCACAAGCGGTGAAGCAGGTCTGCAGGTGTATGTCTTTCTTTCTCCCTCTCTGTATTCCCCTCTTCTCTCAATTTCTCTCTGTCCTAACCAATAAAAATGGGGAGAAAAAATGGCCTTCAGGAGTTGTGGATTTGACACTGAGCCAAAAAAAAAAAAAAAAAAGGTATAAAAACATGAACAATGTGGTTGTAATCACACAATACACAACATGTATTCTACCTTATATTAAAATACTAGAATCATGCCAATAATGATCATTTAATTCCCACTGCTAGTAACTGGAATGGACTCAACTGCCAGGTGGTAGTGTAACCAGTAACACATGTTATAATAGTCAACTACTCAGGTTCAACCCCCTGGTCGCCACCTACAGGAGAAAGTTTCACAAGTGGTGGGGCAGTACGGCAGGTGTCTCACTGTCTCCCTCTTGATCTCTCCTTTCCTTCTCAATTTCCTGGTCACTATCCACAATAAAATTAAAAAAGAAAAAAAAAGATGAACATAATTAAAAGGAAGGATCATGAGAGCCATCTGGGAAAAATTTTCTTGTTTATATGAGAGGAAGGAATCTGACCCTAGTAAATTTACTGAACTAATATATATCAACCAGACCTTAAATCTGTTCTTATTCAGGGGTGTCAGCTTTGGGAAAAATAACTATCTTTATTGGGTGAGTGCCAGATTGAGTCAGGGTTTCTATTATTACTAGAAAACACCCTAACTAATAAAAAGTTTTATGCTGGAGATGACAAGGGTCATGAGATTACAAAAGAAATGCTATTATTGAAACCAAGAGAAAAATTTCAATGTGGAAAAAAGCATAAGAGATTTATCTGGAAAAAAAAAGAGGTTTATCGGTCGTCAATGAATTACACATGTATATATGTTCTAGATATCTGTGCATTGATCTCCTTTCTCAATCCTATTAAAATACACAGTTAAAAATAATAAAACACAAGGAGTCAGGCAGTAGCGCAGCGGGTTAAGCGCACAAGGACCGGCATAAGGATCCCGGTTCGAGCCCCCAGCTCCCCACCTGCAGGGGAGTCACTTCACAGGCAGTGAAGCAGGTCTGCAGGTGTCTATCTTTCTCTCCCCCTCTCTGTCTTCCCCTCCTCTCTCGAGTTCTCTCTGTCCTATCCGAAAACGACAACATCAACAATTACAACAATAAAAAAATAGTAACAAAACACTAAATATATCTGTTCTTTGAAATCTAATCCCATTTGGGCACACAGTTTTCAGCAAATGTGAAAGCTGTTTCTAACAAAGTAAGCTATTTTTCTTCTAGGATTCCTCTGAAAATCAGAATGGTACCTCAGAGGGAGAGCTGGGCGGTAGTACCGCCACATGCCTCGCCTGTACACAGTGCGGGTCCGAGTCCCGTCACCAGTGAGTGGTGCTGTGGGACAGGTGAAGTTCTGGTGCTGTGGAGTCCTCCCTCCCCCATCATCTCTATTTGAATGAAGCAGCAGCTTAGAGTACTGCAATCACTCAAGTGAGGCCCCAACTCAAAAAAGCAAACAGAGGGGGTCTAGCGGTGGTGGCGCAAAGCACAAGGACCAGCGCAAGGATCCCAGTTCCAGCCCTGGCTCCCCGCCTGCAGGGGAGTCACTTCACAGGCAGTGAAGCAGGTCTCCAGGTGTCTATCTTTCTCTCCCCCTCTGTGTCTTCCCCTCCTCTCTCGATTTCTCTCTGTCCTATTCAACAACAACAACAATAATAATAACCACAACAATGACAAGACAACAAGGGCAACAAAAGGGGAAAAAAATAGCCTCCAGGAGCAGTGGATTCATGGTGCAGGCACTGAGCCCCAGCAATAACCCTGGAGACAAAACAAAACAAAACAAAAAAACAAACAGAGAAATAAAGAGTGATGAGTTTATTTAGGGGCAGGGTAGTGGTGCGCCTGGTTGAGAACACATGCTATAATGCTCAAGGACCTGTCTCCAGTCCTCACTTGCTGAGAGAAAGCTTTGTGAGTGGTGAAGCAGTGCTGAAGTTGTCTGTCTGTTTCTCTCCCTCTATCTTGCCCATGCTCTCAATCTGGCTGTTTCTATCCAAGAAAGATAATAAAAAAACATTTTTAAAAAGAAAATTAAAGAAAAAAATATTTAAAAATAAATCCTTTAATACAAAATTATTTACTATAGAAGACAGCTTCTCAACAGACTTAAATTTAAGAGGATAATTTTGTGGAAACACAATTTGGTTTTTAAGTATCCCCACTTAAAGTTCATATAGGTGATGTGATAAAGGTCTGATGACAGACATAGGCATGAAGCAAGTAATGCCTTCTTTCCTCACTAGTCATCGTCACAAAAAGAAATGGGTTCTATATGGATTAAAAACCCACAATTCTTGGGGGCCAGGCAGTAGCACAGCGGGTTAAGTGCACGTCGCGCAAAGCGCAAGGACCATAGTAAAGATCCCGGTTTGAGCTCCCGACTCACCACCTCAGGGGGGTTGCTTCACAAGCAGTGAAGCAGGTCTGCAGGTGTCTATCTGTCTCTCCTCCTCTATGTCTTCCTCTCCTCTTTGGATTTCTTTCTGTCCTATTCAACAACAATGACAGCAATGACAACAATAATAATAACAACGATAAACAAAAGGGGAAAAAATGGCCTCCAAGAGCAGTGGATTCATAGTGCAGGCACTGAGCCCCAGCAATAACCCTGGAGGCAAAAACAAAAACAAACAAACAACAACAAAAACCCCACAATTCTCGAGAAATGTAGCTTTAAAAGGAACTGAAAAATTTTACTCCCTTCCCCCACCAAAAGATCAGATTCCAAGCAGGAAACAAGATGTATGTGAATTTTCTTGTCTCACTCATTGTAGAAGAAAAATTCCCATCTGATAACTGTATAGTTATCTGCAAAGTAGCAAAAAGTTCAGGTCATCATCAAGTGACAGTTGTCATAGAGAGCAAACTGGTAAGGCAATTTTTCAAAATTCCCAGCTCTTCAAGGAAGCTGCTTTCAACCTGGGAATCTCGCCCACCAAGTTCCAGATGCTACCATGATGCCAACCCAACTTCCTTGGGCAGATGACCCCACCATCTGTCCTGGAGCCCCACCTCCCCAGATCCCTACCCCATTAGGGAAAAAGAGAGACGGGCTGGGAGTGTGGATCAACCTGCCAACGCCCATGTTCATCAGAGAAGCAATTTCAGAAGCCAGACCTTCCACCTTCTGCATCCCACAATGATTCTGGGTCCATATCCCAGAGGGATAAAGAATAGGGAAGCTATCAAGGGAGGGGGATGGATATGGAGTTTTGGAGGTGGGAACTGTGTGGAAATGTACCCCTCTTATCCTATAGTCTTGTCAATATTTCCATTTTATAAATAAGCATTTTTAAAATTACCCCTCTTCTTTTTCTCTCTCCCCTCCTATCTTTCTCACTAATAAATAAGCAAAATATTTTTTTTTAAATGTGGTCCAGGAGGTGGCACAGTGGATAAAGCACTAGACACTCAAGCATGGGGTCCTGAGTTCAATTCCTGGCAGCACATGTACCAGAGTAATGCCTAGTTCTTTCTCTCTCTCCACCTATTTTTCTCACTGATAAATAAAGTCTTTTAAAAAAAGAAAAACGCCATCTAAATATGTAAAGCAAGACTAAAAAAACATTAGAGGGTTAATATTCTACAAATATTCTAAGATATATATTGATATCAGATATAAAGACCCCATAACACTAAAACTTCTGCCACGTCTGCAGAACATTACTCTTCAAAGTGTGTACCACGGTCCAACACCACCGGTACCACCTGAGAATGTGCGGGAAGTGGCTTTCTTGTTTCTGCCTAAAACTACTAAGTCAGAATCTGCACACTAACAGGATACTTAAGTGCTTATAGAACCATTAGGCTATGAGAAGTTTAACATCCATTGGACGTATTGCCTACATGCAATGAAATAAAGCAGAGTCCATGACTCATAACTTTCTCAAGATTCTAGTGCAGTGCTTAATCAGTCATTGTGCGCACAGGGCTCAGACACAAGCGAAGATCAACATTCTCATTCAAAGCCAAACAGTGTTATGACAACTAACTTTTGGTGAAATATTGGGGAAGGCACTGGAGGTAATCGTTAATGCCGAAAGTGTACATTTTTATAATTCTAAGCAAATGGCAGTACAAAAAGAAGGAGTTAAAAGAAATTTTTATGACAGGAAGTGGGGCAAATGGAGTTTAAATATATTAAGCCACAAGCAGAGAGGCAACTGTTAGTTATGATTTCTTTAGAGACTCCCAGAGGTTTGTCTTTAATAATTAACTTGTCTTGCAAATCCCTATTCCTAAAGCCCTTAATCAGTGATGTTCTTGGAGCCGAGGTAATCTAAATTAAAGATGGATCCCTGGTGAGTGAATATTTCTTTCCCCACCCCTTTCCTCGATGTCAAGAACAAACAGAAATACCTGCTTTTAATTTATAATGTTCAGGCTCCAAAGGAATTAATATTGAATGGACAAAACACAAACAAGAATGAATCTTCTCCTGATGAGTAATTGGAGAGGAACCAGTAATAACATGAAGGTCCAGTGTGGAATTCAATATGCTATCCCCTCCAGTCACCTACTTGGCAAACTAAACACTAACTAGTGCTTACCAATCCAAACACACAGAGGAAGCTACCACCCATCTCTGCAGTAAGTAAACATACTCTCAACAGACTCCCTTTACACTCATAAGGAAACTTCTCTGATGTTGGGGTCCATTTTTGTTTCTACCAATAACTGGGGAAAATGATTGCTAAGACAAGAAAGATAAGATTATAATTATTATTTCTCTGTAATTAGAGACATTTATAATGTAGCATCTCTGGGGAAATCTAATATGATGATATTGGCTATAATTATTTTAAAGAGGAATTTTCCATATAAACACTACTCTTCCTCTATGTGACTGTGGATTAACCTGTTCAATGTGAATCACTTCAGAGGCAAGAGAATCTTTCCAAGATAAGGGACTCATATAATGCCTATTTGGTATTCCAATCTTTTGAGGCAATATACATATATAATACAAAATTAAAAAGGAGAAAGACACAAGGTGTGTTAAGATTTATCTGGCTAGGCCACAGTTCAGGCAGATCCAGGAAAAGGGTCAGATCTCCTATTTCTAACCGACTTATACCACGTTTGCCAATATTTAAAAAGGCTGCCACTAATGTCCAATTCTCGCCAAGAAAGAGAGTGCTGCTGCAGGCAGATTTTCCTTTTGAACAGAGGCTGAGAGAAAGAGAGAGAGTGAGAGAACATGGTCTAAGTCATTGCTAGCAAACGTATGCCTGGCATCATTGGTCTCATTGGCATTACGATCAAAAAGGTTTGGATCACAAAGTCAAAAATAGATAACACACACTGAAGTCTCAAGAGACCATGTATATATAGATTTTGCTCTTCTGAATTTATGATTTAAATGAACTTAAAAATACACACAGCGGGGGCCACACAGGAGGTAGCACAATAGGTTAAGCGCCCATGCCACTAAACTCAAAGATCCCAGTTCCAGCCCGCGGCTCCCCACCTGCAGGGGGGTTGCTTCACAAGCCTTGAAGTAGATCTGCAAGTGTCTATCTTTCTATCTGTCTTCCCCATCTCTCTCGATTTCTCTGTGTCCTATCTGGCATTAACAACAGTGACAGCAATAACAATAATAACAACAACAAGGGCAACAAAAATGGGAAAAATGGCCTCCAGGAGCAGTGGATTCCTAGTGTAGGCCCCGAGCCCCAGTGATAACCCTGGAAGAAAAAAAAAAAAAAAAAAAAAAAAAAATATATATATATATATATATATATATATATATATATATCAAAATCAAAATCCTAGATGAGGAACTCATCAGTATGTCTGACCTATTATGCTTTTGTTCTTACTTTATTTTTGACATTCTTAATACACGGTTCCTGGGGTTCTTTATAAAAACAAAGAACAGATTCCTAAGCTTAGTATATGTTCACTTCTAAAAATACTCAGCTGATTAGTGCTGCTATTTTAAATCAGAAGCTCAGTCTCTTCACAGTTTTAACAAACTACCTAGGTAATTGTGACATACTTGCAAAACCTTCTCCAAAATGAAAATGCAGGGTTTATAATTTTTTTTTCTATTTTCCAAAGCACAACAAACTCACTTAGACAAACTATGTTTGCTATACCTCAACAATAAAAATTCACCCTATTATCTTAGACAATAGAGCTTACACTGTTTTAGTAAAAGAAACATATTTTTAGAAGTTTTATCTGCAGTTGTGGTTTCTCTTTGTGGGAGCATCCATTATCACTGTCAGACTCCTGACAACCTACCCACAATCCCTACCTCCAAATTGTCTTTCTTCTCTTTGTTTTGTTTCAGGTTTCTTTCCCATTTCTGCCTTTCTAACCTCCTCCACCCTCCTAAAATCTTTCTCCTTTAGTTCTCAAAGTATAGGACGAATTCCACTTCCCATGTGGGAAAAGAACCATTTCTTTTCACGTGCTCTTGAGCCTCTGTGGCTCAAAGGGAATTTTATGAGAAAACACACCACTAACAAAGCAATCCCCTTGAAATGTGTGGTTCTAGAAACGTTGAGTTTGTGCATATCACTGTTTAGAAGAGAATATTTTGGAATAAAACCACAAACGAAGTTAGTCTATTTTTTATCTTTATTTATTGTATAGAGACAGACAGAAATCAAGAGAGAAAGGGGTGATAGAGAAGGAGAGAGAGAGAGAGAGAGAGAGAGAGAGACCTGCAACACTGCTTCACCACTTGCAAAGCTTTCCCCTTGCAGGTGGGGACTGGGGGCTCAAACCCGGGTCCTTGCACATTGTAATACGTGCGCTCAAACAGGTGCATCACCACCCGCCCCATTAGTGTATTTTTTAAAAGTTTAATTTGAGGCAAATTTTGCAATGCATATTTTAATTTTTTCATTCAGCACTTCATGTCATGCTGTTATCTATGAGGAGTGATTTCCTCAGGTAGATGGAGATATACTAGAATTAATTACATGCTATTAATATGTCAAATTTACATGTGGTCCATACATTAGTAAGATGATGAATATTTGCTCACATTAAATCAATATAAACAATTGATTTCAATAACTACATACCTGTCTTATCTAGTGTATAATTAAAACAATCCAGTTACAATTATCTTCCTAATCGTTAGATGGTAAAGTGGAAGGCTAACCACACAATTCACCTATTTAGTCAAAGTCCCTGTTCTAGTGAATTCTGAGGTGTTTTAGGGAAGACAAATTCACACATTTTCCTGCTCTCTTAGGGTCTAGCAACCTATATAGGATCATCAAAAATAATCAGTATCTTAGTTACTTGATAAAAACAGTCTCTCTCACAAAAGGTTATGAATAAAGTCATACAAATCATTTCTGAAAAGTCACAAGACTATTTTACCATGCCAAAAAAGTCAGATAGCTCATATTCAACTGCTTCTGCACACCTGTGGGTAGTAATGATAGATAACTGCCAGGCTAGCTTCTTGGGCGGGACAGAGATGACCAGGGACTCATGGCTGAGCTGGGAACGCAGTTCAATCTTTAGTGAGCAGAAATGCAGTGCAATCTATCTAATCCCTATTCATTAGAAAATCCTGTCCTTTATATCTCCTGAGGTGGAAGTGTCAGGTCGGAAGAGGAAGTACGTAGGATAGGGGGTGGGGAGAAGGAAAAAGCGCGCATGCTCGGAAGTATCAAGCTTGCATCTAACCAGTGGGGATTAAACCAATGCCCTGTAGTCAGGGTAGGTCTCAGGTAAAGCAGTGATTATGTAAATAGACCACAGCGTTAAGCAATGCAAGCGAACCTAACGTGATGATCAAAACAGAAGGGGTCTTAGAAGCAGAATTAGAAGCAGACCAACACATAACTTCTATTCAGTATATAATAGTGTTAAATCTACACATTGTATAACTATGACACTTATCAAACAGCACAGAGTTTGGGTTCTTGTTTTATCTGTCATTGACAAAATAGAGAGGAAGGAAGGAAGGAAGGAAGGAAGGAAGGAAGGAAGGAAGGAAGGAAGGAAGGAAGGAAGGAAAGAAGGAAGGGAGAGAGAAAGATTAGGGATTAGGCCTGGTTTATTTACTCTATATAAAATGGTGAATGACCTTACATTTAGAGATCTAACTTTCCTTAGACTTATATAATCAGACTGGCTCTGAGAATAAATGCTCTTCACTCCTGCTCATTTCTGCCCCATCCCCCAGATAACAAGTCTGTCTCAACCAAGTACATTTTCACCAAGGGAGTACCACACTTAATTTTATAAACTGAGCAAGGGGAATGAGAGATAGGAGAGACAGAGATAGATACATAGAGAGAGAGAGAGAGAGAGAGAGAGAGAGAGCGCTTCTATGTTTTAGCTTGACTGGCAGTAACTAGCTAAACATGAAGAAATGAGAGTTATGGAACTAGTATATAACCAAATCAGATAAACTGAGGATACCTTGTGCAAACACACACACACACACACACACACACACACACACACACACACACACACACACACACACACACGAGTGAGGAAGAGTTTGGAAAACATAGAATTGTTCTAAGAGTTACTAAAACTATTCAACAACTGCTTAACATGTGCCACGCCCTAACCTAAATAAGCTTAGATACTTTGAGATAGCATTCAAAAGTAGGAAAGTCTTGAGATGACAAAAAAAAAAAAAAAAAAAACCCTAAAGCAGTGATTTTTTTGTGTGACAGGCAGAAGCAGTGAGAGAGGGAAAGAGACCACAGCAACAAAGCTTCCTTCAATGCTATGGGGGTAGGGCTCGAACCTGGGTTGCTATTTAAGCAGCCTTAAAGCAGTGATTCTCAAAATTGTACTTATGGAATTACCAGTACAGAAGTGATGGAAATAATGTTTTAAATATAGATTCCTGATTCCCACCTCTTGCCCATTCAATCAGAACCTTCAGTGTTGAGTTTTAGGATTTTGCATAGTATAAAAGGATTCAGATGACTTTTACTTCATGCCCAAGTTTGAGAACTGTTTCTGTAGCTAATTTTAACACTTTCCTTATACGGGTAAAATTGTCACCTGAGTATCTACCATATATATACCATAGCACTTCATAAGTGTATAGTTGTGATAATCTTACTCCTTTATGAAACAAATATTAACATTGAGAAATACTAGCAACCTTGAGAAATGTAAACAATAGGTATTTTCCTTCCAGAAATTCACAATATCAACACACATAATTACTAAAGTATGTTATTGAAATGGGGGAAAGGACATCAGTAAACAAAAAACTTTATATTCAAAATTATTTTCCACTAATAGAATTATCTGTGAGCACAGATCAAAACATTTCTAAAAGCTTTGAAACTGAAGTCAGTGAGGAAGAAAGTAGTGAAAGTAGGAGAGAAAAATCTGAACAGAGATAGAAAAAGAGGAGGCAGAGTTAAGATATTGTGCTGACTGTCCATTCCAATCTGCATTGTAGTGCATGCAAATCACTTTAGGGCAAGCTTACTTCTTCAGTGGGTTGCACTTTTCTTTCCACATTACAAACCACAGGAGAATTTCTTGATGCTAAGGGAAATGCTTAGAAATGAGACCTTGGGGAGTCAGGAGGTAGCGCAGTGGGTTAAGCACAGGTGGCGCAAAGCACAAGGACCGGCATAAGGATCCTGGTTCTAGCCTCCAGCTCCCCACCTGCAGGGGAGTCTCTTCACAAGTGATGAAGCAGGTCTGCAGGAGTCTATCTTTCTCTCCCCTTCCCTTCCCCTCCTCTCTTCATTTCTCTGTTCTATCCAACAACAATGACATCAATAACAACAATAATATTAACTACAACAATAAAACAAGGGCAACAAAAGGGAATAGAAATTTAAAAAAAGAAACAAAAGAGAAGAAAAGAAAAATAAAAAAAAAAAAGAAATGAGACCTTCAACCTTCTGCATCCCACAATGACCTTGGGTCCATACTCCCAGAGGGATAAAGAATAGGAAAGCTATCAGGGGAGAGGATGGGATACAGAGTTCTGGTGGTGGGAATTGTGTGAAGTTGTACCTCTTTTATCCTATGGTTTAGTCAATGTTTCCTTTTTATACATAAAAAATTTAAAAAAAAGAAATGAGTACTAATCCTTCAAAAACCACACATTCAAATGTTCTTCTAAATGACTATGGTAAACCCTATATTCAATCAAACTATCAAATAAAGACTTTTGGCTAGGTATAAAAGTCTTAAATAAAGTGACAATGCTGTCTAAAGTCTCAAGGATAACAGTAAACATAATATCAGAATTGGATCCCCAAAGTGGTGTGATGGATCCTGAGTTCAATCTGAGGCATGGCATGTACCAGAATGATGTTCTAGTTTCCTTTCTCTCTCTCTCTCTCTCTCCCTCACACACACAAACACACACACACACACACATAATCATTTCTAAAATTACCAGAGTTGTAGATGATCACAGCCATAATAGACACTCTCTGGGTCACAAAATACTCTCTGGGTCACTTTCTCTTCCCTCATGGGTCACAAAATACTCTCTGGGTCACTTTCTCTTCCCTCATGACCACATATACATCACACCAGCAAACAGAAGTCAATGAGCAGCCTTGTGTGTTTATTACTTTTAAGAATGTGGCAGTGCAGACACAGTGTCAGGCAGTCCCAAGTCAGATCCTGGGTTTTTCATGCTCTAGCACTGTGCCCGTAAGCTTCAGCTTCATTATCTGTGAAGTGAGACATTCCTGGCACTAACTAAATTACTGTTAGCAACATTAAGGAAAATATTTGGCAAGATTTTTGGACACCAAGAAAAGCCTTCTGGTTATCTATTACAACTTTGAAGGCTCATCATATATATGTGTGTGTCAGTTACATAGCATGCTTATATACCTAGCCTTGGGCTGGGGAGACAACATAATGGTTACTCAGAAGACTTTCCTGCCTAAGGTTCCAAGATTGCAGGTTCAGTCCCCAGATTGGACTGAGCAGTGCCCTGGTTTCTGTTTCTCTAGCTTAATTTTTTAAAATTTTTAATGTATATTGTCTTCCTTGTGTGGCTGTATACACATAAATATATATTACTTAATGTTTGTCCAGTTTCACTTACCTAAGCAAACGGGCTGATTTTGTACTTCTCTATAAACTTTTCAAATTTAGTTTTTATAATTAGAGGACTTTGGCATAGAAAGAAAATTTTTAATAAAAAATTATCATAGCCAAACAATCTACAAATGAGGGAAGTGCAATTTATAAATTGATCTGGCAGGATTTACTGTGAAGTTCTTAATGAAGGGAATAACCATTAGTTATCATCAATAATAAAATAGCAAAGATGGCATATATTGATTCCCCCCTTAAGTACAAGGATTATGTAAGTACTTACGTGCATTGTTTCACTAAATACATCATCTCTCCAAGGCCAATGTCTACTGTAATCATTTTACAGATCAGGAACCTATGTCAACCCAGCAAGTTAAATACTATATTTTTAAGTTGTACATTCAAGACTAGTGATTTTAGTCCATCCAAGATGAATTAATTCCATTAATGAATTTGAAGTCTGTTTTTTTAACTACCAAGGTAAAGGGCTAGAAATACAACACTGGACCTCAACCTCTATTCCGAATCCACTATTTCTTCCAAGTCCATGAGCCATGGAATAGGCTTACCAAACCTCAGCATAGTAGCAATCAGAGTTCAAAATAATATTATTCACCTCACACTCTCCTTTTGAAGTTGCCCTTCTACAGTGGAACTCATTAATGGAAAACAAACTATTTGCTAAGGTTCCAAAGCCCTTTTCCGGGTGAAATCCCCTAGATGTATTTCCATCACACTTAAAGCATACCTCAGATGGTAGATACCCAATGAAACCACCCAGTTTCTTTTACATTCTCAAATTCATATCTTTATCAGAAAACCGTAGAGTTAGAAGCTTAGGAAAAGATCAGCATTATAAAAACATATCAGCAGCCGCATATATTTATATCCTCAAGCATATCAAGTAATTTTTACAGTCTCCACAGTGAATTGGTACGGTAGATGAGGTCAGTTCAAACTTAGCCAACCAGAGATCAAAAAACAAGCCACTTCTCACAGCCACCAGGATCAAGCTTCCTGACCACTAAGTAGTTACATATTCATAGTAAATCTGCTAAATCCTCTCCTCAGAAGAGCAAAGCAGAACAGAAAAGGGGCACAGTGATTATTTCATGATTTCAAGTGAAAAACAATAAAACTGATGAGAATATTCATTATAAAGGAGAATATGCAAATGCAATTACTTCCTATCCAGTGCCATTATTTTAATAATAAAGGAAGATACTGGCTTGCAATAAAGGCTACAAATGGGACTCAGTGTCTACCAGGGAAACAGCTAAGTCACTGTCAATATCATTAAGAGGACTATGTAAGCAACACGTGTTAAACTCCCAACTTCATAATATCTATATCCAAAAACTAAAATGAATTAGACATCTCAGGAAAGGATCAACTTCCCAAAAAATGTATTTGTAAGACAAGTTTCAAAAAAAAAATTAAGATTTCATTCTTAGAAAAATTAACAACGGAAATATTTGAAGAATTTAACTTGACAAGTCTTAAATTTAAAAGCCTCTCCACATTTTAAAGCCTTTCATGACTGTATTTTTTCAATAGTGGACAGAATAGGCATTCACATTCTTTACTTCAAAGCACTTGGGCTCTTTTCTAAATACAGATCTAATATTTGAACATCTACATCATAAATACAGTCCTCAAATATTTAAACAGGAAGCTCCAATTACTTTTTCTTGATTTAAAACTAATTCAAAAAAGATCTAAGAGTACTGTATTCTTTGGGCAACTATTAATTTAGGCTTTTTTTTTTTAACTTTGGATGGGATTTTAGATACTTTTCTGTATAACTACTGCGTGCTAACCGATTGCACCACTGGAGCTCCAAGGTATTTTAGATTCTTTTCTTATACTCTAGAAATTCTTTTCTCTATTCTACATGACCAGTTCATGACCAGTTCCATCTATCAAACATCACGCTCTTCAAATGACATGTCAAATCAGCCAGATGCGATGCAAACACATCCCAAACACAGGCAATAACCCAATTATTTCTGACTCATGGTAAAATTAACCTCCAAAACCATACACACAAAGGCCAACACAGTGCAATCTCATTTTTTCATACTTGTAGTTTTAGCCAGTAGAAAGCTTTGATAAACAAAACTAAATTTGCTGGATGATGAAGAGAGAAGAGGACATTTAAAAAGCTCAAAGATCACAAAGTACACTTTAAATAAGCACTTACCATCTCTCCTAGAACACACACTTCAAAATTATCCATAGTACCTGAATAGCAGTGTTTTCTAACTGCCTTCTTGAGTTTTTAGTCCATAAAATGGCCACGAGAGTGAGAGCCCAATGGGAAGCAAAACAAGTAATGGTCAATGCCATGTTCACTTACCTGCAAAAGGAAAAAGCAAAGGTTTAGCAGAAAGACTCCATAATCTTCTCACACTTCTACTAATTAGCTTTGATTTAAAGCAGATCATGTGACACAGAAAAAGACAAATAGAATCATGTGGCTTTTGAGAGCACTATTAGAAATAGAACATCCTTTCCTTTAACTAATGATGACTTTTTTTTTGCAGAAATATTTTTCTTTATGATGAGTCGAACAACAATACAATAGGATAAATAATACAATATGATGAACTGAACAACAATACGCTGTATTGGGGACAGAAGAAACAGTAATGCTAGGAGACATAAATCTCTTAAAATCCTGAAAGTCTTTGCCTAGGAAGCATCTAGTCATTGTCACGCGATCAGTCGATCAGTCGCAGTCCCAGGCAACTGACATCAGAAAGAGTTCTAAAGACAGACATCAGCAAACGTCATCAGTTTGTTTGCCCTAACATACTTCAGTGTGTACAGTCTCAGAGGTGTTTTAATATTGACATTGATACTAGCTCAAAGCATGGAAATTTCCAAAATGTTGGTTTTTCAAAGACACATTACCCAGCCAAAAAAAAAAAAAAAAAAAATTAAACATCCTCTGTAAATGAACATTCTCTATATCGAGTTGGATATCTAAAATCATACAACCATTAAGATTTCAATTCTTCCATGCAAACTTTTTTTTTCCTTTCAAAAACACTGTCTAGTGAAGAATACTACTCATATTTTTTTACAAATGGTAAAATATCCTGCTGAAGAGATTTTACCCAAGCGTCTAAGTTCAGCGGGTGCTTTGCATTAATCTGTACTCAGTGAGGAAAAGATCAGCATTATAGCCATGTTATTACCATATGCTTTATCTTTGTTGTAGGTCATCGTTCACTTCGATGCTTCAGAAAACCTGGACATGTAATCTACACAATCACGTATTTTGCTGCCTTTAAAAAAATGTATCTGGGGGAATCTGGTGGTAGCGCAGCGGGTTAAACACACCTGGCGCAAAGCTCACAGACCCGCCTAAGGATTCCGCTTCCAGCCTGCAGGGGAGTCGCTTCACAAGCGATGAAGCAGGTCTGCAGGTGTCTCTTTCTCTCCCCCTCTCTGTCTTCCCCTCCTCTCTCCATTTCTCTCTGTCCTATCCAACAATGACGACATCAATAACAACAATAATAACTACAAGAATAAAACAAGGGCAACAAAAGGGAATAAATAAATTTTAAAAATGTATCTGGGAGTGGGGCGGTTGCACAGCAGGTTAAGTGCACGTGGCGCAAAGCTTAAGTACCGGCTTAAGGATCCAGGTTCGAGCCCCCGGCTCCCCACCTGCAGGGGAGTCACTTCAAAGGCGGTGAAGCAGGTCCGGAGTCTATCTTTCTCTCCCCTTCTCTGTCTTCCCCTCCTCTCTCCATTTCTCTCTGTCCTATCCAACAACAAACAACAACAACAATAATAACCACAACAAGGCTACAACAACAAGGAAAACAAAAGGGGAAAAAATGGCCTCCAGGAGCGGTGGATACATCGTGCAGGCACTGAGCCCCAGCAATAACCCTGGAAGGAAAAAAATGTGTCATAAATATTGAAGGAATTATTTTCTTGTAAATATGATAAAAGTAATTCTTCATCTCAACCCCACCCCCAAGAAAATCTACTCATAGACATATGGCCAGGAATGATAAAGCAAGAATAGATATACGCACTTTAAAAATACATATATCATCAACTCAGATTTTACAGATTCCTTAGTCAAGACTTCAGGCTCCTTCTCTCATGAGATTCATTTTGACATGTTACTGAAAGACTAAGAAAGAGACTATAATTGTGCACTTCAAAAAAAAAAACATCAAAATGACAATATAGCTTGAAAGTGATTTTCAGTAAGACAGGGATCATCATTCCTTTAGCTCATAATAACAGTGTTTGATAGAAATTAAATGTTTCACTGGATCAAAGTTTGCAAGTATCAACTCATTATCTGTCCTTACACTAGTTCTATAAAACTGGACTCAAAAGTTCCTGTAAGGATTATTCCTAGGAATATATATTCATAACTCTACAAAAACATAATAGAAGCTTTTATACTCAGTCTCTTAGAGCAGTCTACATACTTATACTACTAAGTAGGTTGTTCCCTATTATTGAGTCCTTTTTGGAAGTCTTTCAGACATATGAGTTCTACATTACAATTACATTATGGTAATATTTATTTTTTATTTAAAAATTACTTGGCAGGAATATTTCACAGGCTGCCACATTAACATTATAAACTATTTGCAGTCATTAAGGTTACTACAAAGATAAGTAGGTGGTAGATTGTTCGTCGGTAGATATAAATATATAAGTCTATGAAATATGAGAGGCGGCGGGGGTAGATAACATAATGGTTATGCAAAGAGATTCTCATGCCTGAGGCTCTGAAGTTCCAGATTCTATCCCCGACACCACCATAAGCCAGAGTTAAGCAGTGTTCTGGTCTCTCTCTCTCTCTCTCACTCTCTCTCTCTCTCCCCCTACTTCCCTCTAAAGTAAGGTATTAAAAAGAAAAAAGAAATATTGAGGCAAATCTCTTGAACATATATAATACTTTATAGAGTGAAAACTTTGAAAGATTACATGTTTCTTTGAATAATCTGGCATGTTATTATCTTCCTCTTTCATTAATATCCTTCTGCGGCCAAGCAAAGATAAAGTCTGACTCAATTCATAGTCACTGATTACCTAATATGGGTAAGTACAGTGCCAAAGATTTTTACACGTTCTGAATTTAATGAAGAAATAAGTCTAAGAATTAATGACTCTTCTTTTACAGACAAAAATATTATAAATTCAGAATGAGAGATCCAAAGTCAACAAAAGTATTTACTAGGATTCCAGTCTTCACATCCAGATCCTAAGTCACTTGGGGCCCTCTTCCTCCCGGCTATCAGCATAGCTCATCTCCTCTCCAGAAGGAACCCGGGAGTTATGTTGATCTCTGTCCTTCGTATTGACTATTCTGCGTACCTCCCGGGCTCATCAATGAGAAATCAAGCAAATATTCATTCACAAATCAATTTTAGTTCAGATGCTGACTGAACCTCGTCCTTTTTCTCCTCTGCCCCAAATCTGTTAACTAGAGGATTCTGGACATTAATAGATGTGTCTGAGAAATCATGAGGAAATGAAAGTTTGTTCCTCTCTGTTAAAGCCTATGCTGTAAACCATTAAGCCTCCAATAAAAGAAAAAAGAAAAAAAAGTCCCTAAAATGGGTATTTTCTAAATGTATTTATTCATTTATTACTGGACAGGGACAGAGAGAATTTGAGAAAGGAGAGTAAAATCAATTTTTCATCACAAGAAAATTAATTTTGCTCCTGGCCTAGGATGTTAGCAGTAATTTTCAGGCATCATACATTATTATGTATTCATTCAATGGAAGGATAATTCTTTCTGGAAAAAAATTGTTTCTAAGGTTATATAATTTATGTAACAATGTTACTATGGTTTCTACACAGGAAAAATTAGGTATGAGAAATCTGGCTGGTGGCGCACCTGGTTGAGTGCACATGGTACAATGTGCATGGGCCTGGGCTCGAGCCCCCAGTCCCAGGGCTGCAGGTGTCACTCTTTCTCTCTCCCTCTCTCTCTCTTTCCTCTCAATTTCTGGCTGTCTCTATCCAATAAGTAAATAAAAATAATTTTAAAAAATCTTTCTGTATTATTTGAATTAATGAATAAGTCAATGAAATGCCGTGGAACACCAGGAAATAACAAATGATGTCACTGTATGGGATAGGGTGGGGAGGGGGTGTGAGGAATTCACCTGAGAAACTAAAAATTGAAACATAATTTACATGATTCATACTTACTAACCTTCTTGGCACCTGCATGGAGAACTTTTCTAATCATGGAAAACTTTACTGTTAAAAGCATTAACTGTGTCTGAATTCATGGGGTACAAAAAAAAATTAAACGAACTGTAATTTGTTTTGAGCTGCATACCACTAAGTATTTCGCACTAAACGACATGTCTGTATCTGTCATGAAATGTTTAATAGATGTATCTGTGTTTCTAGCACTGAAAACAGTACTTGACTATCTCCATCTCATTTATTTCACTAAGCATAACACCCTCTAGGTCCATCCATTCTGTAATTTCATCCTTTTTAATAGTACAGTATATATAGATGCTGATTTGTAATGGGGCTCATGTGAAATTTCTGTGACAAAGCTATGTTGCCATGTCAATTAAACGTTGCACTATGTAAAAAAGCAGTACTTCATCTGTAAATTGCACTCAGCATTTTTCAATAAAGAAATAAAGGAGACAGGTCTAAGTGTGAGTTGCTAGAGTCGGCACAAGGAGTATATAAGACTTCAAAATTCTTAAGAGTGGGGAATATTAAAATTAGAGGTCATTCTGGCTCATAGACAATAAAAAAAAATGTTCCACATCACTTATCATTAGAGAAATACAAATCAAAATTCCAGTGGGGTTCTACCTCACACAAGCAAGAATGGCCAACATCAACCAAAAAAAAAAAAAAGGAAACTACAACTACAGATGTGTTGGAAAGGTTGTGGAGACAACCTAACTGTTTGACACTACTGGTGGGAATGCGAACTAGTGCAGCCCCTTTGGAAGACAGAGGCATGGAGAGTCCTTCAACAAAGAAAAGGAAACTACTATACGGCCAGCAGGACCATTCTTGGGCATTTACCCAAAGACTCTCAAACACTCATCCAAAGGACACATGTACCCCCATAGCCACAGCGGCGTTATTCACAGAGGACATAGAGTAGGAGCCATCTGAGGGCCAGTGACTGGACAAAGACGCCAGGGGACATATATTTCATTGAATATTACTCAGCAATGAAAAGTGATGATGCTGTGTCCTTTGGAGACAAAGTGGATGAAACTGGAGGTGATTATGTTGAGCAGAATAAACAAAGAGATGAAAGACAACTACTGGGGGTCGGGCGGTGGCGCAGTGGGTTAAGCGCATGTGGCACAAAGCGCAGGGACCGGCGTAAGGATCCCGGTTCGAGCCCCCGGCTCCCCACCTGCAGGGGAGTCGCTTCACAGGCGGTGAAGCAGGTCTGCAGGTGTCTGTCTTTCTCTCCCCTTCTCTGTCTTCCCCTCCTCTCTCCATTTCTCTCTGTCCTAGCCAACAACGAATTGCGTCAACAAGGGCAATAATAATAAACACAACCAAGCTACAACAAGGGCAACAAAAGGGGGAAAAAAATGGCCTCCAGGAGCGGTGGATTCATGGTGCAGGCACGGAGCCCAGCAATAACCCTGGAGGAGGAAAAAAAAAAAAAAAGAAAGACAACTACTGGATGGTTTCACTCAGATGTGGAATCTAGACAATACGCAGGAACTAGCCAAAAAAAAAAAAGCAAGCAAGCAAACTGTTTCTAAGACTTGTGAAAACAATGGTGATTATCTCTAGGATGGAGGAGAGTAGGAACACAGAACTGGCAATGGGTGTGGGGTAATCCTACAACCTTGTAACCTAATTAAAAAGTAATAATAATAAAGTAAATAAGTAAAAGAAGTCATTGTGGCTGCTTAGTGATTGTCATCAGGAATCACTATTTTCTTTCCTGCACTTAAATGGCCTAATATATCCATTCTTATATAGGGCCGCCTTAAAACAAGTTTGTTACTATCTGAACTTCCCTGGGTGGGTTTTGTCTCTCATTTCAAAATGAACTGGGAAAACCACAAAGCAAATCATGAAGCTTTCTCCCTGCAGGTGGGGATCAGGGGTTTGAACAAAGCTAGTAGCTTCATGAGTGGTGAAGCAGAGCTAGGAAGCTCAAGCAAACATCACGAAGACACGGCTTCCTAGGAACATACCAAAAATAGACGCCCACTCTTTCCGATTATTTATCTTTATTTTTAAATATTTAATTAATTTATTATTGGATAGAAGCAAAGAGAGAAATTGAGAGGGGAGGGGAGCACAGAGAAGAAGGACAGAGAGAAGCACTGCTTCACCACTCATAAAACTTTCTCTCTGCATGGGGGGGGGGGCCTAGGGGTTTGAACCTGGGTTCTATCTAGCACACTGTAATGTGAGCTCTTAACTAGGTGCACCACTACCTGGCCCCTTAGATTCCTGCTTTCATCTGCTCTATTCCTACTTTATGCTTCCTGTTTACTAACCATTTTGTCCCGCTTTCCATCTTACTGCCTTTCAGCCACCAAATTCTAGATGCTACTATGAAAGCATCCTGACTTCCCTGGGCAGACGACCTCACCAATGCTTCCTGGAACCTCACCTCTCCAGAGCCCTACACCACTAGAGAAAGATAGAAAACAGACTGTGGGTATGGATCCACCTGCCAATGTCCATGTCCAGCAAGAAGAACTATTACAGAAACCAGAGCTCTCCCCTTCTGCAACACCCCCCAGTTTTTGTTTTAGTCCAAACTCCCAGAGAGGTAAACTATATGGGAAGTAATCCAGAGGGCTATGTACCCACATACCACCAAGACCCAAATCTTATTTTTATACCGTCACTAAAAGGGAAGCAAATCTAGCAAACAGCAGAGGAAGCCAGGCACTGTTGAGAAGAGAAAAAGAAAGGAAGAAAGAGAAAGAAAAAAAGAAAGGAAGGAAGGAAGGAAGGAAGGAAGGAAGGAAGGACGACTCCTGGAAGTAAGGCATGATTTGGAAAGGATGCGAAGGAAGGACTGTTGAAAAAAGTATGTAGATATAGTATACATAAACATATATGCAATCATATAGTATACATAAACATATATGCAATCATATAGTATACATAAACATATATGCAATCAGTCCATATATGTGATCCCAGGAGAACTGCTGCAGCTTCATATGGAGAGGATGGAGACAAAGAACTCTGAAGATGGGAACCATATGAAGCTACACCCCAGGGGCCCGGCAGTACGCAGCGGGTTAAGTGCACATGGTGTGAAGCGCCAGGACCGCCATAAGGATCCCAGTTAGAGCTGCTGGCTCCCCACCTGCAGAGGAGTCACTTCACTGGCAGTAAAGCAGGTCTGCGGGTGTCTATCTTTCTCTCCCCATTTCTGTCTTCCCTTCTTCTCTCGATTTCTCTCTGTCCTATTGAACAACAATAATAACAACAATGATAAACAACAAGGGCGACAAAAGGGAAAAAATAGCCTCCAAGAGCAGTGGGTTTGCAGTGCAGGCTCTGAGCCCCAGCGATAACCTTAGAGGGGAGGGAAGAAATTATATTCCTACTGTCTTATGATTTTTGTAAATCAATATTAAATCGCTAACAAAAACAAATTAAAAATAAGAATACTTTTTAAAATATTTATTTTGTTTCATGGGAGAGAGAAGCCAGAGAGGCCAGGCAGTGTCACACATTGTAGAATGCTCAGGTTATCATTTGTGAGGACCAGGGTTCAAACCCTACCACTGCCACTGTGGAGTAGTGCTGCAGGCGTTTCTCTCTAGCATAAATAAGAAAGAGAAGGGGGGAGTGGCTTTCAGGAGTGGTGCAGTGGTCATGTGGGTACCAAGCTCCAGTAATATTGCTGGGAGAGAGGGTGGGGAGGGAGAAAAGGGGGAAAGGGGAGGGGAAGGGAGGGAGGGAGAGAGAGGAAAAGAGGGAGGGAGAGAGAGGGAGAGAGGGAGGAAGAGAGGGAAGAGAGGGAGAGAGGGAAGAGAGGGAGAGAGGGAGAGAGAGAGAGAGAGAGAGGGAGAGACAGAGAGGCGAGTCGGAGAATCCTCTGGCTCACATGCTCCCGGGATAGAATGATGAACCTCAAGCAGGTACATCCTGTTCTATAACCAGCTGAAGCATTGATGCCAAATTAGTTTTACAATCAGGCCTGTTTGGGACTCACTCCATATAAGCTTAATTGACTATTATGGACCAAAACTTATTTGATGACCACTACGCCTCCCTTTTAACTCTCAGTCTAATCATTCAGGAAACCATTTTCAGCCTCAAAGATAAAAGTACATATTAATTAGCCACAATGACAGGAAAACCATTTTCACCTGAAGAATACCAATGAACTGAAGCCAAATTTGCTGATGAGAACAGCATTTAACTAGCCAAGTGAACATGCAAAACTGGCTTGCAATGACCATAGGCATTTTGACAATTCATAGGTGATCAGAAGGATAAAAGGTCCAGCCTCAGGTTGCTGGAAAGCACTGGATGGATTCCCCGTGTCATTCTTGGCTGAGACCCCAGTCTCCTTTCTAGCAGGTTTCCTCTTGCCCTCTTGCCTCAGGGATGGAAAATTATGGTTCTGTTTTCATCATAAAAGCTTTTCCTGTAGATGCTAGAGAATACATGAAAATAACCCTACCTTTTCTTCCCTCTTTGCCTTAGGCAATATCATAAGGAGAATAAAGAAACACAAAGTTGCAATGTCTATGGAGTTGAGAGGCATCCCTGGCCCAGACCGGAAACACTAGGTAAGAAGTTAAAAGAATGGCAAACACCAGCAAAGAAGCTGACAAAACTTGCTTGTGTACCTCAGGGTGTTTTTTGTAATACAAACAAGATTAACTCACTACTAAGTTCTCAAGAGTATCTTGTCTATTTAAGGCAGCAGGAAGGTGCTACAGGAAATATAAACCACCTCTAAGCAAAGTCCTCAAACCACAGAATTTCAGAGTCCAGTGATGTCTGAAAGGTGAATACTAAGAAAGATAAACGAAAATATCCTACAGAAGTTTAGAGACGGGAGAAATCATTTTACTGACTGCATTGTGAAGCATCTTGAAGAAATGTATCATTCTTTGGCCTGTCATTTTGCAAAGATGATAGTTACCTTACTCTTAATTCACAGAAAAGTAAGAGACTTGATAATTAGTTAAGTGTTCACCCCTGAGTGTATGTTTGATTGTTTTCTTTTCTGTTATTATTTTCTTCCTTTCACCTTTTCTTCCTTCCTTCCTTTCTTTCATTTTTTTAAAATTTTTATTTATAAAAAGGAAACATTGACAAAACCATAGGATAAGAGGGGTACAACTTCACACAATTCCCACCACTAGAACTCCATATCCCATCCCCTCCCATGATAGCTTTCCTATTCTTTTCTTTCTTTCTCTCTTTCTCTCTCTCTCTCTCTTTCTTTCTTTCTCCACCTGAACACTGCTCAACTCTGGCCTATGACAGTATCTGGTACTGAATCAGAGATCTAGAAATTTCAGGCATGAAAGTCGTTTGTATAATTACTGAATACCTCCAGGCTCCATTCCAGGCTTTCTTCCCCCATTTCTTTCTTTCTTTCTCTCTTTCTTCCTTTTCTAAGTTTTTTTTTTTAAATAATTTTCTTTTCCGCTCTCTCAAGTTGTAATTTCTTTTTATTTATTTATTTTTTTACTTACTTGTTCATGAAGAAGATAGACAGAGAGAGAGAAAGAACCAGACATCTCTCTGGTACATGTGCTGTGGGAGGTTGAACTTGGGACCTCATACTTGGGAGTCCAATGCTTTATCTACTGCGTCACCTCCTGGACCACCATCCCAGGTTTTCTAATGCTAACTGAGTCAACAAGTAAATATACAACATCTATTAAGTCCTAGGGACTGTTCTAAGCACCTGCACAGAGTGTAAAGAACTTATACTTTATTATTAAATGAACTATTTATCACCAAAAGCATAGAAACATAAAGATAACAAGGAAAAGTATGGAATAGGTCAATGTCATTTGTGTGGCTCGAGTAAAGTTGTGTTGTGATTATGGCTGTCAATTTAAACAATGTTCTAATACTAGCACACACACACACACACACACACACAAAATCACATAAATGATAGAAAAGTGGTGGGTCTATTTTCTAGTTCAGGTCTACTGATTTCAAAGCCTATTTTTTTCTCATTCCAAATAATTTTTTACACAAAGATTGGGAAAGTCATGAGGTTAAAAAGCCATTTTAGGGGGGTGAGGCAGTAGCACAGCAGGTTAAGCACATATGGTGCAAAGCACAATGACCTGCTCAAAGATCCTAGTTCAAGACCCAGATCCCCACCTGTGGGGGAGGGGGTTCGCCTCATAAGCGGTGAAGCTGGTCTGCAGGTGTCTATCTTTCTCTCCCCCGTCTTCCCTTCCTCTCTCAATATCTCTGTCCTATCCAACAACAACAACAGCAATAACAACAACAGGGCAACAAAAGGAAAAAATGGCCTCCAGGAGCTATGGATTTAAGTGCAGGAACCGAGCCCCAGAAATAACCCTGGAGGCCAAAAAAAAAAAAGACATTTTAGAAAAGTAAAACAGGTGGACATGGGGGAAAAATTATCCATGACATCTTCTAGTGAGCCCAGCCAATTTTTGTATTATTTTCAGTACACTTACAGTCATTTCTTTTTTTTTTTTTTTTGCCTCTGTGATATTTTTCATCTGTATATTGAGCTTTGTGAGCTGCCCTTAAACTACTCTGGTAAAACTTACTGGAAAGAGCGAAAACATAAACAATAATAAGATCCAGTGTTTGCCTCCCCCGCCCCCCCATTGGGGGTTATTCTACAAAGATGGGGTCCAGGTTAATGTAAGCAGACTCTTCACTAGTTAAATTTAAGAGAGCAAGATTTCTTAAAAGGAAAACAGCGTGGATTATTTTAATAGTGAGATTGTAAGAAGCATAGAAGAGAATCAAATGTATTTTATTAACTTTGAAAAATTTTATTATCTTTATTTGTTTGATAGAGACAGCCAGAAATTGAGAAGAAGGGGGAGATAGAAAAGAAGACAGACAGACAGACAGACACCTGCAGCCCTGCTTCACCACTTGCGAAGTTTCCTCTCTGCGGGTGGGAGCCAGGGGCTTGAACCTAGGTCCTAGTGCACTGTAGCGTGTGCGCTCAACCAGGTACGCCACCTCCCATCCTCCAGAGAATCAAATGTATTTTACACTTAGTTCCTGAGTATCTCTAAGCACAAATAGCTTAAAGGCATGGAGAAAAAAAGACCTTAACCACTTTCCATACCCAACCCTCCTATCCCCAGCCCTGAAAAGGGAGAAAGGATAGTCTCACACCACGAAGACAGGTCAAAATAGGGCAGAAGTATAAACCTCTTTGCTGGTGGTTCTAGCCCCACCCCTATGATACATCACTGTCCAATTCATATTTTGCATGATTTTTTGATTTACATAGGTGAAGGTGATGTTATTGAGTCAAAGTGCTGATACTGAGTTTTTTGGGAAATGCAGTTATTATATGCAGTTCGTAGGTACCTAGGTCAGTGTTAACTGTGTATCACTGGTGAATCCTTAAAAAAAAAAAAAAAAAGGCTTTTTCTACTTTTCTTTTCATAACTCTCCAAGTACAAGTACTTGTGTGTGTGTGTGTTTTTCTGCCTGTTGTTGTTACCTTAATTATATTGATGAGAAAACAGAAGTGACCCGCCTCTCCAGAGTCCTACCCCACTAGGGAAAGACAGAAACAGGCTGAGGGTATGGACTGACCTGTCAACACCCATGTCTAGTGGAGAAGCAATTACAGAAGCCAGACCTCCCATCTTCTGCATCCCCAAAAGAATGTTGGTCCATTTTCCCAGAGGTGGGGAGAAGTATTAGGGGAATATGACCAGAGGGCTCTAAAATCCAATTCCATCAATACCCAGAGAGAGAAGAGGGACAAAAGAAGGGCATTATTAGGAAGTAGCAATCAGTGTGACTTAGAAAGGAAGAGAAGAAGGTGGGACCATAGAGAAAGTATGCGAATATTTAGAAATATAGATCATTATAGAAATAATAGTCAGCCTGTGATCTTGGGAGAACCACTGCAGTTTCCTATGGAGCGAATGGGGACACAGAACTCTGGTGGTGGGGACAGTAAGGAATTTCACCCGTTATCTCATAATTTTTAAAATCCATATTAAATCACTAATTAAAAGAAAAAATATTAAAGAGTGTAGACATACAATACTTTTCATCCATTCCCTCCATAATTGCAATGATTAACAGAAGAAAGTCCATGTCAATCTGAAGTAGTTGAACTGAGGAACTGATGAAGGAAAGTTATGGTGTAATATACCAACGATCTCAAAGGAATTGGCAAAACTGAGATCTGAAAGCAGCCTGTCTATTCTCCCAAGTTGCTGTGAGTTTTTGTTATGAATTTTAATGTTCTACATGGTTTCTTCAGCTATCATTTTATAAATGGCAGCATATCCTATCAACTTTCCTCTTGTTCGACACAAAACTATATCCTGTTCTTCCTGACATTAGATGACCTTCTAAAGGACTTATTTTTCATATAGGTTTCCTCTTACTTATTGTTTTTACATTTTATTTATTATTTATTTATTTATTGGATAGAGACAGAGCTATTGAGAGGGAAGAGAGAGTTAGAGAGGGAGAGAGACAGATACCTGCAGGACGGCGCCAGTACTCCCAAAGCTTCCCACCACAGGTGAGTCCAGGGGCTTGAACCCAGGTCCTGAAGCATGGTAGTGTGAACTCAATAGGTGCACCATACCTATTTTTTTAAATCAGGTCTTCTATGGATATCTTTGTGACATTTGAAATAGATGAATAAACTCACTTTTTTCAATATTAAAAAACAGATATAGCTCTATGGCAAGTAAAGTCAAGTTTAACCTAATTTTAGACAATATAGATCTAGTAATAATCATAGACTTATCAATGTCTTTTCTTTCTATGTAGCCTGTAAAAGGGTTAAATCTCTAAGGCCAGGTTGAGTGCACATGTTACTATGCACAAGGACCCGGGTTCAAGCCTTTAGTCCCCACTTGCTAGGGAATAGTTTTATGAGTGGTGAAGCAGTGTTGCAGGTGTCTCTCTTCTTCTTTTCCTATTTCCCCTTCCCCTCTAGATTTCTGTCTCTATTGAATAAATAAAGAAAAAAAATACTTATAAAAGGGGTTCTATTCCTTCACTGTAGGAGACTACCTGTAAGTTTCTATCTTCTGAATTCTAATAAATATATCTATGGGTTTACTCACAGCATATTACTTTAACAATGAGTTACATCATTCTGCAAATACCATTTTCAAATGTCTAGTACAAAGGCTTCATGATACAAGAGCGTATTATCCACTGTCTAATGCAGAAAGCTAATGTAAAGAAGAACAGTGCAAATACACTGTTAGCTGCTCACTCCTGATTAGACTGGGGGGAGGCCATAGTTGCATAAATTATCATACAGTTTAAATAAAGCAGAGAGTTATGAGTAGCTCTTGAGATATGAACACAAAAATAATTAGAAACTTCATGAGAGGTCTGATTAAAGTTCATCTGTAATCTTGATGAGTTACCTTTGCATGGTCTCATAGTTAAAATTAGAAATCAGTATAAAACAATAGCTGTCTCCCCCAGGGAACTGCTATGGAATCTAGCACCCAGATCATTTCACAGCCCACATTTCTAACATTTAAATCATCATTCTTGGTTTCTGGAGCTCTGATTCCCCAGAACCCTGCCCTACTAGGGAAAGAGAGAGACAGGTTGGGACTATGGATTGAACTGTCAACACCCATGTTCAGTGGGGAAGCAATGACAGAAGCCAGACCTTCCACCTTCTGCATCCCACAATGACCCTGGGTCCATGCTCCCAGAGGGATAGAGAATGGGAAAGCTTCCAGTGGAGGGGGATGGGATACAGAGTTCTGGTGGTGGGAACTGTGTGGAGTTGTACCCCTCTTATCCTATGGTTTTGTCAGTGTTTCCTTTTTATTAAAAAAAAAGATATGGAGAACTCATTCTGGAATCACTTTTTATTATTTTTTCCTTTGTAATTGATCAGTTTGGACAAGTATTGCTTAACTGAAAGCCTTAGCCCCCAAAGCAATGACAAATTCCCTACATCTTCCTAACCACTTTCAAGACATTATCATCTTGTGAAGCAAATAATTCAAGCTACCAAAATATTTACCTTGTCTCCAAATTAGGATATCAGCAAACATAACTTCAAGGGGGAACTGAGTGGCAGAGCACCAACAGTACACAAGGACAAGGGTTTGAGCCCCCAGTCCCCACCTGCAGGGGGAAAGCTTTGCAAGTAAAGCAGTGTTGCAGGTCGGTCTCTCTCTCTCTCTCTCTCTCTCTCTCTCTCCCTCCCTCCCTCTCTGTCACCCCCTTCCCAATGATTTCTGGTTGTCTCTATCCAATAAATAAAGATAATCATAATTTTTGTCTTTAAAAAAAGCATTTAAAAGGTTATGGGAGCATGGCTACCACCAAGAGACTAAGAATAACTTAGCAGAAAAGTTTTTCTTGTTTCTCACTCTAAACACAAATTGTATTGATCAGAATGGTAATCAAATGTCAACTTTGTGGGGACTTAAGAGACTGTGTGCAGTTTTCTGAAGTAAACCACATGATGAAAGTCAGGGCGTCTCTTGGCAGCTGAGTCAACTTCAGGTCACTATCCTTATCCTCAGCAAGAGTCCCTGCCTGCCTGAACCCACAAGTGACTTCACTGGCCAGATGTTTCTAATTTTATGTTGAACTTAAATGCCTAGACTATAGCTGCTTCCTATAGACCCAGGATCACATGACCCACATAATGACTGACAGAATGGTACTACTAAGACTCCATGCCAACATACATTGTAAACAGTGAAAGTTTGGGGACCGGATTTCTGCTTGGGTCATAGGCCCTTTACTGTCTTCCCCCTACTACTAAATATGTGTGTGTGTGTGTGTGTGTGTGTGTGTGTGTGTGTGTGTGTGTGTGTGTGTGTGTGTGTAAACAGGGGGGCCGAGCGGTGGAGCACTGGGTTAAGCGCACATCAATATGAAGCATAAGGACCTTCGCAAGGATCCTGGTTCGAGCCCACAGCTCCCCATCTGCAGGGGTTCGCTTCATAAGCAGTGAGGCAGGTCTATAGGTGTCTATCTTTCTCTTTCCCATTCTTTCTGCCCCTCTTCTCTTAATGTCTCTCTGTCGTATTCAAAACAAATAAATAAGTAAATAAAGGTCAAAGCAGCAGTGGAAATGTAGTGCAGGCACTGAGCCCCTATGATTACCCTGGAGGAAAAAAGGACAGAAGAGAGGAAGGAAGCCATCTCTGGAGAGAACTAATATACTAAGTATTTGTTGAAAATATTTTGAAATATCAGTGGTCATAAAATTCAAGACTGGAATCCTGTCTTTTGCAGTTGCTATCCATAAATTTTACCAACAGTCAGAACCAACAAAAATGGTTCCTATCTTTCCCACTCCCCCTGAATTACTGTGTCTCAGTTTGATCTATAAACTCAGAATTTGGGCAAAGATTTAATTTCCTGGCATCGTACCTGAATATATATATTGGCTACCTCATTGGTTATATGGGAACATTTATAAATGTTCATATATGCTAGTTATTCTGAGTCCAACTGTTAAATATGTGAAATCTCGTGTTATTTCCATTAACCTATAAAGGAAATGGGTATGAGTCTCTGAAGTTGGGTCAATGAAAACTGATTAAAGTATTTCTGAGATTGATAGGAAAGGGTATTTGAATCTTAAAAATAAATAAATAAATAAATAAATAAATAAATAATATGACCTATCTCAGGTAATAGGGAACTATCAGAAACAAGGATCCTTCATGATAATAATAAAAAACACAAGTTAGTCATAAAAGAATTTCCTATTATAAACAGATGTTGATTTATAATGATACACACCTGAAATTTGTGTTATAGGGCAAGGTTATTTTATTTTTAAACATTTTAATAATGCCTTTTTACTTGTAAACCTTCTTAGATAACAGAGCTCTCAGTGAAATCAAATACAATCATCCAAGTAAAATAAAAGGAAAATTAGAAGGATTTCTGAAACTCTTAGTATCTTTAATATACTATAGACATATTTAATCAATTGTTCTCAGAGTACAACAATGTGGGCTCACTAGAATGCTTTTATCAATGCTTATTGAGAGAGTGATAAAGGCAGTATCAATCACATATGAGGCAACTATAGTGTAACCTTACTCCTTATACTCTGGTTCTGTGCACAGATATACCTTGTACTGTGTATTCTATCAGATAGAAACTCTGAATTTTGCAGTACCTTATAAAAATGTCAGTAGTTTTTGCCTGAGCCTGACATCTGATATGCAGGTGAAATAGACCTAAAATAGACCTACTAGTTATTTCCAAAATGAAGACCCCAAATATTCATCTGCAATATTCTTGCCTTTAGGTTCATGATTAATCAACAATTTGTTTGGCTTTATATGTTAATTTTTTTTAGCCACCAGGTTCCAGATGCTACCATGATGCCAACTGGACTTCCCTGGACAGACAACCCCACCAATGTGTCCTGGAGCTCTGCTTCCTCAGAGTCCTGCCCCACTAGGGAAAGAGAGAGACAGGCTGGGAGTATGGATCGACCTGTCGACACCCATGTTCAATGGGGAAGCAATTACAGAAGCCAGACCTTCCACCTTCTGCATCCCATACTGACCCTGGGTCCATACTCCAAGAGGGATAAAGACTAGGAAAGCTATCAGGGGAGGGGATGGGATACAGAGTTCTGGTGGTGGGAACTGTACCCCTCTTATTCTATGGTCTTATCAGTGTTTCGATTTTACAAATAAACACATTTTAAAAAACTAGATGTAAAAAAAAAATGTAAGTAGTGATGATCCCAGGTCATTGGGATGAAAACAGTCCTTTAACATTACATGCTAAGACAAAAAAAAAAAAAAAAACTGAAACTAAGGGTGCTTTGCTATAGTAATACATCAGAATATTTCTAAAGAGGAAGTTAGGAGATAGATAACCAGGTTTTCCTCAATGTCAAAGGCATATTTTCTGCAGAATTCCAAACAAATAGATCAATACATAATAATGAGAAACTCATAGTAGAGAACCTAGGAAAATAATAATACAAATAGGTAATAAATAGGGTAAGGTTATCATAAAGTGTTCTTTGCGGTTTTTGTTCTTGCTTTTTTTTTTTTTAATATGCTTATGACACCAAAAAAGCCATTTGGATAATTAGTGTGTCTCCTTTTCACATCAAACTAAATCCCCACCCAAGAAATCAGTATTAAAGACTGTGGTGCAGCTTCTTACAAATTTTTTCTGAACATAAGCATGGTATTATAAGTAGGCATGTAACATGCTTTTATATGCATAGAATATATATATATATACATATACTTTGTATGTATGTACACAGACACAGACATATTTACTGGGTTTTGTTTACATATACAGATATGGGAGAACTTAAATAAAGTGCTGCAGAGGCAATTATACTGGAACTCGCAGGGGGCCGTGGAGTAGCGCACTGGGCTAAGCACACATCGCACAAAGTGTAAGGAGAGGTACAAGGATCCTGGTTTAAGCCTGCAGCTCCCCAGTGAAGCAGGTCTGCAGGTGTCTATCTTTCTCTAACCTCTCTCTGTTTTCCCCTCCTCTCTCAATTCAGTTTCTCTCTGTCCTATCCAACAACAACGGCAGCAGCAGTAACAACAATAATAACAGCAACAATAACAATGGGGAAAAAGACGGTCTGAAGAAGCAGTGGGTTCATAGTGCAGGCACAGAGCCCCAGTGATAACCCTGGAGGACAAAAAAAAAAAGAAGAAGAAGAAGAAGAAGAAGAAGGAGAAGGAGAAGGAGAAGGAGAAGAAGGAGAAGAAGAAGAATTTGCAGAAAACAAGCAATATTTATGTTTATCTACTAAATCAGTGATTCTCAATCTAAGGCATATCCAAAGAGAACTGGAATTAATCTAAGCTAATTAGCAGTAAATCGTGGTTAAGTAGATCTTCCAGTGCTTAAAGATCCACAACTATGGAATGGAAGTGTAGTACACACATTGGAGGACAGTCAGGCGAATTAAACCAGCTAATACACTGCAGTGCTGAGACTACAGCCTGGCACATAAACTACAGTAAATAGTATTTTCTATAAAATTACAAAAATATGATTCCTAGATGCATATAGGCATATGAATTAAAGTGATAACAGAATGTTTAAGTGCTTATTTCCTTGAGCTCCCATTAGACCAAGATAGCCTGCCTGGATAGTAGACCTTACTGGGTCACTTGAACATATTTCATAGTGTGCATAACATAGAACCATGTGAAACAGGAGACTTGTTGTTCTTAGTCCATATTCATCGCAGAAAAATTGAAAATAGAAAGGGGGAGTCCAGAAATGCCCACCTCAATGCAAGTTCTTTCAAAGTACCTCCTGATAACTATAGCAAGAATAGTGTATAACTTCCTAAAAATAACCTGAGGAAAACTGGGTTCTTTTTTAGGTGTTATGGATCGTCTGTTCTCTCTTCAAGTCAATGTGCATCTCAAATCAAGCATTATATCCTAAGGAATTCAGCCAAAGTCATATTTACTGTGGCTGGGGAGATGAGTTACATAGCAGAGGACATTACTTGCCACATGTATGACATACCCATGTATGACATACCATGCTTTCTCTTTCAGTCAACATGAAAAAATATCTTTAAATTAAACTGCAGTTACTATGTATTCTCTATTGAGGAGAGGTTATAGTCTCAGTACTTCAGAAGGCCACTGTCCAGTGCAGAAGATTTGATATCATAACTTTACCTGCTGAACTCCCTCTTCAAATGTAATATAAATAGAAACACCTAAAGTTTTGCAGGGAAGAATACTCTGAGGAGTCAAACAAGATCAGAGCTCAGATGCTTACAGGTCAATAAGGAGGGGGGGGAGGAAGCTAGTCAGTCAGTCCAGACAACAGCAAATAAACCCAAATCTCATAAAATAACATAATACAAGACATGATAGCCTAGAGAACCAGTGACAGTCATATCGACATTGAGAACAGACACGCAAGGTGGGGTAGCTACACAATGATCCACGGTGATATAAAAATATTAAGACTGTAATTGTAAATCTCATAATATAGTCAACATGTAGATCAGGTCAACCCATTTATAACTATGTATCATGTTAAAATGAATAAAGCTGCCATTATTAATAATACCAATGTTGGATGAAATATCCATGTGTGTAGGTTGTTCTCGTATAAATAAATAGAAACTACTTAACATTCACCTGGTTCAAACTTTATATAAGAGTCGCTCCACCTCAGCACTGATATTTTATACCAGAAAATGGGGGTGAGGCCTGTCATTTAGAATGTTTAGGGGGCCAAGTGGTAGTGCACCTTGTTGAGTGTTACAAAGCCCTCGGTCCCCACCTGCAGGGGGAAAGCTTTGCGAGTGGTGAATCAGTGTTGCAGGTGTCTCTGTCTCTCTTCCTCTCTATCTTCCCCTTCCTCTGTCAATTTCTGACTGTCTCTATCCAATACATAAATAAAGATAATTTAAAAATATATTTTTGAAAGAATGTTTAGCAAGATCCCTGACCTCCACCTAATGGATGTCAGTAATCCTCCCCCTGATGCCAACTGTAACCAACAAAATACCTTTAGATATTACGGATTCTTAGGAAGTAGAGGGGAGAGCGGAGAGGATTTAAATCTTCCACTGTTGACAATCACTGCCATAAGTTAGGAATATGTGCTGTTTTTTCCCCCTAATGGAATACATAAGCAGAATAGTATGTATAACACTAGATTAAAGAACAGAGTTGCCTGTGGTTGAAATTTCTAATAATGTCAAGATGCTAACCAAATATGAACATTTCCATAAGTCTCCCATCTGGTAACGCTGAGCAGGTTCATCACCAATGCGAATGCTGTAATCTACCAACTGCCAAGGGACACTCCCGATAGCGCCGTGCCATTTACAGAAAGAACTTGAACGGCCCATTCACGGAGACGGCGGCCGCAGCTGCTCGCCCAAGTGAAACTGGGGGTAGACAATAAGCGTGAGAGAAAACATATCTGTGAGGCACCAGAAACAACAGTCACCGTCAGGACACCCTCAACTGCCACTCTCAGGCTTGAGCAGGCTTTGCCCAACCAAGCAAAGGTTTTCAGGGGGCTCCAAACATTGGATCACAAAATGTTCTCAAATGCCTAGTCATCAACGCGATGAGAGTCACAGACTGGAGCCAAAGGACTGTCTCCCCAGATGCACAGATGTCACAAGCTGATCTCCTATGCACTACTCCCACACACTGATAAAGACTGGATCAATAAAATTTATTTTTGAGAATTGCGACAGAGGATGTGTGGTATTTTGCACTTGGTCTTGGCTCCCCTGATCATGAACGTGTGTGAGATGTGACACGAGGCAATGAGCTAACATCAACGTCAGCACACAAGTATGCACCTTGGTACTTTTTCTTTTTAAGAATCTACAAATATATAAAGATGCATGAAAGGCATGTGCTCTATCGGGTGAGCCGTCTCCAGGGCCCCCATAACAGACAGGTGTTTTTTTTTTTTTCAAATGACTTACTTCAAAAGTCTCAGAAACTGTGTTCTTTCTCAAGCATTAATATTTTTGGATATTGTGTAGGAGGAAGTGTGGGAAGGAGGGAATTCTCAAAAGGAACTGAATAAAAACTCGCATTAGATAGGAGCTGGGATTCCCTCATTCCACCTCCTGCTTCTGAAGGAGAAGAAAATAAGATTGAAGTTCAAGAAAGCCTGCCCCTACCCTGATCCCTTGGGGATGAAGCTGTCGTCCTGTCTGCAACGTGAGACAGAGTTAACGTGAGACAGTTAACGTCGGAGGCTGGACAGGGAGCAGCTTCAGCTGGGCAGATACTTAAGAGGATTTAAGAGGAGATGTCAGGATCTTTGGATTTAAATGAGCTCATCAAATAAAACTAAAAAAAAAAAAAATCCATAAAATTTTCTTTTGTCCTTAAGAAAAATGTTGTTAGCTGCTATCAACCAACTTGTTAAAACAGAATTATTCAACAATGGCAACAAAAGGAAAATAAATAAATAAATATTTAAAAAAAAAACAGAATTATGCCTGTTCCCATACAAATGAGTAATCAAGAATCTTTATAATTTATATTTCAATCATAATTCACTTTAGCTAGATCTTATCATGGTTTGAGCATTGTTTTAACTACCTTATGTGTATGTATTGTTACTTATTGATTTGCATTCATCTTTATATGTGTTGGGAACCATGCTTATTCCCATGTTTAGATATGAAAGTATTTACACAGAGGGGCTAGGTGGTGGCCCATCTGGTTAAGCACTCCCATTCCAGCGCACAAGCTCCCAGGTTCCAGGCCGCAGTCCCCAACTACAGGGTGGAAAGCTTCACTTCACAAGTGGTGAAGCTGCAGGTGTCTCTCTGTCTTTCTCCTTCTCTATCTCCTCCTCCTTTCTCAATTTCTCTTAGTCTCTGCCCAATAATAAACAAACATAAATAAATACATCTTTTTTTAAGAAACGAAAATATTTAGACAGTCTGGAGTACTGCAAATATGACATTTGGGGAACAAATATATCCTTCTACAAAAGAGCTCCTCTGTGAATTTTGTGCCCTAAAGGCCTCTTACACCTCACCTAGACTCCCCCTTGCTACGAAACTGCAAAGACCAAGCTGATGTGAGTGCTGAGGCAAAATTTGAACCCCTACATTCCTGAAGATATTCATGAGGAGGGAATGCACAGGGTGCTAGAATCAGCAAGGAGCTAGTTAGCTTTACTGTTTACTTTTTGGAAGCCTTTATTTCTCTGAGTCGGTTGCAACCTGTGAAATAATACAGAACCTATAGCATTAAATCTGCCAGCACGCTAGCCCGAAGGCCCAGCTCTTAATAATGATTACATCCCAGGCTTCCTTAGTCACTGGAACTCGTCATTTGATATTTCCGTGGGGATAGGTGTAAGCCAGAAATTTATGCTGTGCTGGGGGTACTATATCAAGCTGGATAGGAAGACTGGGTGAGGGTAACTAAGAAGAGGTAGAATGAAGGTAGCCTTTAATAGGTAGCCTCATGGATTTGTTAGAAAATCTGGTCAGGGCTGCAAATAGTTTTTCCAACACAATATCAAAGTTAGAAAAATAAAAGTAGAACATGTAGGGATTATGATTTAACTCTTTAAAAATGCTCCTCTAACATGTCTTGCATGTGAAATTGACCTCTGAACCTGAAAGTTTGAGAACTTTTACTCTCATCCTCAAAGCTTTTATTTATTCTATCCAGTCATTTTTCTGCCCATCTGGATAACACCAGAAGAAATGGATACAGTGGGAGTTGGGCGGCAGCACAGCGGGTTAAGCGCACGTGGCACCAAGCGCAGGGACCGGCTTAAGGATCCCGGTTCAAGGCCCCGGCTCCCCACCTGCAAGTGGGTCACTTCACAAGCAGTGACGCAGGTCTGTTAGTATCTATCTTTCTCTCCCCCTCCCTGTCTTCCCCTCCTCTCTCCATTTCTCTCTATCCTATCCAACAACGATGACATCAACAATAATAACCACAACAACAATAAAAAACAACAAGGGCAACAAAGAGGAAAGTAAACAAATAAATAAATAAATAAATAAATAAATATGTATAAAAAAAGAAATGGATACAGCATTAAGCCTTGGATAACACAGTCATTACGTCTAGTTATAGAAAGGGAGTGTCTAAAATGAAAAGAATTTACTAAAACTCACAAATTTATTTATATATTTACTGACTCCTGGCTTATCCCTGGTGCTCAGTGCCAGCACTATGAATCCACTGCTCCTGCTGGCCATTTTTTTCCATTTTACTGGACAGGACAGAGAGAAATTGAGAGGAGGGCAGAGAAGGAGTGGAGGAGAGAAAGATAGACACCTGCAGGCCTGCCTCACCACCTGTGAAGCGTCTCCCCTACAGGTGGGGAGCCGGGGGCTGGAACCGGGATCCTTCTTCTTAGTACTATGTGTACTTAACCAGATGCCAGATGTGCCGCTGCCCAACCCCCCCCCCAAATTCACAACTTCAGAACACGAATAAATCTAAAAGACAATCACATCTATCAGTCAGTACTTCTCCGAACACAAGATGAAGCTCAAGATATTTAGGCGTGGTAGTGTCACAGGAGGTCGCTCTAAAAGGTTATTTCTGTGACTTCTAGGGAGAAAGGCCAGTGACATGAGAAAAAAAAATAGACATAGGAGATTAGGGAGAAACCAAGTACAGATAAAACTGAATTTGTTTATGACCCTATTTTTTAGAAAGAATATTATTGTTGCCACTAGCTAGATGGAATTATGTGTAGGAAATGGCTGTTTTATATTCCAAAGACAAGTGTAGAAGGTAGAAGGTAGTCAGTGGCAGAGGGGAAGGGAGAGATTTCTGTTCTCAAGTTCTTTTACACATCCTACTGTTAGTTATCCAACTGAGAAAAAAAAAAGACATACTTTCAGAAATTAATCTATCCTCTATTTAAATATCAGTAAGATTTTTCTAGGAATATTTTAATATTGGGTAAAAGAAAGCATTTAATAAGAAAGGTAGTGACTTTGTCTCCATTGTTATATTTCTTTTTTTTTTTTTCCTCCTCCAGGGTTATTGCTGGGCTCGGTGCCTGCACCATGAATCCACCACTCCTGGAGGCCATTTTTTCCCCCTTTTGTTGCCCTTGTTGTAGCTTCGTTGTGGTTATTATTATTGCCCTTGTTGATGCAATTCGTTGTTGGATAGGACAGAGAGAAATGGAGAGAGGAGGGGAAGACAGAGAAGTGGAGAGAAAGATAGACACCTGCAGACCTGCTTCACCACCTGTGAAGCGACTCCCCTGCAGGTGGGGAACCGGGGGCTCGAACCGGGACCCTTACTCCGGTTCCTGCGCTTTGTGCCACATGCGCTTAACCCACTGCGCCACCGCCCGACCCCCTCCATTGTTATATTTCAAGCTTTATTCAAATTGCTTTACCTTTTTTTTTCCTACCCTGACACAAGCTGGTGTCTTAACAACACAACGCTATCACTATGGAAATATTTCTCAGGAGAGTGATTATAGAATCCCCAGACAAAGGTAAGAATCACTGTTTCAATATTCCAGAGTAGGTTTTTTTTTTTACTACAATAGAGTACTGATATGTGCAACTAAAATAACAGTAGACAGCTGCAGCTCCCCAAATTCAAGGATCCCTTCCACATAAAAATCAACTCCTATACTTTTTCCATATTTGGGAGAAACTCTCTTCCCTGATCCAGTTTATTAGTCCTTTTTCCAACTATGGCACTATCTCCATGGGCAATACTTTGGGTCCACCTGCATGTGAGCTGTTAGACTCGGGCAAAACTAGTAAAGTCACAGACCCCTTGGAATATACCAATAATAGACCTATTAGCTTTTTCTATAATGGAGACCCCAAAATCTTTATACACAATATTCCAGCCTTAAGGTTCATGATTAGTCAACAATTTGTTTGGCTTTATATATTAACTCTTTTTTCAGCCACCAGGTTCCAGATGCTACCATGATGTCAACTGGACTTCCCTGGACAGACAACCCCACCAATGTGTCCTGGAACCCCTCTTCTCCAGAGCTCTGCCCCACTAGGAAAAGAGAGAGGCAGGTTGGGAGTATGGATCGACCTGGCAACGCCCATGTTCAACAGGGAAGCAATTACAGGAGCCAGACCTTCCTCCTGCACCCCATAATGATCCTGGGTCCATACTCCCCAGCAGGATAAAGAATAGGAAAGTTGTTTACAGTCAACAGTATTTATACCCCTTTCCCATATTTGGGAGCTACTTTCTTCCCTGATCCAGCTTTTTGGTCCTTTTTCCAACCATGACACCATCTCCACAGACAATAACTTGGATCCACTGGCATATCAGATTTCAGGCTCAGGGGAAAAAAGAAAAAAGAAAAATAAAAAAACTAGTATAGTCACAGGCCTTTTGGAATATAAAATATGCCTACTAGCTATCTACAAAATAGAGGACCCCCCCAACTCTTCATCTGCACTATTCCAGCCTTTAGGTCCATGATTGGTCAACAATTTGTTTGGCTTTGTATGTTAACTGTCTTTTCAACCACCAGGTTCCAGATGCTAGCATGATGCCGACCAGACTTCCCTGGACAGACAACCCTACTAATGTGTCCTGGAGTCCTGCTTCCCCAGAGCCCTTCCCCACTAGAGAAAGAGAGACAGGTGGGAGTATATGGATCTACCTGTCAACGCCCATGTTCAGCAGGGAAGGAATTACAGAAGCCAGACCTTCCACCTTCTGCACCCCACAATGACCTTGGGTCCATACTCCCAAACGGATAAAGAATAGAAAAGCTATCAGGGAAGGGGACGGGATATGGAGTTTTGGTGGTGGGAACTGTGTGGAGTTGTACCCCTCTTATCCTATGGTTAAGTCAATGTTTCCTTTTTATAAATCAAAAAATCAAAAAAAAAAAAAAAGAATAAGAAAGCTTCCAGTGGAGGGGGATGGGATGTGGAACTCTGGTGGTGGGAATTGTGTGGAATTGTGCCCCTCTTATCCTATGGTCTTGTCATTATTCCCATTTTATAAATTAAAAAATAGTGAAAAAAATCAGCTCCTATGTGTAAATAGCAATACAAGACAATGAACGTGTGAAGGGCGGTGCTAAGTCCTAAGTGGAAGGATGGCACTGTTCAACTTGTTACTTGCTTGGTGAACACTAGGACTGAGCTGTCGCGCCTGCAAAGGTCAAGGTCATCTAAATAGGAAAAGATAAATGTTGTCCTAATTTGAATAACAAGTCAAACAAATCATCACTGTATTTATGCTTTACTACTTGAAATTGCTTCAATGTGTTCTATGTATAAAATGAAATAGCCCTCAAAAAAATAAATAAATAACATATCTCACTACACTAAGTCAGGGCATTCAATTTACAATAGACTAAATCCCCTGCGGGGTATATACAGAGTTTCCATTTATCAGAAACATGTCAGTTCCACCTACCAGTAGGATTACATTTTTTTTTAAATCTAAATTAGAGGTATAAGTATATGTGAGAAAACTATAATTAGTCTGGAGCCATAGCCTTAAACCAGCCATAACAGTTAAAATGACAAATTCCTGTCCTCAAGTATGAGGGAAATGCATGTCTTATGAGTAAAAGTGGCAAAAAATTGTCTTGTGGCAAAAGTTCTAATGCTGTTTAATGGGGGCGAGGGGGAATTCCTGGCCTCTCAACACAGAACAACCTGAAGAAAGACCCACCAGTATCTATCGGCCTCTATGGCTAAGCTTTCTTTGGTTCCCAAAACCAAACCCAGTTTATCACAGCTGAGTAAATATCCACAGCACTGCCAGGGGTTAGCTGTCAGTGCTATAGTTAAGGCTCCAGAGGTATTACCTTAAGACATAATTTGGGGCTTTGTGTCAAAGCACCAAGCATTACAACTAGGAGGAGAGGCGACTGCATGCTGGTTGCCTTCAAACATAGCATTTGTGTGTGTGTGTGTATTTTTTTTTGTTGTTTTTTGTTTTTTTACCAGAGCACTGATCGGCTCTGGTTTATGGTGGTGCAGGGGATTGAACCTGGGACTTCAAAGCCTCAGGCATGACAGTCTGTTTGCATAACCATTGTGCTATCTACCCCTGCCCAGCATTTGTGACTTTTCTAAAACAACAAAACCTCAACTGGACTCTGATGCTTGTGGATGTGTAATCAATGGACTTCTAGATTAGGTCCAGATATGAAAATGAATGTATGATGTGAGCCAAATCCAAACTGGGAAACTCCTAACATTTCATTGCTCTTATTTAATTAGCAGTAAAAAGAAAAATAATAATAATAATAAGGTCAATCAAAATTTTTTTACTTAGTGATATACAGCTTAATACTCTTCTCTTAGTACAGATTAACTTTATTACAGAAGTTTCTGAAGATTTCTTTTTCAAACCAGAAATTTGAGGTTGTAGGTGTATTAAAAATTAGTAGGAGGAGAACTCTGGAACTCAGCCCTGATAGCAGTGAGACTCTATGGCCAGAGCCACAGAGGAACATGCCAGGTGCTGACTTCCAGAGTCCTCCTCCTACTCATTTTTAGTACACCTACAACCTCGAATGCATGGTTTGGCAGAATACTAGCAATATAGAAATTTATGACTTGGCCCGGGAGGCAGCGCAGTGGATAAAGCATCGGACTTTCAAGTATGAGGTCCTGAGTTCAATCCCCGGCAGCACATGTACCAGAGTGATGTCTGGTTCTTTCTCTCTCTCTCCTCCTATCTTTCTCATTAATAAATAAATAAATAAAATCTTTAAAAAAAGAAAAAGGAATTTATGGCTGCAACTCCTTGCTCACTATGCAGACCTCACAAACGACCAGTCCTGGTCTTTATGGAGAATCGAATGTGATAGGAAGACATAGCAAAGCCCCTGCAATGATGACCCAATCCAGCAGCTTGAAGAAAACTGCTAGTTTAGCAGAGCTATATAAACCTCCTAATGAAGACGTCAAAGACGGGAGCCTAAGGATGTCCACAAATGGGAAAAATACATGGATGAGAACTACAACGAATTTTGAAAAATGATAAGGGAAATTAAAGTCCACAAGTGATCAGAAGAACACAAAGAGTGCAAGTTATGCCTCAGTTATAAAGCACAGCACAAGGTAAACCCTGAAGGAAAACAGACACTAAAGGTGGAAAATAAAGGATATGAAGTAAAAAATAATAATAATAAAATAAAAGAAATAAGGGACTGGGCACTGGCACACCCACTTACGTGCACATACTATGGAGCACAAGGACCTGTGCAAAGGTCCAGGTTGGAGCCCCGGCTGCCCACCTGCAGGGGGGATGCTTCACAAGTGGTGAAGCAGGTCTACAGGTGTCTATCTTTCTCTTTCCCTATCTCCCTTTCTCTCTCAATTTCTCTCTCTCCTGTCCAAAACAGTGGACAAAACGGCCACGGGGAGCAGCACATTCATAGTGCCACACCGAGCTCCAGCAATAACCCCAAAGGCAAAAATAGTACTAAACTACAGGAAGATAATATCATACATTTATGGACAAGAGAAACAATATTCGCATCATGAGGGCACATATAATATAGTGAGAAAGAGGGCAAAATTCCTATTTAAATAGATTATCAGTTGAGAATTCCTCCAAACTAAAGGAGCTAGAACAAGAAGTTCAATGTGGAGCACCTGGTTGAGCGCACATATAAAGCCCAAGGACCCAGGTTCCAGCCCCTGCTTCCCACCTGCACGGGGAAAGCTTTGCAAGTGGTTGAGCAGTGCTACAGGTGTCTTTCTGTCTCTCTTCCTTTCTACCTCCCTGTTCCTTCTTGGTTTCTCACTGTGTCTATCCAACAAATAAATAAAGATAATAAATTTTTAAAAAATCAAACAGCTCCAAGAGAAATGAATTCAAACTCAAACTAACCAAGGAATGTAATAATTAAAATATCAAAGATAAAATAATTTCTTTCTCTTATTACAAAACAGGCTTAAGAGGACCCAGGGGAGGTGGTTAAATGGGCAGAAAATAGGACTTATATGTGTGAGGTCCCAGGTTTGAACCCTAAGCTTCCATGTGATGGGGCAAGTACTCTTATTTCCCTCAATAAATAAATCCTTAAAAATATTTTTAAAATCATATAACTTTATAATTCTGAAATCTGCTAGAGAAAAATAGTCACCTACTAGGAAAATC
Source organism: Erinaceus europaeus (assembly GCF_950295315.1). Lineage (NCBI taxonomy): Eukaryota > Metazoa > Chordata > Mammalia > Eulipotyphla > Erinaceidae > Erinaceus > Erinaceus europaeus. Next base: position 12,072,031 of record NC_080162.1, read on the forward strand.
ACAGAAAACTCATTTCTTGAGCTGGTGAAACAGCTCATTGAACAGTGTGCTGCTTAGTCAAATATGCGCCCAGGTTTGCGTCAGGACTCCTTGGCACTAAAGGAAGCTTTGGTGTGGTAGTCTCTTTAATCCTTTGCCTTCTCTGCCTCTATCAAGAAATACATAAAAAGACTGATTTCTCTACAGAAAAACTAAAGGTTAGGAAGGACTAGAAGTATGTTTCAAAGTTTCAAATGGAAAAGACCTCCACCCATGAATGTTTAACCTTGCTAGATTCCCGAGACAGCATAAAGGAGAGACAAGCAACAAAGGAACTCACTATGCTAAATTAAGCTTACATGAAATACTGAGAGGAACTTACATCAAATAAAGAAATAAAATGACCTCCCAGAAGACTGTGGACTCAAAAACTACAGAACTGAGACCAACGGAAGTGTTTGTTGGTAGTAATTGGAGTAGGAGGCTCAAGACGTTTTAAGGGGGAAACTGTACTTCTAAAATACTTATAGATTTGTAAACCCAGAGTATCTCTGAAACAAATAATTATTATTTAAAAATGATTTATTTTTTAAAATAACCATTGCAAATTTCAGAAAAGCATCCTACTTGGCTATAAGAACTATAAAAATCCTTGTAATCTTGACAGAAATACTAAAACCTACTTTATCACATTCCATGTCATTTTTCAGGGGTTCAAAATTTCTTTTTTTTTTAAATTTCTTTATTAGGGAAATAATGTTTTATATTCAACAGTAAATACAATAGTTTGTACATGCATAACATTTCCCAGTTTTCCATATAACAATACAACCCCCACTAAGTCCTCTGTCATCCTTTTTGGACCTGTATTCTCCCCCACCCACCCACCCCAGAGTCTTTTACTTTGGTGCAACACACCAATTCCAATTCAGGTTCTACTTGTGTTTTCTCTTCTGATCTTGTTTTTCAACTTCTGTCTGAGAGTGAGATCATCCCATATTCATCCTTCTGTTTCCGACTTATTTCACTTAACATGAATTTTTCAAGGTCCATCCAAGATCGGCTGAAAACGATGAAGTCGCCATTTTTATTTTTAAAAAATATTTATTTATTTATTCCCTTTTGTTGTCCTTGTTGTTTTATTGTTGTAGTTATGATTGATGTTGCTGTTGCTGGACAGGACAAATAGAAATGGAGAGAGGAGGGGAAGACAAATAGGGGGAGAGAAAGATAGACACCTTCAGACCTACTTCACCACCTGTGAAGTGACTCCCCTACAGATGGGGAGCTGGGGGCTCAAACCAGGATCCTTACACTGGTCCTTGCGTTTTACACCATCTGCGCTTAAGCCGCTGCGCTACCACCCAACTCTCGAAGTCACCATTTTTAATAGTGGAGTAGTATTCCATTGTGTTGGGAAATTGTGAGGATGTGGTAAAGCCTGGCACAATTTGACCTGAGGAGTGTGTTTATCCTGTCAGTCTCTCTCTCTACCAAGAGGTTGAGCAAGGAGGGACAGGAGTAACCCCAAAGGTGTGCCCCGTCTTATCAGACTCAAGCACCTTGCATTCCTGATACTATGGCCATTAAATAAAAAGAAAGGGGGAGTCTGATTGTTATGGCAAGAACTTCCAACACTATGTTGAATAATAATGGCAATAGTGGGCAGCCCTGTCTAGGATTCACAGTTTCTGTTATCAAATATATATAATCTTATCTTCAAAATTTTAACCACAGGTGACTGCTTTGAAAAAAATAGCAACTGACAGGTTATTTTCTGAGCTGTGAGCTTTCTTGGGAATGAAGAAGTGACTATAGGAAGTAGAATCAATTTGCTTCAGATTAGCTCTATAAACATGGTTTGAAGCCTGTACATCTTTTAGCCAAGAATCCATGCTGGAGGGTGACTTGATTCCCAACCATTCTATTCTAGGGAAGCTGCCTGCCATTGTCCTGTTGGAGAATTCAGCCTGGAAATCAGGAATCCAGCCTCGGAGGGCACAACTTTTTACAATTTGTCTGCATTGGTTAATTCTCAATTCTAAATAAATATCTGTATTTAAAAAAAATAGCAGTCTTATTTTATGGACATAATAATCTGCATCCCTTTGTTAAAACTTTGAAAATTTGTGTTGCAGGATAATGAACAAATTTTTGGAAGCAGTTTAGAAAGTGAACAACGCGGGGGCCAGGCAGTGGAGCACCTGGTTAAGCACACACAATGCAGTGCTCAAGGACCCAGGCTCAAGCCCCTGGTCCCCACTTGCAGGAGGAAAGCTTCACAAGTGGTGAAGCAGGGCTGCAGGTGTCTCATTGTCTCTCTCTCTCACTCTATGTCTCCCTCCCCTCTCAATTTCTCTCTGTCTCTATGCAATAAAAAATAAAATATTTAAAACAAAAGAAAGTGAACAAAGTGTTCACTGTTACAATGATAAAATCCTGACAAATGTCACCTGCAATTCATCTGCTTCGCCTCAATCAAGAAATACAAATTCTACCAACAAAACATAAAGATTTTTTTCCGTATTAAAAATAAGGTAAGTCTAAACATTTCATAGTTGAGGGAGACATTCAGTAATGAATATCCTAAAATTTACACAAAACAAGTCAATTCCTTTTTCTTGGATGTTCTCATGCCACTGAAGAAAGATAAACTGTATAAACAAGAAGAACAAAACCAGGCCATCTCTCCTACTGAAAAGCAAGGGAAGCAAGAAACTTCCAACCAGTTAACTATGGGTCAGCTGATGACGAATGGTAGAGCTATCTCATGTCTAACGATAAGCCATATTTCTCCCTCTCCCTCTCCCTCTCTCTCTCTCTCTCTCTCTCTCTCTCTCTTTCAGTTCCTTCTTCATTAAGTAATAATACATCTGAAAATTAAAGATCCAAAAAGCCAGGTCTGCTGGCCACAAAAACTTTTAATTTGATTTATGCTAGAATAAATCATGCTCACAAAAAGGAACTGTCACTTTTCTAAATTAAAGTAATCCCAATAATTGCAATCAAAGTTCTTCAGATGGCTGAAACAAAGCCAGCAGAAGCATTAACCTAAATGTCTTGCTTCAGCAAGAGCCAGAAAATGCTAATGTTGACATTCATCTTCAAGAAAAATTATACAGAATAAAAAATTGTACCAAAAAAAAAAAATCACATATCAGTGGAAAGGCTTTTCAGAAATGAAAGTCTGGTGGGAATTTTCTGTAAATCTACATTCAACTAAACAAGATTTTGTTTTTATTAAGAGACTGTGATTTTTGTAGAATGAAAACAGTTATCTTATTTTTTGAAGCAGCACTGTTACTGCTACCCAGTTGTTTTGTTTTTTTCCTTCCTCCAGGGTTATCACTGGAGCTCGGCGGTGCCTGCGCTACAAATCCACTGCTCCGGGAGGCCATTTTTCCCACTTTGTTGCCTTTGTTGTTGTTATTGTTGTTGGATAAGACAGAGAGAAATGGAGAGAGCAGGGGAAGACAGAAACAGGGAGAGATAGATAGACACCTGCAGACCTGCTTCACCGCTTGTGAAGAGAAGCCCCTTCAGGTGGGGAGCCGGGGCTGGAACTGGGATCCTTACACAGGTCCTTGCACTTTGAGCCATGTGTGCTTAACCTGCTATGCTACCACCCAGCCGCCCTGTTACCCTTTTTTTTTTTAATGGTTGACATAGGATTTTGAAAAGAAAAAAAATTTACAAGTAGGGAGTATCTTTCTCTCCCCCTGTCTCTCCTCCTCTCTCCATTTCTCTCTATTTTATCTAACAAGGATGACATCAAGAACAACAACAATAATAACTACAACAATAAAGCAAGGGCAACAAAGGGGAATAAATAAATATTTAAAGAATTTACAAGTGTATGAAACAGTAGAGCATTTCAAAAGGATGCATATCCTGTTGCAGACTCCCAGCTGTTTCTTAAACATAACAATGGCATTACGATAATGACATGAGTGTTTTTACAGAGATCAGTAGAGACCTACTAGAACCTCAAGCTAGCACGTAGGCATTTACTACACAGAAAATAGAGAAGATGAAAAACTACAGGCTTGATTAACTAGTCACTCTCAGTATATATTGGCCTAGTATATTCATTACACCTGAAGTGACTGGCCTAAATTGTTTGCTTTAGATATTTATAAAAGAAAGGGGAAGTTAAAAAATGTTGGGGAGTGGTCTGGGAGGTGGCACAGTGGATAAAGCATTGGACTCTCAAACATGAGGTCCTGAGTTCTATCCCGGGCAGCCCATGTACCAGAGTGACGTCTAGTTCTTTCTTTCTCTCTCTCTCTCTCCTCCCGTCTTTCTCATAAATAAATAAAGTCTTTAAAAAAAAATGTCAGGGATAAAATATTACTGAAATAGTGATAGTAAACATCTTTATGTTTGAACAACTTTTTTTTTAAAATTTTTTATTTAAGAAAGGATCAATGAACAAAAACATAAGGTAGGAGGGGTACAACTCCACACAATTCCCACCACCCAATCTCCATATCCCACCCCCTCCCCTGATAGCTTTCCCATTCTCTAGGCCTCTGGGAGCATGGACCCAGGGTCATTGTGGGTTGCAGAAGGTAGAAGGTCTGGCTTCTGTAATTGCTTCCCCGCTGAACATGGGCGTTGACTGGTCGGTCCATACTCCCAGTCTGCCTCTCTCTTTCCCTAGTAAGGTGTGTCTCTGGGGAAGCTGAGCTCCAGGACACATTGGTGGGGTCTTCAATCCAGGGAAGCCTGGCCAGCATCCTGGTGGCATCTGGGAACAACTTATTTTATACACATAGTAAACACTTAATCTGAAGTTAAAAACTGTGGTAAAGCTTTGTTTAATTCTTTAGCAAATAATATAACCTCAAGTAAAATCTGAATTGTTAGCCACACTTCACATCATGGAACAAACAAGGTGACATTTCATTTTCTTTTATGTCACCATTTCATTTGTGTACAATGACTAAAATGCTCCTGTGTGATTCATGATGACTCATTCTTCTAATGGAACAAATTTTAAGTGCAATCCTAGAATGAATAAATTCTCAATCTTTTTTTGTTTTAGATATCAGGAAGGATTTGAACACATTGAAGATGTTTTTGGGTGAATGTCATCTCACTCTGAAAACACGGAGAAAATATGCTTATACTGAATTCTGTATTATTCTTTTAACTATGAGGCCACTAACCAGGGTTTCAAATTTAGGTTCCGTCACATGTCTGTCCTCTCTGACAGTTGCTTTTAGAAATAGGTGCATAATGAAATTATACTCATGTGACAAAAACAGCACTGTAGATAGAACATTAACCCCCTCAATTTTTTTTTTTTTAAGAAATAGGGTCGATAGTTCAGGATGATGACTGAAATTTGGGGAGGCAAAGAAAAGGGCCTGATGGCAAACAAGAATAACATCTGCATGCTACGGAGACAGCATAATAGTTATACAACAACAACAAAAATCTTTGATCCCTGAGGCACCAAGGGCCCCGAGTTCAACTCCCGGCACCACTATGATCCAGAAGTCAGTAGTGCTCTGGTGTAGAGCTAAACAAAGCAAAACAAAATCAGATGAATAACACGAGAGACAATGTATTCTCTACATAAAGCCAAGTGAAAACAGTTTATTGTCTACCATTTACGACATGTCTTGAAGAGGCTGGGTGACGGCACACCTGGTTAATGAAGCACACGTTACCATGCACAAGGACCAGAGTTCAAGCCCCTGTTCCCCACCTGCAGTGAGTGGCAAAGCAGTGTTGCAGGTGTCTATCTTTCTCACTCTGTCTCTCCCTCCTACCTCCCTCTCAATATATCTCTGTCACTATCTAATAAATAATAAACACAATATTTTTTTGTCTTGAACACTACTACTCTTCCCTACAGTCTTCACAGATAGTATTCAGTTGTTTGTTTGTAAGCAGCATTTAAGCTGTACTACATCATCATCTGCATTTCAGGAAGAGAAAAATCATTACTCAGGTTAATTCTCCCGGGAATACCTTCCGTACCCCCTCTCAAAATCTACATCTTCATCAAATTGTTTGCTTTAATCACTCTGCTTGCAAATTTGTATAGTCATTTAGTCATTAACTTACCTAGGAATTCAACAAATATCTGCACAGTCTATTTAATATACTGTTAATTCCACTAGACACTGGGTCAGATTTAAAGTAGGAATGCACATATATTTTAACATACAAAGGGGTTCTATGCTATCTATAAAATTTAACATTTCTTTGTGTTTAGAACTTCTGAATCCAAACTATCTCTTCCTATACAGAAAGCAGCAATAATACACTACAAATAAAGCTTAGGTTTACTATAGATTACATATGAAGTATTGAATACACAACTGGATGAAACTACTTTTACAATGTCTGAAAAGAAGTGCTATATTTAAAATTATAACTTGTATTATAGTCAATGAAACAACTTCTAGTAGAAAAAATATATAGGGAGTCAGGCGGTAGCTCAGCAGGTTAAGCACATGTGGCACAAAGCGCAAGGACGGGTGCCGGCTCCCCACCTGCAGGGGGGTCGTTTCACAGGCAGTGAAGCAGGTCTGCAGGTGTCTGTCTTTCTCTCCCCCTCTCTGTCTTCCCCTCCTCTCTCCATTTCTCTCTGTCCTATCCAGCAACAACGACATCAATAATAGTTACAATAATTAAAAAAAAGAGAAACAAAAGGGAATAAATAAATAAATATTTTTTAGAAACTGATATATGCATTCCAATTTGGTGTTGATTGTTGGTTTTATACATTTAGCAAATCAACCTGTACTCATAAGAAAAACAGACAGGACAGATAATAGGAAAAGATTTTTCTTAGAAAAGCTGAAATCTACAATTTTATCAAGTCATTTAGAATTCCCAGAAGACGGACCTTGTCAGATATGGGTAATCTTATACTTCATGACTGAGTGGTATAAAATAACAATGCATAATCATGAGAGGGAAAGAGAGAAATTTTTGATGGTTAGGAAAGCAGTCTCTGAAATGTAATAGCATCTAGGAAGAAGTAAGTGAATGATTGGGGGAAAAAATTCAGATATATTAAGCACTTATCTCAATACATTAACTATATCAGGGAGAGACAATGACTAAGAAAACCAATAAAGTATTCTCTACTAGGAATTTTTGAATCAGGATTCCAAGACAGTCGTCTTTATTTTAAGAGTATGAGCCAGTCAATGATGTAATGATGGCCCAGAATGTCTTATTTCTGCCTGGTGGTACAAGACTATTAATCATTCAAAGAATGAAGGAGATGGGCACAAGAAATGAGAAGCCAAACAAGCCTGTGGGTAGGCCATGACCGGAGATTTGCATGTCTACTTTCCTTTGAGACAGAGGTGTGTTTTAAGTCCATTAAATCCATCTGGATCTTCCAAATAAATCCCCTTCCTTTGTTTAAGATTATCTGAATGGTTTTTATCTTACTAAAACAGGGGTATTGCAATTGGGTTAAATTGCTCACTAAACTTTGATGGAAATCACATTAGAAATTCACTTATCAAGTCAATCTCAATTACTATTAGCCAAGTTAAAGCATGGTATCACGGGAAATGTACATAGGATACTGTGAGGTATATAATGTTTGTATATAAAATGTTTCTAAAACCTACAACATGGACCCTTCCTTCATGGTTCCTTAAATGTGGACTTAATGGGACATTTGAACATCATAGTCATTGGCTGGAAGCCCATGTACTTTGCTAAAATAATCTACCTATAAAAAACCAAGTTGCAGATGCTTCCATGACAGCAACCTGATTTCCCTAGGCAGACGACCTCAACAATGTGTCCAGGAATCCCACCTTGTCAGAGCCCTACCCCAGTTAGTAAAGATAAAACAGGCTAAATATGGACCCCAGATCAAACGGATGGGGTTTACAGTCAACAATATTTATAAACTTTCCCCATATTTGGGAACTACTCTCTTCCCTGATCCAGCTTTCTAGCCCTTTTCCCAGCCATGACATCATCTCCTCAAACAACAACTTGGGTCCACCTGCATATCAGATGTCAAGCTCAGGTAAAAACTAATAAGGTCATGGGCCCTTTGGAATATACTTAAAATAGGCCTACTAGCTATTTCCAAAACGGAGATGCCAAATATTCATTTGCAAAATTAGGTGCATGATTAGTCAACAATTTGTATGGCTTTATATGTTAACTCTTTTTCAGCCACCAGATTCCAGATGCTACCATGATGCCAACCTGACTTCCCTGGACAGATTACCCCACCAATGTGACATGAAACCCTGCTTCCCCAGAGCCCTGCTCCACTTGGGAAAGAGAGAGACAGGCTGGGAGTAGGGATCGACCTGCCAACGCACATGTTCAGCAGGGAAGCAATTACAGAAGCCAGACCTTCCACCTTCTGCATCCCATACAGATCTTTGGTCCATACTCCAAGCAGGATCAAGAATAGAGAACCTTTCAATGGAAGGGAGAGTATATGGAACTCTGGTGGTGGGAATTGTATGGAACTGTACCCCTCTGGTTGATCATGATTAAATCACTAATTTAAAAAAAAATCTGTATCAATGTTTCTTATTTTAATGGTTTCATATATTTCATAGTACAGATTGAAATTTCACTTCAAACACTGTGTTAATATTTGCATGTGTCTGCATTCTTATATGTACAAAGACAGTGAATACAGTAGCCTCTAGTTGTGAAACAGGTAAAAAAAAAAAAAACAAACATAAGCATATATCAAAAAGCTGTTGACTTGTGGTCCGGGAGGTGGTGCAGTGGTAAAGCTTTGGACTCTCAAGCATGAGGTCCGGAGTTCGATTCCCGGCAGCACACGTGCCAGAGTGATGTCTGGTTCTTTCTCTCTCCTCCTCTCTTTCTCATAAATAAATAAGATCTTTAAAAAAAAGCTGTTGACTTGCTAAAATATAGTATAATAAAAATAATGAGACAGCAAATTGTGTGAAAGTAACTAGATAATTCTATATGCACTGATGTACAAACATTTACTGGCCAGTAGAAGAAATTTTCAGAAAATAATGTATAAAATAATCTTTGGTTTAAAAAAATGAATATAGATGTACATTTGCCTATATGCAAAGAAAAGTCTACCATGTTATCACACTACCCATTCATAGAGCTTTCATCAGATCCGGATTAAAGGGAAATCTTCATCTTCTAATTGGATATTTTCTGTCATTAACATTTTTTATTTGTTCTTTATGTACTTATTTATTGTCTCTAGGGTTATTGCTGGGGCTTGGTGCCTGCACTACAAATCCATTGCTCCTGGAGGCTATTTCTTCCCTTTTATTGCCCTTGTTGTTGTTATTATTGTTGTTGTTGTTATTGCTGTCATTGTTGTTGGATAGGACAGAGAGAAATCGAGGGAGGAGGGGAAGCCAGAGAGGGGGGAGAAAGACAGACACCTGCAGCTCTGTTTCACCGCTTGTGAAGCCAGGGGCTCGAACCTGGATTCCTTAAGCCATCCTTGCACTTTGTGCCATGTGTGCTTAACCCATTGAGCTACCACCCAGCCCTCGTCATTAACATTTTTAACATGCACATATCACTCCTACAGTCAGTGAACCAAAAAAGATATTACATTCAATCCATATCTATGCAGAAAACAAAAGATATATTCAGATACCTGAAAGCTGAAGCACAGAGATTTAGGAAAGTAAGCAAATATAAATTTTCTTTCTCTTTTTTTAACCATACTACATTCCTGTAAAGAAATAAAACTAGTGATTTTACATCTTGCCATAGAAGCCAGGAGCCTTAGGAAAGTGCTGAAAGCACTAAAAATAAGCCCCATACCAGCAGCATCCAGCTTACTTTTAACTCCCTTTGCTATAAATATCTTTAAAATAACACCCAGACTTTCTGGAGTACTCCTCAAACTGTGGCTAGAGAGGCAGTCACACTGCTTTCTAGACTAGAAGCTGGCTATGGCAAAAGAGGGAGGGCCTGGCGAAGGGAAGCTGGAGTTGCCATAGCACCTGACAGGCTTTCCCCAAAAGGCTTCATTGGGAGATCGCTGTACTCAGGTTAAAAATAAAGCAAAGACTTTCCTTCAGAAGCAGGTGACTAGAGTGCTGACTTATCTGTGAAGATACCTTGATGTTGCACAGGAGGGAGAACTCCTTGTGTGAGTGTTGTATTTGTGAACACAAATGCAGGATCCATTTTCCTGGGACTGTGTTGCCATTAGCCTAGTGTGATTTTAATTTGCAAACTTTTTTTTTTGTAGTGTACTTAGGCAGATGACAGTTCTGGGCACACTATGCACCAATTGCCAACTATTTCACTGCAAATTTTTTTTAATGATTTCCTTTTTTCTTTTTCCAATAGGGACTTTGGACTCGTTTTAATGCTGCACAGAAAAACATAAAAAAGGACTCCTCCCCCCCACACACACACACTCACACCCAACAATTGTCTAGTTCTTTAATTATGTCTGAGGTTCATATCACAGTCGTAATCAAAGAAATTTACCCTGCAATCCATCCTCATCCTCTCCTGTTTTGGGAATAGCATTCCTTTCAATACATCTCTCAACAATAACATTCAAAAGGCCAAGCATGTTTGGCCTGGCTATATTCTCCCTTATTCGTACTTTTTCCTTTTTTTTAATAAGGACATAACACTACGGCCTTATTAAATAACAAAAAGTCTCAGAGCAAGTATGACACAAAAGGGGAGAGAAATCGCACACAGAAACCAAGAGCCAATCGATGTATTCCATGCGTGGGATTCCGGAACATGCTAACTACTAATATGTTCTTTCATTTGGTCCACTCTAGTGTTCAGAAAATAGACATCAGAAAGTTAGTGAGTGCTGATTTTAAAATGATGCTTTGGCTTTTCAAATCTTGTCTCCTCGCCTTTTAAAGCTTAAGATTGTCATCCATTCTAGCATTTAAAGACCACCGCTCACTGACAGGCTGAGGTTTGAAGAACTGCATTTGCTTTTTCTGACTTTAATGGTGTGTAAGACTGTGGTCCTCATAAAAATATCGAGGAGATTTGTAGCTCACATACCCAATATGACTTAACTTGCTTTTTTCATGTTTTAAAGAGAAAATAGAGAGAGAGAGAGAGAGAGAGAGAGAGAGAGAGAGAGAGAGAGCCAGCCCACAGCACCAAATCTTCCATCAATGTGGTTGGGATGAGACTGGTGGGGCCTGAGTCATATATATGACAAAGCCGTCCACTATCGAAGTGAGCTATTTTGCTAACTCTAAGCCTGTGTTTAGTATGGCTCTGTAGCTATCTCTAAAGCTTTATCCAATAAGTAATACTTTTGATACGAGCGGTAGTGCAGTGGGTTAAGTGCAAGTGGCGCAAAGCTCAAGGACCGGAGTAAGCATCCTGGTTTGAGCGCCCCCCCCCCACCTGCAGGGGAGTCGCTTCACAGGCGGTGAAGCAGGTCTGCAGGTGTCTGTCTTTCTCTTGCCCTCTCTGTCTTCCCCTCCTCTCTCCATTTCTCTCTGTCCTAACAACGACATCAATAATAACTACAACAATAAAAAACAAGGGCAACAAAAAGGGGAAATAAATTTTAAAAAAAGAACTGGGAGTATGACCCATGTATGTTCTTAAATTGATAACACTGCAGAAAAGCAGTATCACCTCAGTTTATACCATTAAAATTATAAATTGGTGGGGTCCTGGCTGGGGCACACCAGGTAAGTGGACATAGTAGGAAGTTCAAGGACATGCACAAGGATCCCAGTTTGAGTCCCCGACTCCCCACCTGCAGGGGGTATGCTTCACAAGCAGTGATGCAGGTCTGCAGGTGTCTTTCTTTCCCCCCCCTCCATTTTTCCCCTCCCCTCTCAATTTCTCTCTGTCCTATCAAATAAATAAATAAATAAATAAATAAATAGTCACAGGAGCAGTGGATTCATAGTGTGATAACCCTGGAGGCAAAAAAATATATGTATATTATAAATTGGTAAAATATATATTTATAATATATAATATATAATTTATAATATATAAATAAATATATATTATAAATTGGTAAAATGCTAGTTCTGTGTCATTATCCACTTAACAGATAAGATGATGCTATATAATCAGTTTTTATAAGGAAGCCTGAGCCAAAGGCACTGAGAGACTGCAAACCAACAAGACAAGCCTTGTTATGTCTGCCAGAAAGCAAGACTCCCTGCAGAAGGCAAATGACATAACCAATATAGTAATTAACATCTTGACAACCCTTTTGATAATTTACAAAGAATTTCCACATTCACAATTTCAGTCACCATGCAATATATTTGAACCCATTCATTTTGTTCCCATCCTCCAACGACAGTTCAATTTTTCTAGTGTAGAGTTTATCCTTAGATGTAAGAGGCTCTACAGAAATGACTGACCATTTAAAAAAAAAAATAAAATAAGGCAAGTACAAAGAACTTATTCCATATTCCAGTATAGTCTATATTGACTGTAACAAAGTAATAATTAACATTCTACTCTGGTGTGTGCACAAAAATAGGATACTTTTCCAAGAGTTGTTATACACACTATGAGTATAAAATATTCAAAAGCTTAAAAATAGGAAGTCAGGCAGTAGCGCAGCACAAAATGCAAGGACCAGCACAAGGATCCCGGTCTGAGCCCCCGGCTTGTGGCCACCTGCAGGGGAGTCATTTCACAGGTGGTGAAGCAAGTCTGCAGCTGTCTTTCTCTCCCCTCTCTGTCTCTCCCTCCTCTCTCCATTTCTCTCTGTCCTATCCAACAACGATGACATCAATAACTACAATAACTATGACAACAATAAAAAAGGGCAACAAAAGGGAATAAGTAAATAAATAAATAAATGCTTAAAAATAGGATTCAAAAACTATCATTTAAAACACCATTAACAATGAATTGAGTGTGGATTATGATTCCACAAAATTCTGACATGTCATCAACATGTGTGAGCTACTTACTACTTGCTGCTTTATTCTTGTCCTTCAAGAGCAAATACTATAGTAATAACAACTCTTGTTTCTCCATTAGGGAAAAGGCCTAATGCTTCTCTCCAAGTACACAGTTGAACTGGTATTTAAGAGCCTGTTTTAAACTCATTTAAACTTGATTTCAGGATGAAAATACATTCTAGGCAATCTGACTATCGAGGACTCTGTTGAGGACTATCTCAATTCCTGTTAGGTCAGGAAGAAGGAAATCGTATGTTGAAGGGTCTTTTTTCCCTGCGTTGAATATAGATAATCTTATAATAAACAACATTTGGGAATTCAAATAAGAGTGAAGATAGAACCAGAGCTACATATACATCAAATGCAGATGGAGCAAAAGGTCACTGTCACACTAGACCATTTTAATACAGACCCATACTGGGAAATGACAGTCACTTGAATGCATGCTCGATAACTGATGGGAGACTGTGACTTCTTTATGGGGTCACTAGGTGGCATATTACTCTGGCTGTTTCCATAGGCACCTTACTAGGTGCTGGATTATCAGAGAAAGTAGAGGACAAGGAGTGTCTGCATAGAAATGAGCAAGACCACAGAATGTGAGCTCAGATCTAGAGGAATGCAGAGGTCACATAGGTTCCTAAACTAATTATGGGCCCCAGATCACATCAAATCGATGGGATTTACAGTCAACAATATTTATACCCCTTTCCCATATTTGGGAGCTACCCTCTTCCCTTATCCAGCTTCCTGGTCCTTTTTCCAGCCATGACATCATCTCCACAGACAATAACTTGGATTCACTGGCATATCAGATTTGAGGCTCAGGGGCAAAAAGAAAAGAAAAAAACAAAACAAAACTAGTATAGCCACAAGCCTTTTGGAATTTAACTAAAATATGCTTACTAGCTATCTACAAAATGTAGGACCCCCCAACTCTTCATCTGCACTATTCCAGCCCTTAGGTCCATGGCTGGTCAACAATTTGTTTGGCTTTGTATGTTAACTCTCTTTTCAACCACCAGGTTCCAGATGCCAGCATGATGCCGACCAGACTTCCCTGGACAGACAACCCCACCAATGTGTCCTGGAGCTCTGCTTCCCCAGAGCCCTTCCCCACTAGGGAAAGAGAGAGGCAGACTGGGAGTATGAATCGACCTGTCAATGCCCATGTTCAGCGGGGAAGCAATTACAGAAGCCAGACCTTCCACCTTCTGCATCCCACAATGACTCTGGGTCCATACTCCCAGAGGGATAAAGAATAGAAAAGATATCAGGGGAGGGGATGGGATACAGAGTTCTGGTGGTGGGAACTGTGCGAAGCTGTACCCCTCTTATCCTATGGTTTTGTCAATGTTTCCTTTTTATAAATAAAAAAATTTTTTTTTAAAACGAGCAAGAGTACTCACTGCTTTTATAAACAAGTGTTTCATTTCATTTTCTCTTAGGAATCAAATCATCTTACTTATTTTTAAGATAGGCTTTACTGAGAAAATACAAGCTCTGTTATCTGGGAAGGGGGGTAATATCCTTACATCTCCCTAAAAGATACATCCATATGCCTCACCCCAAAGAACCAATCTCCTTCCTTTTGCCCCATTCTGCCTCCACTGCAATTTTCCTTGCCCCCCGCCCCCAGTAGCAGCCTGAGATCTGCAGATGTAGACCACAGATTTTTTAACATTTCACCTTACCTTTTCCTTTGTTTAAAGGGATTTTTTTTTTTTTTTTTTTTTTTTGCCACTAGGGTTATCAGGGCTCAGTGTCGCTGCTATGAATCTACTACTCCCAGAGGCCATTTTTTCCATTTTATTGGATGGGACAGAGAGAAACTGAAAGAGGAGGGGAATATAGAGAAGGAGAGAGAAAGAGAGACAACCTGCATATCTGCTTTGTGGCTTGTGAAGTGTACCCTTTGCAGGTGGAGAGCCAGGGGCTGGAACCTGGGTCCTTTAGCAAGTCCTTGTGCTGAGGACTATGTGCGCTTAACCAGATGCGCCACTGCCCAGCCCCCTAAAAGGACCTTTCTTTAATTTGATGTGACTTAGCATTATTCAGATTAAAATAGCAGAATCATTCAGTAAACTGCCATACTGCATGAAAAGCAAAATTACTAAACTAAAAATCATGACAGCAAAATCATATGTAAATCAAAAGATAACACTGAATAATTATAGCATTGTAAACATATTTATTCAATATATAAACATACCTGATTAATTTATATATGACATATTTATGTAGTTTTTAAAGCATTCTTGTGTACTTGGTTTGATTAAATATATTCGATTAAAATAAGATACATGAACAATATTGCAAAAAAATAAATAGTATTTAATTCTATCAGGTTCCTTTCCTATAAATACTACAGTATACAATACCTTGAAAATTCAGATCAATATACCATTTTTTTCCTTTCCTTTTCTTTCTTTCTTTCTTTCTTTCTTTCTTTCTTTCTTTCTTTCTTTCTTTCTTTCTTTCTGCCCCAGGACTTACTGCTTGGGCTCAGTGCCTGCACTATGAATTCACTGCTCTTGGAGGCTATTCTTCCCATTTTTGTTGCCCTTGTTGTTATTGCTGTTGTTGGATACGACAGAGAGAGGAGGGGAAGACAGAGAAGGGGAGAGAAGGACAGACACCTGCAGACCTGCTTCACTACTTGTGAGGCAAACCCCCTGCAGGTAAGGATCCGGGGCGTGAACTGGTATCCTTAAGCAGATCTTTGCTCTTCATGCCATGTGTGCTTAACCCGCTGCACTGCTGGCCAGGCCCCAACCATTTTCATTTTTTAAAGGGAAATACGGTCAGAAGAGAGAACATAATGGTTATGCAAAAAAGACTCTCGTGCCTGGTCCCAGGTTCAATCCCTGGTACCAATATAAGCCAGAGTTGAGTAGTTCTCTGGTAAAAAATAAAAATGAAAAACATCTATATCGTAATTGGAGTTTCACCACTGTAGCCAACTTTTTTCAGATAGAAAGGGAGAAAGAGAACTGGAGAGAGAGAGAAAGGAACCACAGCACTGGAGCTGCCCCACGTGCCCTGGGACCCAGTCTAAAATCTGGTCCTACACACCAGAAAGCACGTGCCTCCTCAGGTGAGTCACCTTGCCACTCCTGGAAATACATGTTAAAAGTCTTCTCAGTAGCCTGGAAAAAAAGGGGGGAATTCTTTGGTGTAAATCATGAAAAGAATATTTTAATGATTATATAACTTTCTCCTATTTTTCTATCTTACAGTATTTTAAGAACAAGCTATATTATAGATATTATTAAAAGACAATAAATATACTATCTAAAAGGTGGACACAGAACAAAATGGCTCCCTGTAAAAGAAGAATTATAAAGACGCAAACAAAAACAGACGATATTAAACGCTACGATTACATGTCCATTCACCTTATCAACTCAGAACAAAAGCACAAACATGGTTTGGCAAAGTATGGCAGTTAATCTAGCTTTGGATAAGCCAGGGGCAACGTGAGTATTATTTTATAACTCTCTGGCGCACTTTCATAAACTGTCAAGGTTTCTCTGTGCTTTTGTTTTTATTTATGTAACGAATATGTATCTTTTAATATATCTGCTTACTGTCTCAACCACATTATCATAATATTATTTGGTGTCGCTCCACAAGAAAAGTTACATCACTTCAGTATATTAATAATTTAAGTTTGTTTGTATTTTTACCAAGAAATTCCTACATGTAGCTTCAACCATAGAGTCTGCTGATATCAAGATACTAGTTGTCTTTTCATTGTATCATAGAAGAGAATGCCTGGTTTGAAATTTTGTTTGCTTGCATTTTCAATTTCATATTTAACACAGAAATTTAAAAGATGAATATTCAGGAACACTGTGATGCCTTTAATGTGAACTTTGTAAATAAAAATAAACAATTATTAGATTAAGTGACAGATTAAATGCAACTATGTTTTTAAAAAATAATAATCAGACTGAGGGCCCTTGTGGTGGCATACCCAGTGAAGCACAAATGTTATCCTTTGCAAAGTCTGGGCATAACCCCTGGTCCCCACCTGCAAGGGGAAAGCTTCCCAAGCAGCAAGTGCTTCTCTTCTCTGACTCTCTGTCCCTCTCTACCTCTCTGTCTCTTACCCTTTAGCAAGAGAGAGAAAGAGATAGGGAGAGAGAGGGAACATAAAGATAAAGCTGAAAAAGAAAAAGGACAGAAAAGCCACCAGAGGCTATAAAAAGTGTGGTGTATATACAAACAATGGAATACTACCCAGCTATTA
This sequence comes from Erinaceus europaeus, assembly GCF_950295315.1. Taxonomy (NCBI): domain Eukaryota; kingdom Metazoa; phylum Chordata; class Mammalia; order Eulipotyphla; family Erinaceidae; genus Erinaceus; species Erinaceus europaeus. The sequence continues at coordinate 12,089,164 of NC_080162.1, forward strand.
AAAACGACAAGGCTGGCTGCTTCGCATCCTCTTGGTTGAAACCTGAGGACATCATATTGACAGAGATAAGCCCAAAAAAGAAGGACAAATGCCAAATGACCTCACTTATTAGCAGGACTTAATAAAGTAGGGGCGGAGAGGGAGAGAGCACAAAGTGAAATATATACTGGGTATAGTGTATTGCACCAAAGCAAAGGGCTCTCGGGAGGGCGCGGGACAGAGAGGAGGAACAAAGCTTTGGGTGTCTGGTATGGAATGAGATTGTATGCATAGGCCAATGACTGCATTGACTGCATTGTAAAATAATAACCCCCCCTTGATTAAAAAAAAAGCCAACAGAAAATGGTGATAGAATGATGCAGGCACCCAGCCCCAACAATATCTCTCGTGGCAAAGCAAACTAATAAATAAGATTAAAAGAGATATAGCTACTATAGATTAAAAAAATAATAATTGACTTACAAAAGGAAAAGGATTAAGGTCAGCTAATTTCAGTTCATTCAATAAAATGTCCATTATTTATTAAAAATATGTACTATTTACATGTCTAATTTTGTGTATATTGCACACCCCCTGCGTTACCACATATAAAATAAAAGAATATGGGAAAAACAGGTTTGGAGTATTTATTTTGACTTTTACTTAACTTAAAAAAAATGGTTATTGCCAGGACAAAATAAAGGTTTTTAAATTACAGTTTAGAAGCACTATATTACTATAGTAGGGAGACAAAATTTAATGTTATTAAGAATCTAATTTTAGTAATGAAAAGATGAATTCTTTCTGAACTATGAATTCATTTTGAAGTGAACTGTTCACAATTATATTTCATCAATCTAAGATTTTGAGATGCTTTATAAAGAATAAATACTGTCAAACTATGATAATACATTATCACATGTACTTCCAAACTTAACTTTAAGAAGTATTTGACTCATTTATAAAGAAAGTCACATTACATATGACCTTTTTATAAACTAAACTAAGAAGGCACTAGTGAAATAAACTGGTTAAAGTATTCTTGATATTTTTACAGAGTACTGCCAGAAAGTAGATAGAGTTTACCAGTACATCAATATTAATCATCAGGCTTTCATTCAATAGATCAAATCTCTGGTACCACCAAGATAAATATATACACATATATATATATGTATATATACATATATATATATATCTTGCCCTAAATTATAAAGTCTAAGATAATTTTTGTGCACTCAACTAAGTATTTAGTAAGGTAGACTATATAACATTTTGAAAATATCTGTCTGAGCTTTCACAACCAACTAAAATATACAAATGTTAAGTCTTAATGAAATGCTTTTATTACCACAATAAATATAAACATCACCAGCTAAAAGTCTTACGTACAATGGCATACTGAAAACATGCCCTCGTTAAGAAGCTTGTACACGTAGACTGTGAATTTGATACAGCAGCGCTTGAGGGAAAACAGATTAACTTTGTTTCTGTTCATAAACACTGAATCTGTCTGTGAGGCTTGAACTGCTCATCGAATCTATTTCCCAAGGCGTGTCTGCTTCCTTTACCTGGGTGAGCCTGGCCACTTTTTCATAGAGTTAGCTTCATAATAGTAAAATGATTAAGAAAATACTACTTTGGTTTTCTACAGAACTATAACTGATACATATCAGAAATTTTAAGAAACGTTAGTTTGATCACCCATTTTTCTGAAACAGTTGAGTTTGCAAAACATTCTGCAGAACATAAAATTAATACTGATGCATACTCATTTGGAGATTGGTGCTGAATCTCACCTACAATACAGTTGCTTTCAAGATATGAATTCAGTATCAATGGTTTGCGAAAAGCAGATTAAAAAAAAACACCCTCATGAAGGGTCTAGGTATTATCTAGCTCAACTAAACTTCAAATATTTTGAAATGAACTATGTAGGGGGCCAGGGAGGAAACTCATTGGGTAAAGTAGAAGACTCACATGGATAGATGATCCTGGGTCCCATCTGTGGCACAGCAATCTGTGCCAGAGTGGTGCGCTGGCCTCTTTCACAAAATAAATCTTTAAAAACTGCAAATGGGGTTGGGGACAGTCGGGCTGTAGCGCTGCGGTTAAGGGCACGTGGCGCGAAGCACCAGGACCAGCGTAAGGATCCCGGCTGGGGGGGGGGGGGTGTCGCTTCACAGGCGGTGAAGCAGGTCTGCAGGTGTCTATCTTTCTCTCCCCCTCTCTGTCTTCCCCATCTCTCACCATTTCTCTCTGTCCTATCTGGCAACAACATCAATAACAACAATAATAATAACCACAACAATGGTAAAAACAAGGGCAATAAAAAAGGAAAATAAATAAGTATTTTTAAAAAACTGTGAAAGGGAAATTTCAATGTATACAAGTTTTCAAACGACTTTTACATTTTCACAGGCATATATTATCTCATGTATGTGCTCTTAAATACCTCAAATACATTGATTAAAATTTTTTATCTCCCTTTGCCACACTGCCTGATGAAGCAGTAGCTCCGGACTCAATACAAATAATTAAGCATGAGGGGCTGATGCAGTGGTGCACCTGGATGAGCGCACATGTTACAGTGCACAAGGACCCAGGTTCAAGGGCCCCCGTCCCCACCCGCAGGGCAAAAGCTTTGCAACTGGTAAAGCAATGCTGCAGGTGTCTCTCTTTTTCTGTCTCTCCTGACCCTCTCAATTTCTGATGGTCTGTATCCAATAAATAAAGATAGTAAAATGCTTTAAAAATAAACATTAAAATGCACTGTTCTTTCTTGTGTCCCCCCTACCTCCTCATCAGCAAAGGAAAAGTAAAACATCAAATGTGTGGAATTTAGAGCACAAAAATAAGAGAGACATCGACACGACTATGCAAATATCCTAGTGTTTAAAATCCAAGTACTAATTGTCATGTGGCATTTGAAATTTAATCATACAAATATATGATGAATCATCTCTGCCAATTCTTTGACTGTGTGCTGTTGTATGTAAGTGTATTCCTAAATCAAAAAAAAAAAAAAAAAAAAGAGAATTCACACTTTTCCAAGACAACTCAAAAGATCATATTTAATTGTTACCACATTTGGGAGACATATTTCTAATGTTCTTATTAAGAGGAAACCAACATTATAAATTCATTTTACCATCATGGAACAAGTTATCCTGCTTTGTAAATAAGTGGGGAGGGGTATTACTAAAATAATACATAAAAATTCTGACTCAGGGAGACGATGGAGTGTGGTTATATTCTCCAAATTCTGCTTTTATTCATCAACAGTAAGCAATAGCCAGTATAATTGTTTTAAGCAGGTGATTTGGGGGGGAGGGGCAGGTATCACTAGGATCTCACTGCTCCTGGCTGAGTTTTTCAGATACAGAAGAGGGAGGGGAGTGAGAAATGTCAGCACCAAAGTTTCCTTCAGTGTAATGGGGGCCAAGTGGCACATAACTGGGCTTTTCTGCCAGTTCCACCAAACATAGCCTCATACTAGCAATGATTTTTAAAACTGATTAACAACAGCTAATATATGCTCTATGCCCAACTTTCGGGCAAGAGCAGTGAAAGCGACCAGAGGAAGGTGGGTCCAGAGTTTTGTTTTTCTTAAGGACTTTACTGGAATACATCAAGAGATACCGCTAAAGCCATGGTAACCGCAATGCCTTTTTTTTTATGAGTTTTTGCTTTTGTCGCCGGCATTGTTTCACATATGAGAGGTTTATCTTTTTCTCTCTTATTTCACTTAGCATGACATTTTTCCAACCTTATCTGTATATTCCTAAATAACAGCATGTCCTTGTTTTCAATGATTCAAGAATGTGGTAGTGCGTATGGGATGTTCTACTACCTCCGTATTCATTAATCCTTTGATGAAGACTTGGGTAATTCTGTGGGTTACTGACAGTCAGTAATGCTGTTATAAAATGTGTAGGTGGGAGCCGGGCAGTGGTGCAGCGGGTTAAGCGGAAAGTGCACAGAACGGCTTCAGGACACCGGTTTGATCCCCCGGCTCCCCACCTGCAGGGGAGTCGCTTCACAGGCGGTGAAGCAGGTCTGCAGGTGTCTATCTTTCTCTTCCCCTCTTTGTCTTCCCCTCCTCTCTCCATTTCTCTCTGACCTATCCAACAACAATGACAGCAATGACAACAACAATAACAAGGATAAACATCACGGGCAGGCAGTCGGGCTGTAGCGCAGCGGGTTAAGCGCAGGTGGCGCAAAGCACAAGGACCGGCATAAGGATCCCGGTTCGAACCCCGGCTCCCCACCTGCAGGGGAGTCGCTTCACAGGCGGTGAAGCAGGTCTGCAGGTGTCTGTCTTTCTCTCCCCCTCTCTGTCTTCCCCTTCTCTGTCCATTTCTCTCTGTCCTATCCAACAACGACAACAACAATAATAACTACAACAAGAAAAATAGCAAGGGCAACAAAAGGGAATAAATAAAATAAAATAAATATTAAAAAAAATTTAAAAAAACATCACGGGCAACAAAAGGGAAAGAAATAAAATAAAATAAATAAAATAAAATGTGTAGGTGCAGATACCTTTTAGAGATAATGCCTTTGTTTTCTTCAGATATATATTCTCAGAAGTCAAATTATTGATTGCATGTTATTTCAATTTTTTTCTTTCTTTTTTTTTTTGCCTCCAGGGTTATCGCTGGGGCTCAGTGACTGCACCACGAATCCACTGCTCCTGGAGGCTATTTTTTCCCCTTTTGTGGCCCTTGTTGTTTTATCATTGTTGTGGTTATTACTGTTGTTGTTGTCGTTGTTGGATAGGACAGAGAGAAATGGAGAAAAGAGGGGAAGACAGAGAGGGGGAGAGAAAAGTAGACACCTGCAGACGTGCTTCATCACTTGTCAAGCCACCACCCCTACAGGTGGGGAGCCGAGGTCTCGAACCGGGATTTACACCGGTCCTTGCGGTTATTCCTATTTTTTTAAATGAATTTCCATACTGTTTTCTGTATTACCTGTATTTTTCTGGGAAATACAGGGTGAAACTTTAATTAAATACAGTATATTGCAGAAGATTCAGAGACTCTAACAAGGAAAGCAGGAAGAGGCTGAGAGGGGGTTTTGGGGTGCCAGTGTCCTATTTTGGAGAATGGTGACAGGCTGGTGAATCATGTAGTAGTGCTGACACCTATCATGGGGAGTTCTCCACCTGTAATAACAACGGTCTTGGCATTCCTCATTTTCTAAGTAAAAAAAAAAAAAAAAGGGAAAAAGGAGTTCCCCCTTTTCCACAATTCTCCCAGAATTCATTAAACAGGGCTATTTTTATGGTCATCAAGTTGTTGTGAATGACACAAAGTCGATAATTTCTGACACAGTCTGTCAAAACCTTCTATCTTCTAATAGACCCACAACATACTACTTAAAAAATACACCCCCCCCAAGTTGGACTTTATCACTATCACCACTAAAACAACCCTATCCAAATGTTCAAATTTACTATTTAGCAACTCTATATGTGTTAGAAAACTCTTGAAAATAGCTTTTCCTACAAGAATGAAAGCTGCATCAAAGAGCTCAGATATACTGCCTAGCACTTAGTGTGCACCACTTTATCTGGAATTTGTTAAGGAAAAATGGAGACCTCTTCCCCCTCACCACAAGTTAACCTTTAGTCACTCTGGCTCATCACCAATCCCAGCTCTGAACTCAGTACAGACACATAATCTAGTATATGAAGTCTTCTGGAATTCACAACTTGTCTAATTTTAGAAAGGCATATATACCAGTATTACATGCATTCACAGCAGTGTCTTGGGAAAGCACCCACAAGCAAGAAGTTTAGTTCCTACAGCAAAATGATAAATATTCACACTAAGTAGGGTAAGTGAAGACTATAAATAGCTTCACATAAGGTCAGAACAGGTTTCCTGCCAAATGAGTTCAGGTCAGGTCAGATTTTCTTGCTAAAGAAGTTAAGAAAAAATTCTTTGTTTTTTGATTTGTTTTGTTCTGTAATTACAACCAAGTGAGAGTAAACCTGTGGATTATCAATGCCTTCCTTTAAAAATGACGTGTGATACAAAACAGCCAGGCATAAAACAAATGTATGTTCAGTTTCCTCTTCACCTTCTACTGAAAGATTGAAGAGATCTACTGGAAAACATACTTCACTCAACTTAATCTTTAAATTATGGCTTTATAGTGAGGATCTACTATGTTAGAAAATTCTCAAATCAAGAAGTAATCTCCCAGGTTCTCTTAAGCACACAACACCTCCCTACCAAAAAAAAAAAAAAGTTTCAAAAAACACAAATATCTGGAACAAAATTAATAACCAAAACAACAGAGTCAAATAGGCAAACACTAGTGCCAAATTCAAGAAAATAATATTACACATTAATTATTAGACTCTAAAGTTCCTTATGGATACAGATAAAGTGTTTACATATTTTAAGTGTTTGTTAACTCTAAAGATAATAGCTTTAGAAAAGAAAACAAGCAAGAAGTGATTGTGCTCAGGGAAGTAAGAGAGTGAAAGGCAGCTACCCAATATTTTTTTCAGTCATATGTGGAATACAGAGAGTGGAAGCACATAAACTTGCAAAAAAATAAAATAAAATAAAATAAAATAAAAGTACCTAGCTGCCTCTAAGATTTTTGTGAGAACTGTGCTGGTTGGGGCAAAGAGAAAGAGTATTAAATGGAATAAAATAAATTTAAATATATAAGACTAAGAGAAAAACACTCGAGAATGATACATATAAAGAAATGACCACAGGGCCCTTTACTTGTAGTTTCATTGGCTCTTCAGAAGTTACTGTGTTGGACACGTGATCATGTTCAGTGAATCCGAACTTGAATAGTTCATCCAGCTTGCCAACAAAAGGCATGAGAGGTTATCCGTTTGCAAAGCAGTAGAAAGCAAACTGAGTGGTACCCAAACACATATTTGAAAATTACAGCTCGGTACAAGGACAGTGTGTGCAAACATTTCATCACTAGAGTAAAAGAACATCAGGTATTCAAGTGTCCAGTATACAGAACACAGGATTAAGGGAGAATCCAAGAATGAAACTCCCAACAACGAGTGAAACTGAACTCACCACACACTATAAGCATTGACTATGGAACGAAAAGCAGAATTGGGCAGCCCTTTCTCTCTTCTTCAGAAAAGGAACAGGCGTCTGGATAATTTAAGCTTCACTAGAAAAGACATAAGAATAGCTCTCACACATAAGAGAATGAAGAAAAAAAAAATTATGAAGTCTATTTTCAGAAGAAACACAAACTATACAACTAAACTGAAATGATAAAACTCACTTTACTGACATTTTCCAAAAAATTAAAAAAAAAAAAAAAAAAAAAAGCACTGTAATGGGACACATTAGCCACTAGGATTCAAATACCTAAGTATTTTTCTCAGATCAACTATTGGAAGAAAAAAAAAAATCACTGCGTTAAACACTAAAGAGACTATGTCCACAGCAATCACTGGAAATAAAACTGTGTGACATTGGAGCCAGGCAGTGGTACACCTTTTAGAGCATAATGCTACACTGCACAAAGACGTGGGTTCAAGCCCCTGGTCCCCACCTGAAGGGAGAGAAATTAATGAGAGGTGAATCAGTGCTGCAGGTATCTCTACTTCTCTCTCCCTCTCTATACCCCCCTCAATTTCTGTCCATTTCTATCCAATAAATAAATAAAACTTCATAACTTATTCCTACAGATGGAATGCTAATATAAAATAAAAACCTCGCATATCTACCAAATATGAGAGATGTTTTTCTAGTAAATTTTTTTTTGATTTTTTACAACATAGGGCAAAAAAATAGGGCTTTGCTTCTAGCTCTTTATTTTTTTTTCTCCATTCTTCTATCCTGCAAAAACCATCCCCTGTATTTTTTACCCTGCAACCACAAACACCAGTGTTTAGATTCCTAAGCACAGGCTACTTCAAAGTTTTCTCTCTTCCACCCAACCAAATGATGTCAGACTGTGGCACTTAGGGGAAAGAGCAGGCAAACACCTATTACCTTCATATCAATTCAGCAATGGCTTCCTCTATGTTTACCTGACGTCATTTCCTGTGGACTTTATTGTGTCCTCTAGTCACCTCCTGGAGCCCATATTCGCCGTTACCTGGTTTTCTTGGCCTTTTTTTTTCCCCGGAACAGAATGATTAACCATATTTGACTCTGGCCCAGTAACTGAAGACCCTCTACTACTTAGTATTTGGGCATATTTAAGCTGGGAATATGGAGACAGTACAACCTTCTTTGAATGCCTCTATTGACTGAGTTACACACACACACACACACACACACACACACACACACACACACACACACACACACGTGTTAAAATTCTAATCTCCCATGTGACTGTATCCAAAGGCCCAGCTTTTAGGAGGGAATTAAGGATAAGTGAAGTAATAAGGTTGGGACCCAAACCCAAAAGGATTGGTGGCCTTGCATACGTCAAAGACAATCAGTGTGAGCATGCAGTGAGAAGGTGTCATCACAAACCAGAGAGAGTCTGCACTAGAATCTAACCCTGAATCCCACCCTAATCTCAGACTTTCAGCCGGCAGAACTATGAGAAAATATTATCTGTGCCCAGTCTACGGCAGTTTGTATTGGCACCTGGAGCTGCCAATATAGCAGCTAATGCAGGTGTTAAATAAAATTCCTAAAGGTCACATTTTGTACTTAATTTTTAGTAGTGGTTAAAATAAACTGTGATCCTAACAGTATACTACCAGGTGGGATAATATCTTATCATTTATCATTTCTCCTATAAAATTGCTCTAGAACAAGTTTGGAATTTCCTTATGAAATCACACCAAGTTTAGGTGTTGGGTGTCTGGGGGCTGGTGCATTGGATAAAGCACTGGACTCTCAAGCCTGAGGTCCTGTACTCAATCCCACAGCGCATGTACCGGAGTGATTTCTGGTTCCTTCTCTCTCTATCCTCCTACCTTCTTCATGAATAAATCAATAAAATCTGTATTAGAAAAAAGAATTTAGTTGTCAGCAATTTAAGACCTCTTTTGAAAGTATATCTTATTGTTTTTATTTTATTCTCACAATATCCCTGATTGTTCTGCTAGGTATTTCAACTTTGCTTTAGTGGCAGTCCAACTGCTCTTGTCAACATCACATATCAAGCTAAAAAGTAGACTAGATAGGAACGACCTTTTACTAATCCTGACCTTCTGCTTATGAAACGTGGGCAAGCACAGAATGTGGTTTTACATACACACACCTTCTTCACATTCTAGACAAAATATAGAAGATACTAGTAGAGACGGTTCCTTAACATTAGCTTGATTCCTTGTATCCCTGAGCAAAAAAAAAATATATATATATATACATATATTTATGTTAATGAATAATAAAATTGTTCTATTATATTTATCTTGCTGATTCCAACATTAAATGACTCATGAAAGACATCAGACCCTAATGCCCTAGGTATGTTTTTTGAAAACACCTAATACCAATACATACTTTTTAAGGTCACTTTGAGATAAATTTCTATACAAAAAGGAGTTCATGCTGAAATAATCCCATCAGTAACTAGGAACATATTTTAAATGACTGTGGAACCTGCTGTAATAGATTCTGCCAAGCTGGTGTATGTCCTAAGAGAATGCTTCCGTCTGACCACACCCACCCATGCTGCAGCAGAGGTCATCTGGAAACCTGGGTTCTTCTGAAAAATACTTGCTTCAGAAAGGAAAGGAATATTTGTACAGAAAAAGAAAGAGGATAAAGAACACAATAATTTTGTTGAGATAAATATAAATAATTATATACATATATATATATATATACACACACACAAATACATGTATGTGTCTATGTATCTTTAAACAAAAAATATTGTATTCTTTATCCAGAAAATATAGGGGAGGGAGTCGGGCTGTAGCGCAGCGGGTTGAGCGCAGGTGGCGCAAAGCACAAGGACCAGCATAAGGATCCCGGTTCGAACCCCGGCTCCCCACCTGCAGGGGAGTCGCTTCACAGGCAGTGAAGTAGGTCTGCAGGTGTCTATCTTTCTCTCCTCCTCTCTGTCTTCCCCTCCTCTCTCCATTTCTCTCTGTCCTATCCAACAACAACAACAATAACTACAACAATAAAGCAACAAGGGCAACAAAAGGGAATAAATAAATAAATAAATAAAAAAAAAAAAAGAAAAAAGAAAATATAGGGGAAGACTCAATCATTTAAACTGTAATCTCCTATTTAATACTTATCTGCCCTAACTCTGAACATTTTTGGTGACTCCAAGTTGGAGATAACTTGGTGATACATTTTTTTACTGCATGTCATCCAAGGATCATGTTGAACTCCTCCTGAGAGAGATGTCAGCAGAGTGCATAGGCAAAAAAAAAGTAGGAATTGCGTAACAGAAAAACACACAAAATCTGTAAAGTGTCCTAACAGTACGAGGGGGCTGTGTCAATTTAAAAGAATGACTGACTTCTATCAAGGGCAAAGTGACAAATTTTGGGAAGAAGGCAAGATCCGGGTTGAACCTTCAAGGATGGGTCTATTTCTCCATGTGGGCTGACCAGAAAGGTTTTCACCATAGACAAAGCATAAGTATCAAATAAATGGACTAAAGGCCAGAAATAAGTAAAACATGCAAAGTGAATGGAGTCAATACATATGAAATAAATGTGATGGGGGGGGAATTCCTGATGTGTGGATGCAGGTCAGATTCCACAAGACAGTCAGTAGGGAATTATGACAGCAATGGGCCGAGGACAGTGATGAAGGCTTCCATAGACAGCATTCTGGCAGCAGCCAGGAAAGTGTAGAACAGAATCGAGAAAGCATCAGTGCTACTGACAACACTGTGCTCTGAGTAGGAGGGAGATGGAACACAGCTAGACATTTTTCAAGAAGGGGGTGGGGTGGGGTGGGGAGGACACACGCATTCAATGGTTCCACATAAAAGCTCAAAAAAAAAAAATGTACAATGGACCTAGTCACTGTTGACTTTCATCTGGAATGCACAGTCATGGTTCATGGTATCTGTCTGGGTTCCTGTAATACTCTGTCTTGAATCATGGTGGAGCCTGTCAGACACTTCAGGCCGTGTCTCATCCACATGAGCAAAGCTGACAGTTTTTCTCGAGACCAGTCCCACTATGCCAGGCATTAAACAAATCGTTTGTGCTGTACAGCTGAGACCTGCTCCCTTGGGAAATCTGTAGCATCGTCAGCTCCTACAGAGACAATACAATGTACAAGAAGTCAAGGCTGACTTCAAAACCAGTCTGCACAGTTTCAACCATCACCAGGATAGATTGTTGAACCACTGCCCTAGAATGCTGGCATGCTCGTAAGTGCGCTAGTCTGCTGATGCCGGCTCCTTTAAGAACACTGTATTCTAATAATATTTTCATAAACGGGTTCTGAAAAACATTAAGGACTTGACAATTCCATGAGCAGTCGAAACCTTTATTTTCTCTACTACAGTCAGCCATTCTCTCTGAGTCATTTGGCTGAGAAAACATTAGATTGGCTCAAGGCAGCATTTTAAGGACTCGCAATTATATGCACGGTTGCAGTGATTAAAAGATAACATGTGAAGATTCCATTATAAATCTAAAATGGAGTCCACATACAGCTTCCATAAATCATTATAAAACAGAATCCTATGTTAGTGTTAGGGATTTGGTGTTTTTCTTTGTTACAAATATACAACTGCTTTTCCTTCGATTGGTGGCACGCCCTATGGAATCACTTTATTAATCACAATACATCAAAAGGCAATGCAAGACTTGGGGGAGTACCCCCACCACATTTTCAAAATGTATTAAAAACTTAGGAGTACATTTTAAGATATACACGGTCAAGAAAACCAGAGGGAATCTACAGGTTTATAATAATCGTCTATTGACATTTTATAGATTGTTGGGTTTGCATGAAAAAAAATCATCTTATCAATATAATGGACAAATGAGGCATGAAGTTGTGCAACTGAAAATCTGATTGAAAAACCTGAGATTCTTTTTTCAGCCACAAACGCAATAATTAAAATGGAGTTCATCTCCATTCTATAATTTTCAAGTATGACTTACAGGTTTCCCTGTTTGCTTAAAATATGTGTTAGAGCTAAACATCTATACCATAATAAGTCATTAGTAATTGTACCCTGTTGATTAACGAGCTTTCTGGAAAATTTTAAAGAGAAAAAAAAAAAAAAAACACCCACCCACATAATTAGGACATGTGTTTACTTAATAATCCTGAATATCACTATGAAAAACACATGACTTCAGTGAAATCTAAATAACTATCTTTAACTGTTTAAATATTTTAGCAATGTATCTGAGTTGTGATGTTTTTCTCCAACACAGAACACACCCATTAATAGACCAGAAAAACAAAAGCATTCTGATTCAAGCAGCTTCTTAAAAATCTAATCTCTTAAAAAAAAAAAAAAAAAAAAAACCAGCCCTTCCTCCTCAGAGCCAGAGAACAATACCGAGAACATGTTGCTTATTCCTGTCTTACCTTTTTTCCTTTCCTTTTCCTATGAGCAGGTTTTGCATTTTTCTCCTTTGGTTCTTCACTCATCTTTCCTTGAAGTCAGGTGAGTTTATAAAAAAAGACAGGAGATCACCGCGTGTATTCCCACATCCAAAACCACGACAAAGAGTTAAAGCATTGAGACCAAAGTCCATGTAGGGTGCTCCCCGGGCAAGCCTTGGCTGCTGAAGCCCAGCCCCAGCTTGCTGTCAGAGCGCCGCGGGGCTGTGAATGCAACCCTGTTCGGCTTTCCTCAGGAAGAAACTGGGTGTTCGCTACATCAAACAGTCAATTATCCTTCTAAAGAAAATCAATATCTCAGTCTTTCATTTTTAACTAAGCATGACCCTGAGATAAAATCCTGACAAGACTTTGGTGTTTGTTTCACCAGTTATTCCAGCCTATAAGTGGTTAGAGAGAAAGAGAGAAAAGACAGACACGCATACACACACACACCCTCACACACAGAGAAATAAGCTACAGACTGCTGACAAGTCTCCAAAGCCTTCCCAGCGGCTGATCTGCTGCTTCTCCCAGGCTGAGAAACAGAATGTAAATTGCTCTCAGAGCTGCTGCTGCTGCTGCTGCTAGGCTCCCATTGGAACACATGTGTTGAATGCATCAAGGCATACCAGGGGAGGCGGTGGCAATCAGGAGGATGATAAAAGATCAGGTTACCGGTTCATAAAAAAAAAAAAAAAGAACACTGAGTGATTCAAAGGACAAAAGGGACCGACTACTAGAGAAACCAAAGATGACACATTCTCGATGATTACTTTATAATGAGTGAAAAGATAAGCAAATTGCTAATCTTTAACAAATGATTTCTAAAGGAGAGCCGACAACATCAAGTCCCAAACCCAATCTGTATCAACCATATCAAATTCTTGGCTGTCTTCTGTGAATATATTGACTATCAAGAAGATATCTAGAACAGACAAGGAAGAGGGAAAGCAAAGCTGCTGTCTAAATAAAAAAAATAAAAAAAAAAAAAAAAAAAAAAAAACAACGCTGTGCTTTTCAACCATGTGACCAGTCACACTAAGCGTCATTCTGAGCAAAAAAAGCTTTGGACAGTTTCCTGGTATCTACAGGGCTTCAGAACTAGGTGAAAAGCATACATCCCATCTCCTTAAACACAGTTTAAAATATCATCGGAAATAGTCACTTGAGCATCTCTTAAGAGTGCCAGGGATATGCTGATTGCAAAAGGACAAAACTCACCCACTAAGATCTTTGAGTGAAAAGTTAGACAGGTGCAACAGGTGGAAAAGAGAAGAAAATAGAGATCCAGGCCACAGTCATCCTTAAGAGCCCAGGAGGAAGGGGGGTTGGGTGGTAGCGCAGTGGGTTAAGCGCACGTGGCACAAAGCTCGAGGACCAGTGTAAGGATCCTGGTTCGAACCCCCTGGCTCCTCACCTGCGGGAGGGGGGGGGGTTGCTTCACAAGCAGTGAAGCAGGTCTGCAGGTGCCTATATTTCTCTCCCCCCCTCTGTTTTCCCCTCCTCTCCATTTCTCTCTGTCCTATCCAACAACAATGACATCAATAACAACAATAGTAATAACCACAGCAACGACAAAAAAAACAAGGGCAACAAAAGGGGGGGGGGAGAGCCCAAGAGAAATAAGTAATACTTCTTCCTCACTCTTATGCTTCTATTCAGAATAAGTGGATTAAGATTACTACCAAAATATTTTCTCAAAAGAGAGCAAGTTGTGGTCTGGGAGGTGGCAGGGTAGATAAAATGCTGGGACTCCCAAGCAGGAGGTCCTGAGTTCAATCCCTGGTAGCACATATGCCAGAGTGACGACTGATTCTTTCTCTCTCTCCTCTTATCTTTATAATGAATAAATAAATAAAACTTTTTAAAAATAAAAGTGAGTTAAATTTATATAATGTACAATCTTCCTTTGAAATACTTTAGGAGGAGGAGTAATTTACAAGACAGTTGTCACATGAGTTCAATTTATCTATCCATGAGAAGAGTTTGTGCATCAAACCCACCACCAACTGACACCTTCCTCCACCAGCATAGACAGGGCCCCCCAGCTCTCTCTATCTCCCCACTTGACAGCCATTGGCTCTGCTGCACTAGACCACACTTTCAGGCTCTATTTTTCCCTTTCTTTGTTTCTTGACTTCTATCTAGAAGTGAGAGAATCTGGTATTCTCCGTTCTCCTTCTGATTTATGTCACTTACCATGAGTCCTTCAAGGTTTCTCCAAGATGTAGTAAAAGATTTCAGAGGCCAGATGATGGCATACTTGGTTGATCACATATGTTACCATGTGCAAGGACCCAGGTTCGAGTCCTCAGTCCCCATCTGACGGGGGGAAGCTTCACAAGTGATGAAGCAATGCTACAAGTCTCAGTCTCTCTCTCTTTCTCTTCCTCCCTATCTCCCCTATCCGTTTCAGTTTTTTTTCTGTCTCTATCCAGTAAATAAATGAAACTTAAAAAAAGAGATTTCATCATAGTGCTGCTACCAACATAGATGTGTCTACAACACAGTAAGGCACAAGGGTTAATGTTTAGTGGTAAGTATGGAAAGATTTAACACTGGTTTAAGGAAATGCTAAAATACTGAACCAAAGAACAAATAGTTATGCTAAGAGAGTTCTCTTTTTTGCCTAAGAATGTTCCTTGCATGTAGACCCTGGGTTTTGTAGCTTACGCCCACCAACATTTGTAGAAAGGCCAGGAGGTTGAGGGGAGCTTACGGCGGTTCTCTGGTCAAGCGGTTGCAAATCACCCTGCAGATAGTTACATCAACTTTATGAACTATGGCTCAGCTTCTTAAGGTATTTTCCAGTGTGAGGCTCCATGTTTTGTTTTGTTTTTATTTTTATTACAATAACACACATCTCAGGACACCTGCTGGATCAGTAATTGTGGAGACCAAGAAAGATCTTACCTGATAGGTACACACTTCACACATAAAGCACGGCCTTCAGGGTCTCAACACCACATGAGAACATGATGCATGACAGGTGTTGAGGATCTTTCCTTTTTTCTCGGTTTCCTTCTATCTATCTTTAATTTAAAAAAAAATATTTATGCCCTTGTTTTATTGTTGTACTTAATATTGTTGTTGATGTCGTCGTTGTTGGATAAGACAGAGAGAAATGGAGGGAGGAGGGGAAGACAGAGAGGGGGAGAGAAAGACAGACACTTGCAGCAGACCTGCTTCACCGCCTGTGAAGCGACTCCCCTGCAGGTGGGGAGCCGGGGGCTCCAAGCCGCATCTTTTTGCCGGTCCTTGCTTTGCGCCACATGCTCTTAAACCACTGCGCTACCGCCCGACTCCCCTATCTTTAATTTTTAAATGAAAAAATAAATTGTCCACAGGGAGTAGTGGAATAACAGATGCGCAAAGACACAGTACGTCTCATCACACATACACACACACACACACAAACACACACACACACACACACACACACACACACACGCACGCAACAATGTCAAACATCTAAGCTCTAAGTTCCAAGAGCCTGCTCAGACATTGAACTGGTACTTAACCTATAGTTTGGATTTTCTAATGCAACTCCTAAGTGCTATCTTGTCATCTAATAGCAGGTAGAAAATCCTACTGTGGAAAACAAGCTTTTCACATTTCTTCACAATTCAACCCTGGCTCATTTTTAAAATCGGAAATTTTAAGGAACAGCAGTACAACTCTTATAATTCAGTTGCTTACACTGGATGAATGACTATCAATTACTTATAGATTTTATAGGAGAAAAAAGTGAGATAAGTGCTTTGTACAAAGTCTATGTAGTAAAAGGATGGAAATTGGTAAGTTGAAAACAAAGACTATCGAAGTCCGTTCTATCCCCACTACTCAAGCAACAGACATAGTGCGCCGCACCCATCCATAGTAAAATCCTGGTACTTTGACTCCTGAGATCCAAAAATGTATCGACATTAATCACCTTTCCAGAATTTGTTATTATCAACTATTGACTTAGTATTAAGAATCTAAGCCTTAAAAAAAAAAAAGGTGAATAAGAACTCTTACTAACTTTAATACATTTACATAAAAATTAACATGAACTAGGATTATAAAATGTATCAGATACAACATGTGTAAAAGTTACTGACCAAGTCTATAACAAAAAAATGGACTCGGGGAAATATTATAATAATAATTTTTTCAGACTTTTAAAGGGCATGCAAATAGATGCAAATTTAGGAGAATGGTTAAATCAACTGGAATTAACAGAAAGTGAATGAGGGTGTCATTGACAGTGTCTGCTCATTTCTCTGATAAAGCATAATAGTGACTGCTTTCATATCTTCAGGTCTCATACTACAAACTAAAGTGCTCTCTGCTGGTTGGATGGAAAAAAAACAGGGATTTTAAAAAGGATTATGTGGCAACCTGCAAAAGGTGATTTTAGGAAATTAGCCTTACTGAAGAGAAAGTCATCAATATTATTTAAAAATATTTCAAATGCCACTTGTTCAATCAGGTCAGAGAGAATGCCTGGTTTCAAGAACTGATTTTGAAGTACATCAAATTGTATACTTAAGGAACAAGATGTATTCGGCTATATTTTAATAAAAAAGTATATTATAGATGGCATGCTTTATATTTATTTTCTCTAGCTTAGTAAGTTCTTGACTTTTCAGAAAGTATAACCACATCTTAGTCTATAAAACAAAAGACTGTCTCTGGGGTTAGAATTGTGGCCATAAAAATTCAGTATAGGGTGGGGGTATAGCATAATGGTTATGCAAAGAGACTTTCATGCCTGACATTCTCAAGTTCCAGGTTCAATCCCCCACACCGCCAAAAGCCAGAGTTGTGCAGTGCTCTGGTAAAACAAAACAAAACAAAAAAATCAGTATCAACTTATAACAATATGAAAAACGTTTTTGTTTTGTAAATTTGAACAAATTTCATTTAAAGGTTGAAAAATTAACAGAGTCCGGTGGTAGCGCTGCAGATTAAGCGCAGGTGGCGCAAAGCACAAGGACCAGTGGAACGATTCTGGTTCGAGCCCCCGGCTCCCCACCTGTAGGGGCTTCGCTTCACAGGCGGTGAGGTAGGTCTGCAGGTGTCTATCTTTCTCTCCCCCTCTCTGTCTTCCCCTCCTCTCTCCATTTTTCTCTGTCCTATCCAACAACAACGACATCAATAACAACAACAATAGTAACTACAACAATAAAACAATAAGGAGAAATGGAGAGAGGAGAAGAAGACAGAGAGAGGGAGAGAAAGACAGACACCTGCAGACCTTCTTCACTGCCTGTGAGGCGACTCCACTGCAGGTGGGGAGCTGGGGGCTCGAACCGGAATCCAAACCCCGGTCCTTGCACTTTGCGCCACTTGCACTTAACCCGCTGCACTACCGCCCGACTCCCGAAAAATTATTTTTTCTTAATAGTGTTTCTTACATGTATGATCTAGAAACATACATTTACACAAATGTTATTATGTTCAAAAAAGAAAGAAATGCATTTTGAATTAAATCTGCTCCCGAAAAAAGTGATTTTATTGATCTAAATACAGTGGGGGGGGGGGGGCGGTGATGCACCTGGTTAAGCGCAAACACTACTGTGTACAAACAAGGACCCAGCTTCCAGACCCTGGTCCCCACCTGCAAGATGGAAAGCTTCACAGTGGTGAAGCAGGGCTGCAGGTGTCTCTCTCACTCTCTGTCGCCCTCCCTTCTCAATTCCTCTGTCTCTATCAAATAATAAATAAATTAAATTTATAAAGAAAATATAAAGAAAAAAAACCTAAACCTCTTTTAAAAGTCTACTTAAAATGTTTTAAGATAGAAACTCTAGGGGTAATTACTTTTACCAAAAAGACTAATCATTAACTCTCTTCTAATAATAATCTCTTTTTTGTTCAAATTATGAAATATTCTCAGTCTTTGAGAAATAAAGTCCAGCCTAAGTTAAATCTATATGCTAAACACATTGAACTTATCAACCTTGACAGAAAACTCTTTTCACTGAAGGGAAAAACATAACTGATTCCAGTGGTCCCAAGCATGACTCGTCAGAACTCAATGCCTAATTAATGTTTACTCAGATAAAAATGACCATAACCTAGTTGACACAGATATACTGTGACAGTTCTATTTTTAAATTAAATAACTCGCATAAGAAGACAACAACCAGAGCCAAGTTGAGTCCCAGAGAACAGATCTATTTTTAAAACGATAGTGGCCTACCATAGGAGAAAGAGTGTGGCTGCCATTAAGAAGTGGATTTTGTAAGCAATGTTTTGCATCAAGTTCCACTGAAAACACTAACACTGGATCTAGTTGCTTGATAGAAGTTAAAGATATGTCAAATTAAAGCTTTAAAAAGATGTCTTTTCATTTAAGTTCCACAGAAATTCTATTGTGTACAAGTGATTTTAATTTTAAAACTAGGATGTCAGATCAACAGATGACTGGCTAAAAAAGTGATAGGATATATATTCTGTGGAATATTACTGAGGTGGAGGATAGATAACATAATGGTTGTGCAAATAGACTCTCACATCTGAGGCTCCAAAGACCCAGGTTCAACCCCCTGCACCACGATAAGCCAGAAATGAATGATGCTCTGGTAAAAAAAAAAAAAAAAAAAAAAAAAAGAATATTACTCTGTAATCAAAAGAGAAGACATGAGATTGTACCCTTTGGGACAAAAATGGATGAAACTGGAGGTGATTATGCTTGCTTAAACAGGCAAAGAGATGACAGACAACTACCAGATGGTTTCACATATATGTGGAATCTAGAGATCTAATTTACATGAACTTGCCACCCCCCCCCCCAAAAAAAAAAAGATTCCTAACAAAACAGAAGCAAGAAAACTGTAAGACTTGTGAGAACTATGATGGCTATCTTTGGGAGAGTGGAGATTCGAAACTTTGATGGTGGATGTGGTATGGGACTTTACATTGTAAACTTCCAATCTTGTGACAAACTATTAATAACAAATAAAAATATTTAATAAAATTGTGAGGGGCCAGGTGGTGATGCACCTGGTTGAGTGTACATGTTACAAAGCACAAGGATCAGAGTTTGAATCCCCAGTCCCCATTTGCAGAGGTCAAACTTTGCAAGTTGTGAAGCTGTGCCGCAGATATCTTTCTGTCTATCTCCCCCTTCCCTATCAATTTCATGGCTGTCTCTAACCAATAAGTAAATAAGGATAATTTGAGAATTTTTTTTTAAGTTAGGATGTCATGTACTTATAGTAAATTACAACACTGACTGGCAGTGGCTTAATCTTAATAACAGCATTCCCTGTATACCATTCAAAAGTTCTCAAAATTTAAAATACTTGTAAAGTTAAACACAAACGTAAGACAACTAAGCTATTTTCAAGAACCACTAAAATTTTAGCGAGCTGTGTGAAACCCTGACACGCTGTACCCTTTGTTATCCACCTGTGGCCTTGACCAGTTTTTATGAAGTCACCCAAACAGCCATCTATCAGAATTAGGAGAAGAATCAGTTCTACCAACTCTACCTTTGAAGAGCTTTCTTTCCAAGCTATCAGCATCTCCCAGAGAGGACAATGTAAAACTAGTGTGAGGACTGAGGTAACATTCAACTATAAACAAGCATTTCTTCAGTAACTGTGCATTGACTTAAATCTGGAAAAATACCAGGGTTTATGGGTGCATGTCAGGAACTTCACTGGAAAGCTTTACTGTGTACCTTCCTCTATCATATGCAGGTCCTGGAGAGAAGAAAACAGGAAAAAGGGTAAGCCAGGGAGGGGCGGGCAGTGGCGCACGTAGTTAAGTGTATGTAGTACTAAAAGCAAGGACTTCTGCAAGGATCCAGGTTCGAGCCCCTGCAGGAAGGACACTTCACAAGGGGTGAAGCAGGTCTACAGGTATCTCACTGTCTCTCTTCCTCTCAACCTCCCCTCTCAATTTCTCTATATCCTCTCTAATAAAATGGAAAAAGTGGCCACCAGGAGCAGTGGATTTATAGCACCAGCCCCAGCAATAACAGGGGAGGGACAGGAAATGAGTGATGGATGACGTCCTAGATCAAACTAGTGTGGTCATTCTTCCTTGAAGGCTGTTGAAGTCTCAGCATGGCTCCTGTCAGTACCCTCACTACCACTTCCTCCTGTTCGCCTTCAGCCTCAAGTGATATGCTCGAAACATTTGAATTTCTGTGTGTCCTTAGTGAATGCCTATAAATGGGAAAAGTCTTGTAATACATGGAAACATCTATGAAACTATGAAAATTTTAATTACATATTTGAACTTTGTTCACATTGGAAATCTGGTTCACATAGTGATGTGAGAAAACCTACTAAAGAGCAAATGAAATAGGTGGCATTGGGCGCGCATCAAAGTAAGTCGTAAATCAAGTCTCAATTTTTAGCCGATGATTTTTTTTTTGCCATACTCAATAGCAGTATCTTTTTGAAAATGCATTATTTCATTTTTAAATATTTGGGTTTTTTTAACATTTTTATTTACTAGAGACAGCCAGCAAACAAAAAGGAAGGGAGAGATCGGGAGAGAGGAAGAGAGATACCTGCAGCACTGCTTCACCACTTTCAAAGCTCTCCCTCTGCAGGTGGGGGCCAGGGGCTTACACCTGGGTTCTTGCACACTGTGACATGTGCACTCAACCAGGTGCGCCATCACCTGGCCCCCCCTGAAAAAATTCTTTTTTATAGTATGAAAAGACACAGACTTATATACTATAGAATTTTAATTTCTTTCTAGGAACATTCATACTTATTGAGACTTACCATAAAACTAGAGACTTAATAATACATATATGCTAAATGATGTGTGTACATCTCTAATTTAATTCAACATGAATACTTGACCTTTTTTCTCAGGGTTTGACTTTCTTTAATAGGAAGATTCAAAAATGAATCTATTAGTTGGCAAAACCAAAAGTTTTATCTATTAGTGCGTAAAACCAAGAGTTAACCAATTAAGTAATAAATATGGTATGACATTAGGAAGGCCACTTTATACACAAACAAGAGAGACTGAAAACTTCTAAGCGGGCTGACAAGGTAGCTCACCCTACAGAGTGCCAACTTTGTCAAGCTCGGGATGCAGGTTCAAGTACATCCCCTATTATACAGGGTGATAGCTGGTATCTTGGTGGCTTTCTTCCTCTCCCTCTGACTCTCTTTAAACCCAGAAAAAAAAATCAGCCCAGAGTGACTAGGTCCTGTTGACAACAAATAAGACGAAACAGAAACAGCAAAAAAATGCAAGGATATAAAATTTTGGTAATGGAGATAGAGTTGACGACATGTCCTTTATCCACTTATTTCTGGGCGCCCAAGTCAAGCAAACTTTTTTCTTATACAGAGTTAGAGGCTCACATAGTCAGGATTTCACCAGTGACAAGCTTTTCCATTCAGAGTGATAGAAATACAAAGAATGGCATGTTACCTGTCATCTCTATCAGGAACAACACAACAGACCCCATTGTGGGCCCCCATAGGACCCTGCTCTCAACGTGGATCAACAATGGCAGAGAATGTTCCATCCTCTAAAGGGAGGCGGGACAACATACTCTATGTTCCACCTGAGGAAGATGGGTCCTGATATTGGGGCAGCTTGGAATGTTGCTATTCATGACCATAGAATGTGAGCTCAGATCTATAGGGATGCAGAGATCACATAGGCTCCTAGGCTGCATATGGGCCCCAGATCACATCAAATCAATGGGGTTTACAGTCAACTATATTTATACCCCTTTCCCATATTTTAGAGCTACTCTCTTCCCAGATACAGCTTTCTGGCCCTTTTTCCAGCCGTGACATCATCTCCCCAGACAATTACTTGGATCCACCTGCATTTCAGGCTCAGGAAAAAGAGAAAAAAAACTAGTATAGTCATGGACCCTTAGGAATATAACTAAAATCAGCCTACTATCTACAAAATGGAGGACACCCCCCCAACTCTTCATCTGCACTATTCCAGACTTTAGGTTCATGATTAGTCAACAACTTGTTTGGCTTTATATGTTAACTCTTCTTCAGCCACCAGGTTCCAGATGCTAGCAAGATACCAACCAGACTTCCCTGGGCAGACGACCTCACCAATGTGTCCTGGAGCTCTGATTCCCCAGAGCCCTGCCCCACTAGGGAAAGAGAGAGACTGGCTGGGAGTATGGATCCACCTGTCAATGCCCATGTTCAGCAGGGAAGCAATTACAGAAGCCAGACCTTCCACCTTCTGCATCCCACAATGACCTTGGGTCCATACTCCCAGAGGGGCAAAGAATAGGAAAACTCTCAAGAGAGGGGACGGGATCCGGAGTTCTTGTGGTGGGAATTGTGTGGAGTCGTACTCCTCTTATTCTATGATTCTTGCCAGTGTTTCCTTTTTATAAATAAAAATTTTAAAAAAGAGAGAAAGGCCAGACATAGAGAAGCAGAGCCTACTTGGGGGGCCACAGCACCTCCCACCTGGTGCTGGGGCTGTATCCTGCGACACACACATTACAAGGCATGTGCTCTACTAACTGAGCTATCTCACCAGTCCTCTAACAAGTATTTTAAAACATGGAAGCAGAATTCCTTTTATTTTTGCTCCTCACCCCCACTGCCTCCAGGGTTATCCCTGGGGCTAGGAGCTGTCACTACAATTCACTGCTCCTGGTTATCTTTTTTTTTTTTCCTTCCCTGTTTTAGTAGATAGAACAGGGGGGAATTTGAGAGGAAGGGGAGAGATAAAGAAGGAGAGAGAAAGACAGACACCTGCAGACGTAGCTTGTGAAACACACACACACACACACACACACACACACACACACACACACACACACACACGTGAGGAATGGGGGGCTTGAACCCGGTCATGACTCACGGTAACAGGTGCACTTAACAAGGTGCGCCACTTCCAGGCCCCTGAAGCAGAATTCTTAAACCTAGATTTGCATTGAGCAATATTTTCTGTGAAATTACAGTTTTGATATGTCCATTTCATATCTGACAATCCACTGGTACCAACCTTTCAGGCAGGTCCATAGCAGGATTTTCCTGTTTTGTCCTGGGTGTTTTTCTTTGCTCTGATTATTCAGCTATGTGCCCATTAAAAGTAGAATGACAGGGAGTCGGGCTGTAGCACAGCGGGTTAAGCGCAGGTGGCGCAAAGCACAAGGACCGGCATAAGGATCCCGGTTCGAACCCCGGCTCCCCACCTGCAGGGGAGTCGCTTCACAGGCGGTGAAGCAGGTCTGCAGGTGTCTATCTTTCTCTCCTCCTCTCTGTCTTCCCCTCCTCTCTCCATTTCTCTCTGTCCTATCCAACAACGATGACAACAACAATAATAACTACAACAATAAAACAACAAGGGCAACAAAAGGGAATAAATAAAATAAATATTTAAAAAAAATATATTTAAAAAAAAAAAAAAAAAGTAGAATGACAGAATCAAAGTGAATTAGTAAACTGGGAGAGACAGAATGTCCTAGTAGATGTGGCTAGTAAGCAGGTGCCTTTTCTTTTCTTTTCTTTTCCTTTAGGAACCTGGATTTTTCAAACAATATGAATTTCTGAACAGGGTGATTTCTCTGACTAGGTTAACAGTTCTCTTTTAGAACAAATGATAGTTACAATCCAAATAGACATCCTTTTGTGAGCTGACAGAGACTGATGAATCATTTCTTTGATGTTTCTTAAATCCATGCGCTTTACTAACCAACAACAGAGAGCCTAAATGATTTTAAAAGGACCATAGTAACAAATTCTAAAGTCTCTGCCTTTTTCTCTTTAGATTATCTCCAGCAATGTCAATATGAACATCATTAAGAACTATAATTGGACCCACACCCAAATAGAGTCAGTATTTCTCCTGGATTTTCTTTTATTGCTGTGGACGTTATGTAAAAGGTGCCCAGATACAACTCTATTGGCATCTTTTTAATTAAATGGATACAACAAACAAACAAAAAACATAACTCTCCATGCTCAAACCAATATAATACTGAGTCACTCTTTCTTTCACTATTAGAAGAGATTAGAAAAGAAATTGTTTTTAAAAAACTTCAAATTAAGCACAGAACCCTTAGAACTTTAGACCGATATTAAATCTACCTTAACTAACATGGCCCTGATATAGTAATAAGAATTGTAATATAGTGATAAGAATGTCAGTATATCTCCTGCCATTTTGTTTCGTTTAATGATGGTGGGTAAAAATGCCTAAAATTATTTGTTCATGGAGTGATGAAGCAGGGCTGCAGGTGTCTTTCCCCCATTTCAGTTTCTCTCTGCTTCTATCCAATAAATGAATAAAATAAAAGTCTTAATAAAAAATAATATTTTTAAATATTTCTAATGGCAAATATAAAGAAGAAACTATAATGAAAGAAGAATTGGTCACTATAGCACAGAGTTTGTAAAATGAAGATTATGAGAACTATTCTTTTTTTAATGTATTTATTTATTATTGGATAGAGACAGAGGGGAATTAAGAGGGGAGAGAGAGACAGAGAGACACCTGCAGCCCTGCTCCTCCTCTCATGAAGCTTTCCCCCTACAGGTGGGGAGCAGGGACTTGAACTTGTAATGTGTGCGCTTAACCAGGTGCACCACTGTCTGGCCCCTGAGAACTATTCTCAGATCCACCAGCCTCACCTGTATCTGTGGAAAGAAGGTCAGGCCTCTCCACAACATGTATACCAGTTCAGTTCATCCCAAGATGTGTCATTTTGACATGCAGGTTACTTCAAACTGAGTTCTATTGACCTCATGTATCTTGTAATATTTACCTTTATAACGATCTGCAAATGTTTTTCTTCAAAAGCAAATTCAACTGTTGGACTGATTTTGACTAATAAGCGAAAGATACGTTAATTCTGAAATTGAAAGTACCCCACGACAGCTGGACAGCATACTTTCTGAGGGAATCTGACATGTACTTTTTTTTTCCCAATTCCAATATCACTTTATTGAAGAAATGTTGATTTACAGGATTTTTGTTGACACAAAGTTATATTTCCACATCATCTTATTCTACCATAAGGACTTATAGTCCCAACCTCCCCTTAGTAGCCTTCCTTTTCCCTTCTGGCTCTCTGAGTCTTCTGCAACTGTCCATTGAGGATCCACCTTGTATTGTCCTTTGCTTTGTTTCTTAGAGCACACTAGAGAGTGAGTATTCATCCTTGTCTTTCTGGCTTCTCTTAATCAACATGATTCCCTCTGTTCTAACAAAGTAGACTATGTCATGGTTTCTGCTATGTCGTTTCCCATTAGGTAAAAACTGACATACATTTTTCTTAATAAACATATTTCCAACTAGATTAGGAACATAGAAGTCAAACTTTATTAGGTCATCACTGAAATTCATAGGAAAAAAAAGCAGAAGAAAATTAAGAAAACAATCAGCAATGAAAGGGGGAGAGAGGAAGAGAGACACCTGCAACACTGCTGCTATATAGCATGTGTCAGAGCTGAGTGTTAAAAAGGCACAAGGACCCTGGGTCCATACTCCCAGAGAGATAGAGAATGGGAAAGTTATCAGGGGAAGGGATGGGATATGGAGATCGGACTGTGGGAATTATATGGAGCTGTACCCCTCTTATCCTACGGTTTTGTTAATGTCTCCTTTCTTAAATAAAAGAAATAATTAAAAAAAAAAAAGGGCAAAGATCACCAAGGCCCAACTGAGTTGGTATCTGTGCTTTTCTAGACAAGTCTCAGATACTCCTTGTCTTAGTCCCTGACACCAAAATGAAAAGCAGTTGGGTGTATCTCTAAAGTCCTTGCTTAGTTCTGCAGTTCTCTAATTTTGTGATAGATAGTCTCTATTACAGCAGGCAGTGTGCCCAAAGGAATACAGACATTGCTACCTTCCAGTGAGGTGCTTCTGTAACAAATACCTAAAACTGGCTTAGGAATCAGGCAGCAGGCAGTAAGAAAGCTGAAGCTGGGGGCTGGGAATGTGGGAATCCTTAATATATGCAATGGTAAAACACTTAGTAAATGTGACTGCGATGACTTAAAATGAAGCCTGTGTCACTGTTTTGCCTGTACGTCTTGCATGAGTTGGGTATTATTATCCCCAAATAGCAAAGTTTTGTTTAGAAAAAAAAAAAAATGAAATAAAAACTTTTTTTTAGAGAGACCGTGAAAGAGACTGAATACTGAAGCTTCCTTCAATATAGTGGATTCCTGGCAAAGCAGCACCCTATCCAAGCCCTGAGTAAAACAGTATGATGAAAATGAATAGGATAAAGGAAGTTTGGAAATGGACAGTCTTGAAAGTATGAAACTGCCAAGTGCCTAACACCGCGGCGATCAGTAACGAGTTTGAGTGGCAACGTCTTACTAAGAGTCGCCCTTGGGAAGGATACCTGGAAGTTGTCATAGGTGTAGGGGGACTTAGAAAAGACGTGAAGGAGGCAGGGCCTTAGAAGTGAGTACAACAGCCAGCAGCTCCCACATGGGGTCAGCCATCTTGGCCGGAAGGGCCCATGTATCTCACTGGCACATACATTTTCATTTTCTTGGTTTTAAAGTTTAAAACATCTGGGGGGAGAAAAGGGATCCTACAGGGTTAGAGTAAGAAGAGATGTAGGTAGAAAGGCCATAAGAATGGGATACAAATTACTCAACTGAATCTTAAACATATAAAAAAAAAAAGTTATGAGACATATACTCAACAATTTAAAAGACTATATTTTATCTTTTGAAACAAAATGAATGGAACTGGAGGTGATTAAGTTTAGTGAAGTAAGTCAGTGAAGGACAGCTACCAGACGATTTCACTCATATGTGGAATATTGAGAATGGAAACACATGGACTTGAGAAAATATATAGAGAGTCAATCCATATCTAAGACTTTGGGAGAATTATAGTGGTTGTCATTGAGGTAAAGGCATAGAACTCTGGTGATGGGAGTGGGGTAAAACTGTATCCCTATTATCTTTCAATCTTATAACTCATTCCTAATCACAAAAAAAAAAAAAAATACCAAAATAAAAAGTCAGCCTTAGAACAAAAATCAAATTAGGAATCTGTTTGGTCTCCCTTTTACATGTGGCCTTTCAACTACCATTCGTGTGTGTGTGTATGTGTGTGTGTGTGTGTGTGTGTGTGTGTGTGTGTGTGTGTGTGTGTGTGATAGTGGGTTACAAGCTTGTAAGATCATAGTGTATGGTTCCACACCACACCCACCACCAAAGCTCTGTGTCCCCACCCTCCCACCTCACAAAGATAACCACCAGAGTTCTCACAAGTCTTTAAAAAGTTTTCTTGCTTCTGTTTTATCTATTTTTTTCAAGTTCAAGTTCATCAGTTCCCTAGATTCCACATATAAGTGAAACCATCCAGTAGTTGTTTCTCTCTGTAATTGGGGGGAGGGGGGGGATGAGTGGTTTATAGTGTAGCCTGTAATATATAGGCACAGCCTCTCATCTACCCTTGACTAGCCTCAAGGAGACACACCAGGATCCCAGTGCCCCTTCCTCTTTCCCAAGCATCCTTTGTTTGGTTGCAATATGCCACTCCCAGTCAAAATTTCACCTTGTGTCTTCTCTTACCGCTCTTTGCCGTTAAGTTCCACCACCTATAAGTGAGCTCATTCAGTATTGGTCTTCCTCTGTCTGGCTTGTCTCACTCAACATGATGTTTTTAAGTTCTTATCACACTATTGCAAAGGAGATGGCTGTATCATTTTTGACAGGCAGCAGTATTAAATATATCTATCACAACTTCCTTAGTGATTAACCTGTCATTGGGCATCTGGGCTGCTTCCAAGTTTGGACTATTACAAATGGTGCTGCTATAAATATTGGTGTGCATAGGCATTTTCATATTGGTGTTTTTGTTTTCCTTTGGTAAATCCCTAGGAGAGGGACTACTAGGTCATCAGGTAGGGCAGGTAACTGAGTCTCTGCTTTCTTTTTTATTTTTCTTTCCTTTCTTCTTTTCCACTAGTGATTTAACAGAGTCTTACAAAATTATAAGGTTTCAGGGATATAATTTCACAATGACGCACGGTCAGGTTAAGTCACCACACCCTCTACCAAAGTTCTGTTCACTCCCCTCCTCCCCCACTCCCTCATCCCCACCCCCACCAACTATGCCAGAAACTTTGAATTGCTTCTTTGGAATAAGTTGGCTTTCAACGCATAATTTGTGGTTGGGAAAGGTACTGGTTACTGACAGAGAGTTTGACATTCAACGAAGATGTGTACTGTACTATGGAGTAGAATTCCTGGTCAAGGGATGATAGCTTTACAATCATATTGTTTTGGGGAAAGAAAAAAAAAAAGGACCATGTGACTAGTTATCAGTAAGAGATGAAGACTATGAATGATGTGATCCACTTCTAGGCCAAAGTGGTTGAAACAGAAGGTACCCTTCCACTGTTAGTTTTTGCATCTCTCAGTTTAAAGAAAAGGGGTTCTATGGAACTATAGGCTATTGGAGCAACAAATAAAAAGATTCTAGGTTCCTAGATGGTTGCATAAAGGACTGCATTTGTAAGGGGGAGAATTACATTAAGCCACTGAGGACAGATAGAGTTACACTCAGCAGATTTTTCCCAATACAGACTTCAGATTGGAAATTCCTTAAGCTGAAAACCTCAAGTGCCCAGATATATATTTTTTTTTCTCCAAATACCATTTATTCACCTTAAAGGAATCAGGATTTCTTGGAGAAATGACTGTTTCAAGGTCTGAGACAGAGAGAGAGAGAGAGATGTATGGTAAGCCTGAGTCACCTTAGTATCCCAGAAGATAAGTTAGCCACTGAAGTTCAGGAGAGTTGGGTCAGGAGGTAACTCAACCAGTAGAATGAGTACCTAAACTTTCACAAGTCCAAGATCATGCCCTGGCCTCTCACAGAAGCATCATGGATGGCATGGAAGATGAAGGGAGGAGGGAGGAGGGAGGACAAAGGAGGGAGGACTGAGGAGGGAAGAAGGTAAAGGAGTGGTGGAGCTTCAAGAATGGTAGCAGTCTCTGGGGAAGCAGAGCTGCAGGACACATTGGTGGGGTCTTCAGTCCAGGGAAGCCTGGCCGGCATCCTGATGGCATCTGGAACCTGGTGGCTGAAAAGAGAGTTAGCATACAAAGCCCCACGCTACCAGGGAAAGAGAGAGGCAGAGTGGGAGTATGGACCGACCAGTCAACGTCCATGTTCAGCGGGGAAGCAACCCACAACGACCCTGGGTCCATGCTCCCAGAGGGATAGAGAATGGGAAAGCTATCAGGGGAGGTGATGGAATACGGAGTTCTAGTGGTGGGAATTGTGTGGAGTTGTACCCCTCCTACCCTACGGTTTTGTTAATTTATCCTTTCTTAAATAAAAAATAAATTTAAAAAAAAAAAGAATTGTAGCAGTACTACAGTTTCTCTCCTCTCTGCTTGTCTCTTTCTCACCCACCCCAACCCCTCTCTCAAATGAACAATTAAAAAAAAAAAGTCCACTATGGTCATAAGAGACTTCC
Organism: Erinaceus europaeus; assembly: GCF_950295315.1. NCBI lineage: Eukaryota > Metazoa > Chordata > Mammalia > Eulipotyphla > Erinaceidae > Erinaceus > Erinaceus europaeus. The sequence continues at coordinate 12,119,080 of NC_080162.1, forward strand.
ACTGGTCTGAAGTAGGACCATGAAAGTAGAGTGATAAGTAGAAAGGATTGAAATACAGTAAATATATTTTAAATCCATAACTTATGACAATATAGAATATTGCTTTCCCTTTATTAAAAAGATAACAGTATTAATGTATTTAATTAAAAAGATACTGCATACATCTTTTCATATATATATATATATATATATATTCTTTCTTGAAAAACTATAAAAAGTTCCAAGCACTTGTTTCTCTCAGCAGATCCTAGAATCAGTCTATCTCCCATATTACAGAACACTATTGTCCTTTGAAAGACATTAGAAAATCTACTCAACCTGAAAATCACAGGAGGAAAATATAAATATTAATTCTGTCTCTGTTATACAAACTATACCTCAAACAGTAATCAAACTCTTCATAAAGAAAATGTTTTCTATCAAAAAGGATGACAGAGGATCCGGTGGGGGTTGTATTATTACGGAGAAAACTAAGAAATGTTATGTATAAACTATTGTATTTACTGTCGAATGTAAAACATTAATCCCCCGATAAAGAAATGTTTAAAAACTGTAAAAAAAAAAAAAAAAAAGAAAGAAAGAAAATGCTTCCTTTGTCAACCATTTTTGCTGGTGATTGAAGAAAAAAATGACAGTTAAGCATTACTTTGCAATCTCCAGTTGAATTGTGGGTAAAAGCAATGATTAATCATCAGTGGCTGCAAAAGTATTAGCTGAAAATGGATGGAAAACATTATAATGACTGGATGGTTTAGGCTAATTACACAGGACCAGACTAATTAATGTAAAATTTTAAAAAGCCCCAGGGGTTGGGAGGGCACCCGGTTAAAGTGCACACAGTACCAAGTGTAAGGACCTGCACAAGGTTCCCATTTCAAGCTTCAGGCTCTTCACCTGCAGGGGTGATGCCTCAAATGCAGTGAAGCAGGTCTGCAGTGTCTCTCTCTCTCTCTCTTCCTATCTCCCCTCCCATCTCAATTTCCCTCTGTCTTATCCAGTAAAATGGGGGAAAAATGGCCTCCAGGAGCAGTGGATTTGTAATGTTGGCACTGAGCCCCAGCAATAACTCCAGAGGCAATCAATCAATTAGTTAATTGACTGGCTAATAAATTAATTTTAAAAAATAAAAGTCACAGATGCCCTCAGGATAACCCGTCCTCTAGAATCACTGGCAAAGAAGATCTTTAAAAGATCTTTAAAAGAGGTTTGGTAGCTGAATTTGCTGGCCTTTTTGGAAGCTCTTATCTGTTTAATAAAACGAACACAAGCCAAGATTTCAGGCAAGAAATTTCCCTTCATATAAATTTATTACAAATCCATCGAACAGTCTGGAATGTATGGAATCGCACAACAAGATAAAGAAACCGATTGAATAACAAAAAGTAGTAGTCTGGCCACTGATCAAGGTTTACCCTGCTTCATAGAATCAGACAAGAGTAGAATTGCAAAGCTAGGGTTTTGGAAGGATGCACATTGAATTATTATAAGGAAAAAGTATAAAGTATGATTATATCAGAAGTTTTATTGTTTGGATGGTGATGAAACTGAAAGTGTGTTTGTTTTATTATGAATGAAATTTATATTACTCAAAATGGTTCCCCCCAAAAATTCACCTATAATTCTGAATATACAAACCTTTCAAAATAGATAAAATCAAATAGCTGTCCTCTCTCTTTCTCCCTGTGTGTGTGTGTGTTTGTGTGTCACAACTTTTTACTTAAAAAAAAGTCCCAGGCAGGGAATCGGGCGGTAGCACACTGGGTTGAGTACAGGTGGCGCAAAGCGCAAGGACCGGTGTAGGGATCCTGGTTTGAGCCCCCGGCTTCCCACCTGCAGGGGGTTCCCTTGACAGATGGTAAAGCAGGTCTGCAGGTGTCTATCTTTCTCTCTCTTTCTCTATCCTCCCCTCCTCTCTCCATTTCTCTGTCCTATCCAACAACAAACATAAATAACAACAATAATAACTACAACAATAAAGCAACAAGGGCAACAAAAGGGAATAAATAAATAATAAAAATTTAAAAATACATTCCAAAAAAGTCCCAGGCATTGTGCACTTCTGAATATAAATACACAGTAGTACACCAACACACACATACATACACAGACATAAGACATGAGACCCAGTGTTGGTGCACCTGGTTAAGCGCCTATATTACAGATACAAGCCAGAAGGAAGACCAATATCATAATTAACATCACACAGGTAGGTACAATAGCACAGTCCAGACAGTAAGAAATTCAACAGAAGACATCACCTGGTTCTCTTAATGAATATAAGGGAGGGGCGGGATAGATGGCATAATGGTTATGCAAAGAAACTCTTAATTCCTGAAACTCAAAAGTCCCAACCTCCTCTCCCCCTCTCCACCCTGCACCACCATAAGCCAGAGATGAGCCCTTCTCTGGTATAAATAAATAAATATATATTCCCCTCAATAAAAAAGTAATACATTATAAGGGAAATAAACAAGAGAGATAGATGTCTATAGATTAAGCTCATCAAACAAAAGCAATATATACATCTCTTTTGATTCAAACAAGCTTACTAGGGAAAGAGAGAGACAGGCTGGGAGTATGGATTGACCTGCCAATACCCATGTTCAGCGGGGAAGCCATTACAGAAGCCAGATCTTCCACCTTCTGCACCCCATCACGACCCTGGGTCCATACTCCCACGGGGTTAAAGAATAGGAAAGCTATCAGGGAAGGGGATGGGATACGGAGCTCTGGTGGTGAGAACTGTACCCCTCTTATACTATGGTCAGTGTTTCCATGTTATAAATAAATAAAATTTTTAAAAGGGGGGAGAGGGCTGAATGGCAGTGCACCAGGTTAGGGCACATGGCATGGATCCCGGTTCGAGCCTTCAGCTCCTCACCTTCAGAGAAGTTGCTTCCCAAGTGGTGAAGCAGGTCTGCAGGTGTCTGTCTTTCTCTCCTCTCTGTCTTCCCCTCCTCTCTCCATTTCTCTCTGTCCTACCTCATAACAACAAAAATGAAAAAGATGGTCACCAGGAGCAGTGGATTCATGGTGCAGGCACAGAACCCCAGCCATAACCATAAAGGAAAAATTTTAAAAAGTAGAGGGATTCACCAGCAAATAGAAAGGAAGAAAGAAAGAGAGAAAGAACGGAAGGAAGGAAGAAGGAAGGAAGGAAGGAAGGAAGGAAGGAAGGAAGGAAGGAAAAGAAAACTGAAATGGTGAACTGGAAGATTGGGGGGGAGAATGAAACAAATGAAGGAGAATCATGGAACAACATCAAGTGGAACAACATTCAAACAACAGGAGTACCAAAAAGTAAAGAGAAAGGGAAAAACTGGTCATTATTTGAAGAAATATTAATTGATAATTTCCTGCAAAATGAAGAAGATTCTCACAACCAGGAAGCTAAAATTTCTTCCAAGCAAAATAGATTTGATCTATGCTTAGCAAGACATATGCTAATGAAATTGGAAAAGGCCAAAGTTAGAGAGTAACACACAGAGCAAGAAGAAAATCTGAGTCACTTATGAAGGAACTCAAAATACAGCAACAGCAGACACGTTACAAAACCTTAGAGGCCAGAGTGGCCTGCAGGAGAGTCAACATTTTGAATGGAAAAGACTTCCACCAATACACATCTTGTCAGCCTATCACTCAAGTTTGAAGGAATGGTGGACTGCTCTCCAGACAAACAAAACTTAAAGGAGTTAACTAATACCTAATCACCTCTATGAAAAAATTTCTATAAAATGAAAATATTAAGTAATCTCATTCTTAGAAGGGTAAAGAAACAAAACTGGAGAAACAACAAAAGTCAAGTGAAGATAACCTTTCGAACTAGGACTCTAGCACTGAAGTTACCAAAGGAGGCTGATCCAAGTTGAGCAAGGTGATCTCATAAGCAAATAAAATAGGGGGTTGGGCAGTGGCCCACTTGGTTGAACATCCAAGTTAGCTATGCAAGGACTCGGGTTCCAGCCACCTTTCCCCATCTATGGGGGTGTGGACATCACAGAGAAACAGCTCTGCAGGTCTGTCTCTTTGTCTCTGCCTCTATCTCCTCTTCCTCCTCAACTTCTCCTTGTCCTATCTAATAAAAAAGAAAGAAAGAAAGGGAGAAAGAGAGAGAGAAAGGAAACAGGGTATCTGTAATAGGCAAACAGAATTTTTTACAGGTCTTGCCAATTTTGAGCTATTTTTATGCACAGAAAATGTATTATCTATAGAAAGTCTGTTTTTAGTGCATAATACTTTTGTTTGAATTGGGATGATATAGTAAAAGCCTCACTATGATGAGGTCTTTAAAACCTGTGAGGGTTGGTTCTGATTTTGCCTAAGAACTACATCAGCTATCTGGTTTCTCAGCAATCACCTTGTAGGGGATGGTAACAGCCCCTTTTAGGTAATTATTAGCAATCACAGGCTGATTCCACATAATGGCTTCCCTTAGATTGCTACTTTTTCCAGCAAAGTAAGAACGAACTGTAATTGTTTGGCCTCTGAGGGACTGGAACATACTAGAAAAAGAAATAAAAAGTTCATACCTTGATATGAACGAGAGAATCGACATGAACAAATCCTTGGAAGACTGAAAAGTTTAAATGGTAGGTTAAAAAAAAAAAAGTTCTACATTTCCCTCAAGCTAGTGCCAAAAAAAGACTCTGGGGTGGGTGAGAGGGAGAGTATAGGTCCAAAAAGGATGACGAAAGACCTACTATTGTTATGTGGAAAACTGAGAAATATAATGTATAAACTATTGTATTTACTGTCGAATATAAAACATTAATCCCCCCAATAAAGAAATTTAAATTTTTTTAAATATATTGCCAAAAAGAATGTCAAAGAACATAGATGACAAGAGAGAACAGATCGACATTTCATGCTGAATCTTTTCTTTCTACATAATTTTTCAGCTTGAGGTTCTTGACCTTTTTAATATTCCTAACAGCATGACTGTAATGTCATGGATAGCATCCCTGCTGAGAGGTTAAGGGAGAAAAAGAAGGGGAAAAATTAGAGGAAAAAAAAAAACCCATGGATTTTACCGGACACAAGAATATAATGTGTCTGGACTGTCGATTTTACAAATATGAATTTGTTCCATATGCTGTGTTTTCTTAATAATTACTGGATACTGAGAAGCTGTTCAGAAGAAAAAAACAAATACTTGGAATAGATATTCAACAAGCTGTGAAATAGTTGGCTACTCATCATAATGAAAAACCAACATGGAAATTATTAAGATTTACACCAAAAAAATTCATTGGCACAATCATTATTAATAAGCGTAATGTTTTATGTGTCAAAAGGACCTGTTCAAATTCTACATGGAAAGTTTTATACCCTTTTGCAGTTATTAGCTTACTGTGAACTCCATTCAACCAAACTTAGACTACTGTTTTTGAGGTTTTTCTAATGTCACCGTTTAAAGCAAAATGATAATAGGTAGCCAGGTATTTTTCCACTAGATGTTCTAATGGTTTTAATATGAAGTCAACAGTTTATCAAATATTCCACTTTTTAAAAATCTAATGTAAAAAAATCATTTTTGACACTAGTAAAGTATAGGAAAACTAAGTGTAAACTTTGTCTTATTAAAGGATTTATTCTGAATGTGGTATTATATTGACTAAAATTAATATATTTAAGTGTGTTGTTTTATCTTCAATGAGGTTTTACCCATGTGGGTTGATTACTTTTATAGAGAGAAAAACAGAGGTAGAGAGCAAGAGGAAAAGACAATACAGCACCAGAAGTCCCTCTAAGGCCACCACCAGCTGGAGACTGGGCTGAAACGTGGGTTGCATACATGGCAACGCAGGCATGCTATACAGGTGAGCTACTTTCTTGGTCTAATATGTCCTCTCTCTTTTTTTTTTATTTTATTGGATAGAGACAGAGAGAAATTGATAGGGGAGGGATAGACACCTGCAGCACTACTTCACCACTCGTAAAGCTTTCCCCCTGAAGGTGGGGGCCAGGGTCGTGAACCTGCATCCTTGTGCACTGTAATGTGTGTGCTAAACCAAGTGTGCCACCACCTGGCCCCCTTTTCTAATCTATTCACTAAGTGTAGTTTTGAAAATTCGTATTAAGTTTCTCACCACTACAATGAACTTCCAAATATGAAAAACAGAATCATTAAATACCGTTGACTTACAAATCTGTAATAAACAAAGAGACTTAAAAATTAGATATACAAGAAGTCACATTTTAAAAAATATATTTCCAGGGAGTCAGGCTGTAGCGCAGCGGGTTAAGCGCAGGTGGCGCAAAGCACAAGGACCGGCATAAGGATCCCGGTTCGAACCCCGGCTCCCCACCTGCAGGGGAGTTGCTTCACAGGCGGTGAAGCAGGTCTGCAGGTATCTATCTTTCTCTCCTCCTCTCTGTCTTCCACTCCTCTCTCCATTTCTCTCTGTTCTATCCAACAACGACAACAACAATAATAACTACAACAATAAAACAAGGGCAACAAAAGGGAATAAATAAAATAAATATTTTTTAAAAAATTCCAAAACAGAGACCTCAAATCTTCATTTTCAATATTCCAGCCTTCAGGTTCATGATTAGTCAACAATTTGTCTGCTTTATATGTTAACTCTTTTTTCAGCCACCAGGTTCCAGATGCAAATATGACGCCAACTGGATTCCCTGGGCAGACGACCCCACCAGTGTGTCCTGGAGCCCTGCTTCCCAGAGCCCTGCCCCACTAGTGAAAGAGAGAAACAAGCTGGGAGTATGGATCAACCTGCCAACTCCCATGTTCATTAGGGAAGCAATTACAGAAGCCAGAACTTCTACTTTCTACACCCCATAATGACCCTGAGTCCATACTCCCAGAGGGATAAAGAATAGGAAAGCTATCAGGGGAGGGGATGGGATAGGGAGATCTGGTGATGGGAACTGAATCAAATTGTACCCCTCTTATCCTATGTTTTTGTCAATGTTTCATTTTTATTAATAAAAAATGGGAAAAAAAGAAACCCTTAAATATTCATATGTATTCAAATGTATTCTTAGCATTCCTGTCCACTATATTGAATCTCCAAAAGGAGAAAGAGATAAAAATTAGATCAACTGTACTTTCTTTTCTTTCCTTTCTTCCCTTCCCTTCTTCCCTTTTTTTTCTCTCTCTCCACCACCTCCTCCCCCTACCCCCCTCTCCCTCTCTTTCTTTCTATAGGTAGATAGACCATAGCAATGAAGCACCTTTCAATGCAGTGGGGGACAGGTTCAAACCAGGTTCATGCACAAGACAAAGCAGCACACAAAGCAACGAAGCTATTCTGCTAGAGCCAAAGGCATTTTCAGTGGATTCTAGATAAGAAGATGAGAAAGACAGACCTTTGGTGACAGGAGTCGTAAATAAATCAATCAATCAATATTAAACACAAACACAAATAGCACTCTATTACAGTGTTTACTAGGACAATTTTTTTAAATTTCTTTATTGGGGAATTAATGTTTTACATTCGACAGTAAATACAATAGTTTGTAGATGCATAACATTTCTCAGTTTTCCACATAACAATATAACCCCCACTAGGTCCTCTGTCATCCTTTTTGGACCTATACTCTCCCCCCAAACACACACACACACCAGTCTTTTACTTTGGTGGAATGCACCCATTCCAGTTCAGGTTCTACTTTTTTCTCTTCTGATATTGTTTTTCACCTTTGCCAGAGTGAGATCATCTCATATTCATCCTTCTGTTTCTGATTTAGTTCACTTAACATGGTTTTTTGTCAAGGTCCATCCAAAATCGGCTGAAATCGGCTGAAGTCACCATTTTTAAGAGCTGAGTAGTATTCCATTGTATATATATACCGCAACTTGCTCAGCCACTCATATGTTGTTGGACACCTGGGTTGCTTCCAGGTTTGGGCTATTACAAATTGTGCTGCTAAGAACATAGGTATACATGGTTCTTTTTGGATGGGTATGTTGGATTCCTTAGGATATATTCCCCAGGAGAGGAATTACAGGATTATAGGGTAGGTCCATTTCTAGCCTTCGGAGAGTTCTCCAGACTGTTCTCCACAGAGGTTGGACCAATTGACATTTCCACCAGCAGTGCAGGAGGGTTCCTTTGACCCCACACCCTGTCCAGCATTTGCTGTTGTTACCTTTTCTGATGTGTGACATTCTCACAGGAGTAGAGTGGTATCTCATTGTTGTCTTTATTTGTATTTCTCTGAAAATCAAAGAATTGGAGATTTTTTTTTTCATGTGTTTCTCAGCCTGTTGGGTCTCTTCTGTGGTAAATATTCTGTCCATGTCCTCTCCTCAATTTAGGATGGAGTTATTTGTTTTCTTGTGGTTGAGGTTGGCAGGCTCTTTATATATTCTGATTATTAGCCTCTTGTCTGATGTATGGCATGTAAAGATCTTCTCCCATGCTGTGAGGGGTCTCTTGGTTTGGGGGGGCAGTTTCTTTTGCTGTGCAGAAGCTTTTTTTTTTTTTACAATTTTTTTCAAATATTTATTCCCTTTTGTTGCCCTTGTTGTTTTATTGTTGTAGTTACTATTAATGTCGTTGTTGTATAGGACAGAGAGAAATGGAGAGAGGAGGGGAAGACAGAGAGGGGGAGAGAAAGAGCGACACCCGCAGACCTGCTTCACCACCTGTGAAGCGACTCCCCTGCAGGTGAGGAGCCAGGGGCTCAAACTGGGATCCTTACACTGGTCCTTGTGTTTTGCACCACGTGTGCTTAACCCGCTGCGCTACCCCCTGACTCCCAGGCAGAAGCTTTTTAATTTGATGTATTCCCGTAGGTTTATGTTTGCTTTAGTCTTCTTTCTGATTCGATTTGTTTCATTCAAGATGTCTTTAAAATTTATGCGGAAAAGAGTTCTGCCAATATTTTCCTCTAAGTATCTGATAGTTTCTGGTTTAACATCCAAGTCCTTGATCCACTTGGAATTTACTTTTATATTTGGTGAAATATAGTGGTTCAGTTTCATTCTTCTGCATGTTTCAACCCATTTTTTCCATCACCATTTGTTGAAGAGACTCTGCTTTCCCCATTTAATAGTCAGGGCACCTTTGTCAAAGATTAGATGTCCATAGGTGTGGGGGCTTACTTCTGGGCTCTCAATTCTATTCCACTGCTCAGTGTGTCTATTCATGTTCCAGTACCAAGCAGTTCTGATGACAATGGCCCTATAATACAATTTGAGATCTGGGAGTGTGATGCCTCAGTTTGTTGTTTCTTCTCAAGATTGTTTTGGCAATTCTAGGCCTTTTCTGGTTCCAGATAAACATTTGTAGCATTTGTTCTATTCTCCAAAAAAAATGTGGTTGGGATCTTGATGGGGATTTACATCTTTAATGTAAATTTGTAGATGGTTCTGGGTACTATATTCATTTTGATGATGTTAATTCTTCCAACCCATGAACATGGAATATCTTTCCAATTCTTTGTGTCTTTTTTCAATTTCCTTGAGTAGTGACTCATAATTTTCAGTATACAAGTCTTTCACTTCTTTGGTTAGTTTTATTCTTAGATATTTTATTGTTTTTGTTGCTATAGTAAAAGGAATTAATTTCTGGATTTCAACTTCTTCTAATTTAGTGTTTACATAGAGGAATGCCACCGACTTTTAAATATTAATTTTGTAGCCTGATACCTTACTGTATTGCCTGATGATTTCCAAAAGCTTCTTGCTACATTCCTTGGGTTTTTCTATTTTGACTAACATGTCATCTGCAAACAGGGAGAATTTGACTTCTCTTCCAATCTGTATCCCTTTAATTCCTTGCTCCTGCCTGATTGCTACGGCAAGAACTTTCAACACTATGTTGAATGATAATGTTGCTAGTGGGCAGCTCTGTCTAGTACCTGTTCTGAGGGGAAATGCTTCCAGTTTCTCACCATTGAGTATGATGTTGGCTGCAGGTTTGCTATATATAGAGTCCACTATCTTCAGGAATTTTCCATCTATTTCTATTTTTGTAGTGTTTTGATTATAAAGGGATGTTGTATTTTGTCAAAGGCTTTCTCTGCATCTATTGACATGACCATGCAGTTTTTGGTCTTGCTTTTATTGATGTGGTAGATCATGTTGATTGATTTACGTATATTAAACCAACCTTGCATGCCTGGGATATACCCCACTTGGTCATGATGAACAACCTTTTTGATATACTGCTGTATCTGGTTGGCTAGAATTTTGTTCAATATTTTCGCATCTATGTTCATCAGAGATATTGGCCTGTAGTTTTCTTTTTTGGTTGTGTCCCTGTCTGCTTTTGGTATCAAAGTAATGTTGGCTTCATAGAAGCTGGCAGGGAGTATTCCAGTGTCTTCAATCTTCTGGAAGACTCTTAAAAGTAGAGGTATTAGTTCTTCTTTGAAGGCTTTGTAGAATTCACTTGTAAAACCATCTGGTCCAGGACTTGTAGTTTTGGGAAGGTTTTTGATAACTGTTTCAATTTCATTAGCTGTGATACTAGGACAATTTTGATGTCACCAGCTGTTTGCAGGAAATGGCCTTTGATATTTGTAAAAATGTACACTCACAAAAAGAAGACTAAATAAAAATCTCGTCTCAGAGAGGTCTCTCAGCATTCATCCAAAGAAACACCTGTGGATTCTTACTCATATAAAAAATATCCTTCCTTCTAGTTTATAGCAATCAAATCAGAAATTGTAAATGATAAGTGATAGTAAAACAAATGGAAAAGATACCATAATGTGGATTTGTCTGTTCTGATGTTATTGCTTAACTGACTTCAGTACATATTGGCATTAAATAGTGTCAACATCCAAATATAATATTCATCTTTGTAATGCAGTTGTGTTTATCTAGCAGCATCTTTTTCCTGGGTATGTTTTAAATGTGTCTGGTGATCTAAAAGAATTACTTTAAGTACATCCTCTCTATATCAGAAGAACCAGAATATATGCTGTCATTTTCCACTTCTGTGACTTAACCCAAAGTATTTGTTGCTTGTCATTAAATTCCACACACACACACACACCCTCAAGAATCATGGTCATTCATTTCTATATTCCCCCTCAAGAATCAGTTCAAATGCCAAGTTCCATGGAATTTCTCAGAACTGGACTTACTCTATTCTGTTTGTTCTCCTAGCATGTTACGTTCACCCTCAGGGGCATTCACAGAAAGAGTTCAAGATAGAATATGAATAGGACTCTCATTCCACAAATAGATTTAAATTCTTTAAGAAAGAATTTTTAAGTGTTGCTTTGCCATATATGTGGTCTCGGCTTGAGGCCTTGATCAACCACATAAGAGTGTCCAAACACTGGAGAAAGCTTCACTGCTGTGATTCATTGTCTCTCTCTCTCTCTCTTTCTCTTTCTCTCTGCGTGTGTCTCTGTGTGTGTGTGTGTCTGTGTGTGTGTGTGTGTGTGTGTGTGTGTATTTCCCTCTCTATCTCTCTCTCTATCTGAAAAAAGACAACCTGAAAGGGTGAAGCCCCTGAGACAGAGAGAGAGATGACACACATGCTTCACTGTCATCTTTTATTTTTTTACCTATTATGCCACTTTCCACCAAGTCTCGCTCACCAAAGAAATCATTACTTTACAATTTTAAAAGAAACCAAATGTTGCAGTATTACATTTTCTTATGAAGTGCACCTGGTTAAGTGCACATGTTACAAAGTACAAGGACCCAAGTTCAAGCCCCCAGTCCCCACTGGCAAAGGGAAAGCTTCAAAAGTGGTGAAGCAGGGCTACAGGTTTCTCTGTCTCTCTCCTCTATTTTCCCCTTCCTCTCAATTCTGGCTGACTCTGTCCAATAAATAAAGATTTAAAAATTAATTAAAAAAAAAACTAGTGCAGTGGGTTAAGGGCACATGGAGCAAAGCGCAAGGACCCACATAAGGATCCCATTCAAGTCCCCGGCTCCCCACCTGCAGGGCAGTCACTTCACAGGCGGTGAAGCAGGTCTGCAGGTGTCTGTCTTTCTCTCCCCCTCTCTGTCTTCCCCTCCTCTCTCCATTTCTCTCTGTCCTATCTAACAATGACGACATCAATAACAACAACAGTAATAACTACAACAACAATTAAAAAACAATAAGGGCAACAAAAGGGAAAATAAATTTAAAAAAATTTTTTAAACCTAGTATTACTACATTTAGTTATTCATCTCAGCAAAAGTTTTGTTAAGAAAAAAAAATAAAAGGAAAAAAACTTCTGAGGCAGGGCCATGGAGTAACAGGGAACAGAACAGATTCTTCGAAAACAACAAATATCTACAACTCTCAATCTTAACAAAACTCATCAACTACAGCTGAGATGTCTGGAGAAGCACAACAGCCTCAGCCACCAAGTTGCAGATACTACTATGATTCCATCCTGACTTCCCTAGGCAGATGACCTCACCAATATGTCCTAGAACCTCGCCTCTCCAGAGCCCTACCCCACTAGGGAAAGATAGAAACAGGCTGTGGTGTGAATCCACCTGCCTACGTCCATGTCCAGCAGAGAAGTCAGAATCCTCTGCACCCCATAAAGAAGTGTGGTCCAGGGGTCAGGTGGTGGCACACCTGGTTCAGGGCACACATCAGAGCTTACAAGGACCCAGGTTAAACCCCTGTCCCCACCTGCAGAGGGAAAGCTTCACAAGTGGTGAAGCAGTACTGCAGGTGTCTCTCTTTATCTCTCCCTCTCTATCTCCCCTTGCCCTCTTGATTTCTGACTGTCTCTATCCAATACATAAAGATGATTAAAAAAATTTTTTTAAGAATTTTGGTCCATACTCCCAAAGGGATAAACAATAGGGAAACTTCCAATAGAGAGGAGAGCACACCAAACGCTGAGGGTGGGAACTGTGTGCAGTTATACCGCTGTTATCTTACAATCTTGTAAATCAATATTAAGTCACTAATAATTTAAAAAATATGAAAACAGAGCACATGAAAATAACAGTTACAAATTCAAAATATTCTCAGTGTAGACATAGATGTGTACATATATGGGGGGAGAGAGCATCATGACAGGTTGTTCACTGCTCTGAGCCAAAATTTTTTTAAATTTATTAAATGAAAGGGATAGGGATAGGGATAGGGAGAGAGAGAGAGAGAGAGAGAGAGAGAGAGAGAGAGAACCAGACATCACTCTGGTACATGTGCTGCCGGGGATCGAACTCAGGACCTCATGCTTTATCCACTGCACCACCTCCCGGACCACCCAATCTTTTTTTTTTTTCAAATAAAAAGACAGAGGCAGGGGGAAAGATACCAGAGCACCAAAGTCCTCCAATGAGTGGAGGCTGGGCTTGAACCTGGATCATGTGCATGACCCAACAGGTACACTATTCAGGTGAGCTATCCTGCAGGCCCTCCTCACTCAAGACAGTGACATGATAATGGTTTCAGGTACACTATTCAGGTGAGCTATCCTGCGGGCCCTCCTCACTCAAGACAGTGACATGATAATGGTTTCAGGTACACTATTCAGGTGAGCTATCCTGCAGGCCCTCCTCACTCAGACAGTGACATGATAATGGTTTCAGACATGATAACCTTGCATTATTTAGATTCTGCTGTATCCCCTATAATTCTCTACACAGAAAACAGAAGATAATTTCAAAGCACATCTCAAATCATGTCAATTCCCTGCTTTAAACCACGCACAGGATTAGAAAGGTGGCTTGGCAGTGCAACATTGGCCTTGCAAGGGTGAGGCCTTGTGTTCAAACTCCAGTGTCACATAACAACAGGAAAACCTGGAACATTATATATGGAGTGGTACTCCGGTCTCTCATAAAAAATAAAAAATCTGACAGCCAGGCCGTAGCACGCCAGGTTTAGCGCTGCACATAGTGCGAAATGCAGAGACAAGCACAAAGATCCCGGTTCCAGTCCCAGCTCCCCACCTGTGGGGGGGGGGGGGGGGGCGGTTGCTTCACAGGCGGTGAAGCAGGTCTGCAGGTATCTTGCTCTCCTCCTCTCTGTCTTCCCCTCCTCTCTCTATTTCTCTGTCCTATCCAACAACAAGGGCAACAAAATGTAAAAACTGGTCTCCTGGAGCAGTGGATTTGTAGTGCAGACACCAAGCCCCAGCAATAACCCTGGAGGCAAAAAGATTAAAATAAATAAACACACACACACACACACACACACACACACACACACACACATCCAAAGACTTCCTGTGAAAGGTAACTTAGCTGTGGAGTGCTGCCCAAACTCGGTGTGTTTCCCTCCACAAACACCTTCCTTCTGCAGTGTCCTCACACCTGCTACTCGGATACTCTTTAATCGCGCCAGTCACCAAGCCCGGAGCCCATGTCCAGTTTCACTGTGATGCTCTCCTTCCCCATCTCCAATTATCAGGTCTTCCTCTAAACTCAGCCTCACTTTCACTGCCATCTTATGAGGTCTTCACTGGCCACAGAACCAAAAGTAGCCCCTACACAGCGATCATAACCAGTAATAAGATAGCATTTCCCCCTAGTGATTTTCTTCAAAGCATTTGTCACTCTCTGAAATGAGCCTTCACATTAATTTTTCATGTGGTTATTCTCTGTGCTTCATCAGCAACACGATCTGCCTAGCGTCATGGATCTGATTTGTCTTACCACGAAATCATGGCTTCAGCATAGCAGAAACTATATACAGATGAGAACTGGATAAACAGACCCAAGATGTGCGAGTGCATATTACAACTCACGGTGTAAAATCTATGTGCCGCCGCCAATAATACAGCAGCACTTCTACAGAGGAATACTTTTTAGATGTGATACTATGGTGATGAACTGTGTACTTGGTTACCTGGAGAAAATCATCTACTGTCAGGAAAATAGCATTACAGTTGTACTCTATGAATGTCAACAAAGTTAAGGGAAAAAAAAAAAAGGGGGCACGGTACTTAATTTTAATTCAGTTCTCTGCTACAAGCATGACGGAAGAAACTAGGAAAGTATAAACAAACTAACAAAAAGCAACTGCAGGGGATCTAAAGATGGGTATCCTGAAATAAAAAATATACATAGGAGGAGGGGGAGAGGGAATACATTTGAGAAGGTGTGTGTGTGTGTTTTTTTTAAGAACTCTAGATGTGATTCTTCTTTGGGGAAGGCTGAATAAAAGTCTACAGTGGACTTATACTTGGTGGTATGTAAAGTCCAATGTACTAAAATAGTTATTTTACTTACAGGGGGAGGGAGGAAGGAAAAAAAAGGAAAATGAAGAGGGAGGAGATGGAGAGGGGGAGGGGAGATGGAGAGAGAGGAGGAGAAGGAAGGAGGGGAGGGAATTCTCAACGAAGTGGAATCAAAATCATTGACATGTCCGATGCAAAAGAAAGTGGAAAAGCTCTTGCATTGGGATGGCCCAAGTAGTAAAGATAACCATAGGATTTTATAATTTATCCTAAAATGTGAGCATAGCCTCATACAAGACAAAGCTAATATGGGATTTAAAAAAAGCAAATGGTACTTTTTTTTTCCATAGTTAACAGAATTACTTTGAGGGAAACATATACATTGTAATGTTTATGTGTACATGTTCTCTACCTGAATTTCAGGAACATTTATACTGATTTCAATGTATCCAGGTAGAAAAGAGAATGCCAAGGAAAAGAGTTCACTAACCAAATTGTAAGAAGGAGAACCCCCCCCCGCCCCCCCCCACACACCCTCTCCAGGGGTGTATCTTCTGCTGAGGCTAAACTTCCCCAGACAAGAAAAGATAACAGTACTAAGGCAACAGGACGCTGAGCAGTGGGTCCGTGTCCCACCCCTTAACCTTGCAGCCTCTGCTTCTGTGATCATGCTTTCTGCCCTCAGCCTGCACCCCTATATAAGCTTGGACCTTGCCTTTGTTTGAGGTGCAGAATCTTTAGAGCACTAGCCCTTTCTGTGACCCATTAAGTTTAATAAAGTTTCTCCTTGTTGACTCCATTGGTTGACCTTGATTCTTGAACCCGCAACAGTATCAAGTCTTCAAATAATTTATAAAGTCATTTGCAGAAGAAAATTCTAATACTTTAAATCATGAAAGTTAAGAATTGTGGTAATGAAATGCTGACGGCCAGATATTTCATCAAATATATACTAAAATGCATATCCAGAGACTACAAATTATACCAATCACCAGGCATAGTACAATCATCATAAAGAAAGTTGCTTTAGGGAGTTGGCCGGTAGTGCAGTGGGTTAAGCTCACATGATGCAAATCGCCAAGGACCCGTGTAAGGATCCCGGTTCGAGCCCCCAGCTCCCCACCTGCAGGGGAGTCGCTTCACAGGAGGTGAAGCAGGTGTGCAGGTGTCTTTCTCTCCCCCTCTCTGTCTTCCCCCTCCTCTCTCCATTTCTCTCCTACTCAACAACGATGACATCAATAACAACAACAATAATAATAAAAAACATGGACAACAGGGAAAATAAATAAATATATATAAAAAAATTTTAAGGTGGAGGGTAGATAGCATAATGGTTATGCAAAAAAAACTCTCATGCCTGAGGCTCCAAAGTCCCAGGTTCAATCCCCCCGCACCACAAGCCAGAGCTGAACTAGTTAAAAAATTTAAAAAAAAAAAAAAAAAAGCTTCTTTAATACCACATGAGTTTTGCCTAATGAAATCATCTTGGTTGCAAATTATCATCACTTTTTTAGTCATTTTCTAAGTGCATGTTGTAGTTCAGTAACCAGCAATTTATCCATATTTATAAAGTTCATAGACATGCAGTTTCTACAATTCAGTTTTCTCTCCTTTGGGACACTAGCAGAAGTCTGTGTCATCTTAATCTTTCTATCTCCTCTATCTGTAAGAGTACTGGAAGTACTTAGAGAGTACACACCTACATCTTATTCAGTGCATGTCAACGTTGAATTAAAAAATGGATAACCAAAGGGCAAGAGTGCTGGCACACCTCATGGGTAAAGGACCCAGGTTCAAGTCTCCATTCCTCTGCTGCAGAGAGAAACTTTACAAGCAGTGAGGCAGTAGTACTGCAGGTGTTTCTCTCCCTGTTTCACTCTCGCCTCTCAATTTCTCTCTTGCCCCATCAAATAAAAGGGAGAAAATAAAGGAAAAAATGGCCACCAGGAGCAATAGATTTGTCATTCAGGCACCATGCCCAGCAACAACCCTGGTGGCAATTAAAAAAAAACAAAACAAGAATAATAAAAATGTTAATCATTAGTCACAAGCATTTATTCAAGCATTTAATTAGAAGCTGACTTGTTAGCACTTGAAGGACAAAAATCTGAAAGGGTCAAGAAGAATTTACATAAAATATGAATCTAAAGAATTTAGATCCAGGGGACCAGGTTGATGGTGCACTGGTTAAGAACACATATCACCATGCACAATGATCCAGGTTCAAGCACCCACTCCCCGCCTGCCGAGAGGACACTGCATGAGTGGTAAAGCAGGTCTGCATGTGTCTATCTTTCTCTCTCCCTCTCAATTACTCTCTGTCTTGTCAAATAAAAATAAAATAGAAAAAAAACAAAAAGAATTCGGTTCCAATAAATGCTGATTATAAAGGTGTAATAATAATCTATTCTGAAATGATTTTAAAGAACAAGAAAGTCAAAGATAGTATATGTTCAAAATAACTGTATATCAGAAATTTGCACAAAACATAAACACAAGTAGCACAAAAGTGCAAAACTGCTTTCTTTCACTTTATTACATTAATGTATATTCTCTTAAGAGTGGTTAAAGCAATATTTGACTCCATTGTGTTTTTATAAAAGCCATTTTATTTGACTCAAGGCCTATTTCCAACACTGACTCCCTGTGAGGTGGGACTCACCTTTTTTATCTAGATAGATGACACAAAAATCACTTCAACAAATAAAGTTTCCCCTGGAAAAGGTCTTTACCCAAATAAAAGCTCACCAACAGATGTAAATATACTATACCAAAAATAAGAACCAACTGGGGAAAAATAATAATCAAAAGAAAATATTATCTCTCAGTTGATTGCTGGCTGGAGACAAAGCTTGTGAACGTCTCTCCTGGTCGCATGGCAACCAACTAAGCAGCAGTTCCAGCCTGTAAGAAATTTCCATGCCAGAGCTGTGGAAATAGAAGCTCGGTTTATTTTCAAGGTTACCCATCTATGCAAAAGAAAGAGCAAAAATAAAGAAGAAGAAAAAGAAGAAATAATAATGACTTGGGTTTCTAGAACAAAACAACTGGAAAGAAGTTCTCTACTGCTTTTAATCCTTCAACAATAACCACTAAAAGGGACCTTTCTCTATTCTAAGTAGATCTCTCCCAGGGTGGCAAAGAAAAAGCTCAACACCCACAGAATACGTAAGTTATCACTAAGACAGATACCTAAATTCCAGGAAATGACATCATTGATTTCAAGAGTTAGAAGAAGCCTTCATTCCAGAAGCACCACTGTTCATGACCCACTCTATGCTTTCCCCCAAGATGGCAGTTGAAGGAGAGAACAAGATTTTAGGTTGTGCTGCCTAAATTTTTCTTTTTTTTCTTAAAATGTTTGCAATTTATTTATATATTTATTTAATTTTTATTTATAAAATGGAAACACTGACTAGACCATAGGATAAGAAGGGTATAATTCCTACCACCAGAACTCTGTATCCCATCCCCTCTCCTGATAGCTTTCCTATTCTTTATCCCTCTGGGAGTATGGACCCAGGGTCATTGTGGGATGCAGAAGGTGGAAGGTCTGGCTTCTGTAATTGCTTCCCCGCTGAACATGAGCGTTGACAGGTCGATCCATACTGCCAGCCTCTCTCTCTCTTTCCCTAGTGGGGCAGAGCTCTGGGAAAGATTAATTTCTCAATAAACATCTTTTATAGTTTATTGAGATTCTTTCACCATTCATATATATGGCTGATCACAACATCAGAGAAACCCTTAAAACAAGCAGTTGATTTCTGTTTTCAAAGCTTCAGCCTGGGAAACAATCAACATGCTTATTGGCATCAGCACAACTGACAGGCACAGACCAGTCTTCTGTCTGACTTCATGTAGGCTCCACAGAGAAAAATTATACATATATATATATATATAACATATATTTATCTTATAAATACATAGCCATGACCACAGAATGCAAGCTTAGACCTACAGGGATGCAGAGGTTACACAGGCTCCTTCCCTGAATATAGGCCCCAGATCAAATTGATAGAGTTTACAGTCAAAAATACTTAGTTACTTTTCCCATATATGGTAGCTACTCTCTTCCTTGATCCAGGTATCTAGTCCTTTTCTCAACTCGGACACCATCTCCCCAGATAATACCTTTGGTTCACCTGCATGTTCACTGTCAGACTGAAGCAAAAGCTAGTAAAGTCATGGACCCCTTGGAATATACCTAAAATAGACCTACTAGTGTTTTCCAAAATGGAGACCCCAAAATCTCATCTGCTATATTATTGCCTTCTGGTTCCTGATTAGTTAACAATTTGTTCTGCTTTATATCTTAATGCTTTTTCAGCCACCATGCTGCAGATGCTACCATGACTCCAACCTGACTTCCCTGGGCAGATAACTTCACCAATGTACCCTGGACCCCCACCTCTCCAGACCCCTGCCTCACTAGGGAAAGAGAGAGACAGGGTGGGAGTATGGATCAACCTACCAACGCCCATGTTGAGCAGAGCAGCAATTACAGAAACCAGACCTTCCACCTTCTGCACCCCATAATGATCCTGGGTCCATACTCCCAGAGAGATAAAGAATAGGAAAGCTTGAGAGCTTGTTTGGAGGTTCTAGCAGGGGAGCGCAGCTACTCATATACCCTTGACCGAAGACCGGTCCATCTCTACTTGGGGAAGAGGCCGTCCTCTTCAATGGAGCACGCAGCTTCATGAGGGACGCCCATGGAGCGGTGAGGGAGGAAGGAGACATCCGCCTAGCCAGCCAGATCAGCCGAATCAACCCTGGCCATCAATGGGGTGACATTCATCTGTTTCTCTGCCTTTAAGGATGATCTAAAAATCAAATTATGTCAAAGATTATGCAAATACCTAGATCCACTACCTGCTTCCTCAAGTTACTGCAGTGACAGCATCACGAAGATTCCCCCTGCAGGTGGGGACCAGGGGCTTGAACCTAAGTCCTTGCACACTATAATGTGAGTGCTTAACCAGATGCGCCACAGCCCGCACCTGATAAATAATCTTTATGGAGGGGTCGGGCGGTGGTGCAATGGGTTAAGCGCAGGTGGCGCAAAGCACAAGGACCGGCATGAGGATCCCGGTTTGAACCCCGGCTCCCCACCTGCAGGGGAGTCGCTTCACAGGCGGTGAAGCAGGTCTGCAGGTGTCTGTCTTTCTCTCCTCCTCTCTGTCTTCCCCTCCTCTCTCCATTTCTCTCTGTCCCATCCAACAACGACAACAACAATAATAACTACAACAATAAAAAAAAAACAACAAGGGCAACAAAAGAGAATAAATAAATAAAATAAATATTTTTTTTAAAAAAGAATTGTTCTCCAGATCTGTTAAACTTTGAGGAACTTATCTTACATCAATTGCAGGGACTGTTTAGTTTACTTAATAAGGCAGGTAGGCACAAGAGAAAGCAAACTTTATCAGGAAGCAGAGAATTTATAGGAGAGGGGAAAAAAAGGGAATCTGAGGTGGGAACTGTCCCTGCCCTGCTGGGAAGCATTCTTTCCCGTGGTTGTAAGCCTTGACCTGCCACATGAGTCACGCTAGCTTCCTGCACAACTTCCAAAGCATCACGTACGTCATACTAGATGTTCAGTTAGAATCATCAATACCTAAGTCTACTAGCAAAATGAGACTCTCAACTCACTGTACCCCAGATCTGACAGGAAGAACAACTGTATATAAGTATGGAATACACCCAACAAGCTGTTGTATGCTGAGTTCAAGTCTTTTCTTATGCAGAGCTATCAGATAATGGAAGAACATAAGCTTTCATCTGAAATGGAACAAATACACAACAGCAAAGGAGATGTGGCTTTCATGTCAGCAAAGACTTAGTTTTTCTCAACCTCTGCCCCCCTCCCCCACCCCATACCTATATTAGTCATTGAATGTAAGAAGTTAAAAAAGCATTACCATGGTCTGGCACAGTAGATAAAGCCTTGGAATAAGTTCTAATTATTGAGTTCTATCCCCAGCAGCACATGTACTAGAGTAATGTTTGTTTCATTCTCTTTCTCCCTCTCCCTCTCCCTCTCCCTCTCTCTCTCCTATCTTTCTCATTAATAGATAAAATCTTTACCAAAAAGAAAGCATTACCTTCCATGTCAAAGTGCAGCAAACAAATATTTACTCAGGAATGCCCTGGTGCACAGTGGTGCCCTGTGTTAGGAACTGTACTGGAGGTTATAAACAAACAATCCAGGGAGTGGGGCTATAGCGCAGCGGGTTAAGCGCACGTGGTTTAACCCATCCAGAAAATCATGCGTAACTTCTATAAAGAATTATACGCCACCAAGCTCAAAAATCTGGAAGAAATGGAAGAATTCCTAGAAGCATCCCGGTTAGTAAGGATCCTGGTTTGAGCCCCGGGCTCCCCACCTGCAGGGGAGGGAGCGGTGAAGCAGGTCTGTGGGTGTATTTCTCTCCACTCTCGGTCTTCCCCTCCTCTCTCCATTTCTCTCTGTCCTATCCAACAATGATGGCATCAATAATTACAACAATAAAACAACAAGGGCAACAAAAGGGAATAAATAAATATTTTCAAAAATTTATAAACAAACAACCCCTTGGTGTAAGTATCAGATCATCTTTTAGAGATGAATAACCAGGACTCCAAAAGGGAACTGTCTTGCATAAGGGAGGGATGGGACTAAAGTTTGAGACTATATCAAAATTCGAGCCTCAAGTTTATCCACTTTTCCTCATATCACAAACTTCTGCTTTTTTTTTTTTTTTTTTTTGCCTCCAGGATTATGGCTGGAGCTGGGTGCCTGCACTATGAATCCACTGCTCCTGTCGGCCATATTTTTCTCCATTTTTATTGGATAGGACAGAGAGAAATGGAGACAGGGAGAGAAAGACAGACACCTGCAGACCTGCTTCACCGCCTGTGAAGTGACCGTCCTGCAGGTGAGGAGCCATGGGCTCAAACTGGGATTCTTGGAGGGGCCCTTGTGCTTGGTACCAAGTGCACTTAACCTAGTGTGCCACCACCCCCTCCCTCTAATATTAAAAAAAAAAAAAGATACTAAGAAAGACTGAATCCAGCCCCCAAAATAACTAATAATTGGAAAAGGTTGCCTACTAAATCCTGGAAACTTTCTGTAAAAAAGCAACATATTGACATACGAGAAGATCTTAGCATACGTTCTAACTATATGATTTCCAAGAACCTATCAGCACACTGCTCAGGAATCCCGACAAGGCTGACATCTTAATTGCTGACTCTTTTCTCGTGAGGTTATACATGCCTCAAATTAGAACGAAATATTCACAACACCAGAAAAACATTCAAATGAATAAGTCAAGTAAATAACCATCACGGATAATGGCTCTAGTTTCAATGCAAATGTAACAGACATATACCTTTGGTGGTCTCAAACCCTAACACCAGAGAACTGTGAGAGATAATAGACCAGGGCCTATAAAACCTGAGGGAAATGACTCACTCAGTTCTTGTCAGCATCAGCTACCCACTGACTTCTCTGCATAAGGTCAGTCCCAACCAGAACTTCAAATGTCACACCTGAAAAGCTGAAAATTTTTACCTTGCCTCCCTTTTTCAGAGTTGAATGTGTATCTGGAGACAGCGAGCCTAGAAAGAGCATGACTTGAGGAATCAGCTAGATCTGGACTCCAATCAGAACTGTGCCATTTGCTGTGAGTTCCGTTCTCTGATCCGTAAATCTGACGCGCTTAAGCAAGTCTCCCTCGGGCACCAGGCGGTGGCACAGCAGGTTAAGCGCACATGGCGCGAAGCGCAAAGACGGGTATAAGGATACCAGTTCGATCCCCCGGCTCCCCACCTGCAGGGGAGTCGCTTCACAGGCGGTGAAGCAGGTCTGCAGGTGTCTGTCTTTCTCTCCTCCTCTCTGTCTTCCCCTCCTCCCTCCATTTCTCTCTGCTCTATCCAATAACAATGACATCAATAACAACAACAATAATAATAACCACCACCACAACAACAAAAAACAAGGGCAACAAAAGGGGGAAAAAAACATTAAAAAAAAATAGCCTCCAGGAGCAGTGGATTCGTAGTGCAGGCACCGAGCTCCAGCAATAACTCCTAAGTCACTGGAGAAGCAAATGCATTAACATCAGATAACACATAGGACCACCAAGCTAGTTCCTGTAGCACTTTTATTTTTTACTCAACCATTTGGAGTGGTTACGGTTTCAGAAGACTGATTATAAGCTCAAAAGTCAAACCATAATCCTCCACAATAAGATTGTCCTTTTTTTTTCTTTGTACTCTTTCATGAACCTTAGAAAAAAATACTCATGAAGCCTATTTCCTTTGTAGCCTGAAACAATCACTTTTCATCACAATAACTACCTGAGTTGGGAATTACAGATGGGCACTGGATGACCTGTATTAAAGTATAAGAGAAGAAACATCCTTGCAGCTTGCAGTAAACAGTATCCCACTGACTCTGTCCCCAAGGTTCTCAGCGCAGTTGAGTTAGCAAGTAACTCCCACCGAGAGGTTCAACAGGCATCTGGAATTATGCAGACTTTTTAGGTCTAGCCTATATCATTGTTTTCTACACACATGTACACGTGTACATATATGTCATAAATGTATGCACATGCATGCCATCTATGTATTCATACACTATAACCTACATAAATGTATCTAGTAACAACACACACTAGATGTACATGCAGATATTAGAGATTAAAATAACCTTAACATCCTCAAATAACATTCATATATTTGATATATATATATATATATATATATATTTTTTTTTTTTTTTTTTTTTTTTACCAGAGCATTGTTCAGCTCTGGTTTAAGGTGGTGCAGGGGACTGAACCTAGGCTTTTGGAACATTAGGTATGAGTCTCTTTGCAGAACCATTATGCTATTTCCCCCTCCCCTAGATTTGATAAACTTTTAAAATACTACAAATGGATATGGAGTATATGGCATGTTGGTGAAGAAAGACCCATGGGGGGGGGGGGGATACTGTAATTGCTGGGGCCAGGTGGCAGTGAATCCAATGGAGGGCACGTGTCGCAATGCATACCCGGACCCCACCTGCAGGTGAAAAGTTCTGCTGGCAGTGAAGCATTGTTGCAGGTGTTTCTCTGACAAGATCCGGTGTGTTCAAGGTGGTATAGCTGCAGACCAGATGTTTCTTATTCTCTTTCTATCTCCCCCTTCCCACTTTATTTCTTTCTTGTCTCTACCTAATAAATAAAAAAAGCATTTTTATCTGTCTATATGGAACTTTTCTCATTGTTGGGTGATTATAGTAAACACAGCTATCACACATGTGTAAAATTCCTCAATTTTATGCAAAACACTCTAACCCCCAGCCTAGATCCTTCTAGACCATCATGTACCCAGAACTGAAAGCCACCAACCCCCCACCCCACCTTAGAATCCAGTTTCATACTTCTAGCATATTTCAACCCAATTTTCCTGGCACCATTTGTTGGGATGAAAAGGAAAAAAAAAAAAAAAACACCTCTCTCTCCTTTCCATTTAACACTTTGAGATAACTTGTTAAAAATTAATTGTCTATAGATGTGGGGATTATTTTTGGGTGCTCAGTTCTATTCCATTTTTCTATGTGTCTATTTTTGTTCCAGTACCAGGCAGTTTTTAATTATAGTAGCCTGTAGTATAACTTGAAGTCAGATTGTGTGATGCTTTTTTTTGTTGTTGTTGTTCTTTTTCCTCAGTATCGCTTTGGCAATTCTGAGTATCTTCCATTCCCGATAAAACTTTTGCAGCTTTTGTTATATTCCCTTGAAGGATTCTGGTGGATCTGTCAAAGGGATAGCATTAAATCTACTTATGGCTCTGGAAGGGACGGTCATTCTAGCAATGTTAAATGCACCTTTCTTAACTGCCAAAATTCTGATTCTAGCGGCCAATCCAAAGTCATAGTGCCACCATCACATTTTTTTTATTTATAGACAATGCAGTATATTGTTCTTACTACTGACTCTAGCAGTGTATAATGAACCACAGGAGTAAATAAAACTCACTATTCCTCCACCTTCATAGAGACAGTAAGCGTGCATCACCAGACTGCATCTCTGAAATCCTTATTACCTTTGCAGTGTTTCTAGAGAACAGAGGCCAATTAAAAACTTAGATTTTTCTCATGGACAGAAGGATCCTAAATAATAGCAATTGGGGAAGAGTGTGAGATTAACATTGGGTCTTTTAGATACTTTGCCAAGATTCTAAGCTCATGGATTTTAAACTGTGGGTGGTTATTTGCTTGGATGCTAGTTAACGAAGGAGCTATCATTTTTAAGGTGATTCCTAACATGGATAAATTGTGTATTTTTGTAACTATTGTGATTTATATATTTTTCCATTTTAACAGAGTAGTCTTATTTGTTTTTCAAGTAAAATTCTCCCTATTGACTCAAAATACTGGCTTACAATATTTTAAGATTTTAGGAGTATAGCTTCACACCTGGATAAAATTTTTCAATTGGTCTCCCCCCCCCCACACACACACACACACATACACACATACACACTTGCAGGCAATAGGAACCATCAGGTATTTTCAGTCGGCCTGGGTGTAATCATTATAGTGGGCATGAGTCGACCCAGACATCTCTTAGAATTGTGTCATCCAGATATAGACTTTGCCTAGCACGATGCAACGTGATTCCTGATTACTCAGACTCTTCAGTTCAAAGACGAAAGAATCAGAGATGTTCACACTTCCCTTCTTCCTTTCAACGAAATAAATGAAATGTTGTGACAACACCCCTACCTGTAGATATCAAATTGCATTTACAAATAACTAAATCAAAGACTTGCCTAGGCAAGTCTTGGCATACAAGATTTAAAAGTAACCTTGACTTCTTAAAATCAAAGGAGTTGGGGGGAAAGAGGAAAGACTCAGATCCCATACATAATAAAATCAGTTTTCTTTTATTTTTATTCCTATTCTTATCTCTTTAAACTCAGAATTCATCCAAGCCACCCCTGCAATTGGTACAGTGTGAAATCCTGTCTTCTCATTCTCTAATCCCAGGAGGACTTTATTATCTTAACAATCTTAACGTGATGAGAGGATTCAGGAACAAGGATTATTAAAAAGGATTGTGCAGGAGTCGGGCGGTAGCGCAGCGGGTTAAGCGCACGTGGCACAAAGCACAAGGACAGGCGTTAAGGATCCCAGTTCGAGCCCTCAGCTCCCCACCTGCAGGGGAGTCGCTTCACAGGCGGTGAAGCAGGTCTGCAGGTGTCTATCTTTCTCTCCACCTCTCTGTCTTCCCCTCCTCTCTCCCTTTCTCTCTGTCCTATCCGACATCAACAACAGCAATAATAACTACAACAATAAAACAACAAGGGCAACAACAGGGAATAAAAAAATATTTTTTAAAAGGATTCTGCAACAACACTGCTAGACATCCTTTTGATGGCTAAGTGGGTGAAACTATTAAGTGGTTGGGGATGGAGGAATTGGGGCTGGATATCAAGAAGAACTACCTCTTTCGAGTTTAGATCTCTGACTTTTAACATTTTCTTTTTCTTTTTTTTTTTCTTCAAACTGTACTTGGGAAGAAAACAGACAAACTGAGCTGACAGGTCAGCCAGAGTTCCAAAGCACAAAAGCTGATGAATTTATACCTAAAATAGATTGAGGCCAAAGGAAATGGTCCTAAGATACAACAGAGAAAGAGAAGGAAAGTAGAAGAAACTCTTTGCTTCAGGGATAAAAGGTATAGCTTCCAGTCTTTTTATATCAGGTAGTTTCATTCACTCACCTAAGTGAATTCCTGGTGATACTAGAGCCTTTAGAGAAACCATTTTAACCCACCATTTCTAAGAGCCTCATTTCATGAATAAAATCATTAAAAAATTAACATCACATACCCAAAGTTGCTACAGAAGACAGCATAACCACACATTTCCTTGAGAAGCTGTTTAAATGATGAGATGCTAGGTAAAGGATGTTGATTTGCATATATGTAGAACAGAACAAGGAAGTTCCACTCTCATAAAAAATGTCAGAAAAACAGAACTATTTCAAAATCCCTAGAGGAGATAACGTATCTTTTCATTCTTTACCTGACTGCGAATGAAATTCCTGATTCAATCATTCCTAAAATTATACATACTACTCACTAAACTAGATTTAGATTTTTTAGATGTCATGGTCAGAAAATGTTTTTAACCAAGACTCAGAAACAGAGTAGAAATTACTTCAACAACTTCAAGCCCTTCGTTTACAAAATAAGAGTCCTGAATTAGATCAAACCCATTTGGACCTTTTAAATTATGAAGATCTTGGTTCAAGTCTCTTAACAGTCACTAAACATTTGTATGTATTTGGTCCATTTACATCACATGGGATTCTATATTGTAACATTATAAAATGAAATTTCATACTGTTGTTCCCTGAA
This sequence comes from Erinaceus europaeus, assembly GCF_950295315.1. Lineage (NCBI taxonomy): Eukaryota > Metazoa > Chordata > Mammalia > Eulipotyphla > Erinaceidae > Erinaceus > Erinaceus europaeus. The sequence continues at coordinate 12,146,544 of NC_080162.1, forward strand.
AGCATTGGTAAAATGCCCTAAAAATGTACAGTTGCTTCAAGAGCTTGGATATGTTATAGATGAGGAAGATGAAGTTATGTGTAGGAGTGAAACTGAGACACTAATGACCAGTATCACACTGCCCTGCAGCGCAGAGGCCCTGCTGCTGGGGATACGATCAGAAATGACTACTGAACCACCTACAAAGTCTCAACAAACTACATAACCATTTTTATGAAGAGTTCACGATAGGCCAGGCAGTGGCACACCTGGTGAAGCGCATACATTACTACAGTGCTCAAGAACCCAGATTCAAGCCACTGGTCCCCACCTGCAGGGGGAAAGCTTCACAAGTGGTGAAGCAGTTGTCCCTCTGTCTCTCTCCCTCTCTATCCCTTTCCCCTCTCAGTTTGTCTCTATGCAAAAATAAATAAAAAACACTTTTTTAATTCTTTTTTTTTTTCTTTCCTCCAGGGTTATTGCTGGGCTCGGTGCCTGCACCATGAATCCACCGCTCCTGGAGGCCATTTTCCCCCCTTTTTTTGTTGCCTCTGTTGTTGTAGCCTCGTTGTGGTCATTATTATTACCATTGTGGATGTTGTTCATTGTTGGACAGGACAGAGAGAAATGGAGAGAGGAGGGGGAAGACAGAAAGGGGGAGAGAAAGACAGACACCTGCAGACCTGCTTCACCGCCTGTGAAGCGACTCCCCTGCAGGTGGGGAGCCAGGGGCTCAAACCGGGATCCTTGTGCTTTGCGCCACGTGCACTTAACCCACTGCGCCACCACCCGACCCCCAAAAAATACTTTTAAAATACGTTTACAACCAAAAAATATATATCAACATTGCCCTATCATTTCACTGAGCAAGAAAATAACATCATTTAGGAAGATAATTCAAGAGCATCTATATTTCAAAAAAATTAAGGTAGTGAGAATCAAATCAGTTCAAAGGTTTCAGAAACTGGCAAGAGAATGATCACTGGGTTTAGCCATGTGAACTAGCTGTTTTACTACCTGGGGCTTACAAGGTGGTGATTTCACATCATTCAGCCTTATAAAGCCTATGCATATGATGCAGAATTCATTTTAGAAAAAACATTAAGCTATAACTGCATGAATTAATTATAGTATTTTATACTCGTGTCAGTTATTTACTATGTCAGTTAGTTAAATATCTTATAAATTTTCAAAACAAATCTACAAGGTTGGTACTGTTACTAATATATTTTTATATGAGTAATTTAGTACTTTGTGCAAGAACAAGGAACCTGCAGTCTGTCCTAACATGATTTGAGGTATAATTTGAAAAGAAAGCTCCCAAATTTGTCCTATTAAGAATTGTGCTGCTTTGGGCCTAGATCACTAATCGATCCCTCTCTCCATCACCACTGTTCATCTCCATCAGGAACGTCATCATAAGCCCTCTTGTGGGCCTCTACAGGACCTTGCTCTCACTGGAGAACAACAATGGTAGAGACAGACTGTCCCATTCTCCGGAGGGAGGCTGGATCCTCCTACTATACCATGCAAGGAAAACCAATCCTGAAATGGGAGCATGTTCCTAGCTGTGCCCATGGACTGTGAGCTCAGACTGACTAAATACTAATAGATATGGGCTATAGGTGAGGTCGATGGGGTTTACACTTAACAGTATTTACATACTTTCCTCATATTGGAGAGCATCTCTCTGCCCTAATCCTGCTTCCTAGTCCTATTTTCAAATCTGACACCATTTTCTCAGACGATATTTTTAGACTATCTTCATGTTAGCTGTTAGGCTCAGGCAGAAATTACTTAAATCATGGGCCCTTTGCAATATACCTAAAATAGACTTCCTAGCTTCTTCCCACACAGAGACCCTTGCTGTATTCTTACCTTTAGGTTCCTTTTTATGAAACAAATTGTCCTGCTTTATATCTTACCACTTCTCAGCCACCAAGCTGCAGATGCTACCATGATGCCAAGCTGACTTCCCTGGGCAGACGACCTCACCAATGCGTCCAGGAACCTCAACTCCCCAGAGCTCTGTCTTTGGTAGGTATGAATCAACCTACCAAAATCCATGTTCAGTGGAGAAGCAATTATAGAAGCCAGACCTTTCTCATTCTGTACCCCATAGAGAATTTTAGTCCATACTCCCAGAGAGGGATAAAGAACAGGGAACCTTCCAATGGAGGGGATGGGACATGGAACTCTGGTGACGAGAACTGTCTGGAACTGTACCCCTGCTATCCTACCATCTTGTTAATCATTATTAAGTCACTAGTTTGAAAAAAAATAATAATTGTGCTGCTATGAACAGAGGTATTCATGGGTCTCTTCAGATAGGCATCTTTGTTTGCTTGGGAAAGATGTCCAGCACACGAATTGCTAGTTCACAGGGCAAGTCCATCTCTGCTGTTTTGCTGATGATCCAAACTGTTTTCCACAGGGGTTAGACCAATTTACATCCCCACCAGCAATGTGGGAGAGTTCCTTTTTCCCCATAGCCTCTCCAACAGTCGGTATTTCTGTATTTTCAAATATACGGCATCCTCAAAAGTATGAAAAGTGGTATCTCCTTGTTCCTAGTTGCATTTCTGTGATCGTCGGTGACTGAACGTTTTCTCAAGTCTGTCGGCCCTTTGGGTCACTTCTTTGGTGAAGTTTGTTCTCTCATACTTCAATGTTGTCGTCTTTTTTTCTCTGAATTTGGTGAGTTTATTTTGGCTACTATCCTTTTATCTAAAATATGGCATGAAAAGATAGATCTTCCATTCCGTAAGGAGTCTCTCCGTTTGATGTCTGTACCTTTGGCTCTGCAGAAGTTTTTTGGTTTGATGTAGTCCTAGCGGTTTATATTTGGTTTGGTTTCCTTGCAGTTGGATTTGAATTGTAGAAGAGGTTTTTAACCTTACATTGAAAAGAGTTCTGCCAATGCTTTCCTCTAAGTATTGATCGTTCCTGGCCTAAGTTGGGGCAGAGAGTGCACTGCAGTAATCTCCCACAGAGAGATGAGAATCTGTACCCATGCATCAGCAACTGTTCTGTAAGCCATTAACCCCCAACACCATAATGTGATTAATAGTAAAAAAATAAAAATTAAAAAAAAAAATAGCTTCCGGGACCGGGTGGTGGCACACCTGATTGAGCACACATGTTACAGTGTGCAAGGACCAAGGTTCAAGTCCCTGGCCCCCACCTGCAGGGGGAGAGCTTTGCAAGTGTTGAAGCAGGGCTGCAGGTGTCTCTCTGTCTCTCTCCCTATCTCCCCCTCCCCTCTTAATTTCTGGCTGTCTCTATCCAATAAATAAATAAAGGTAATAATTTTTTTTAAAAAAATAGCTTCCTTCCAGACTAAAGGCTAAAAGACATGTTATAAGCATATGAAAATCTTTTCATGGTGGAGACTCCAGGAAGCTGGAAAGCTGAGAGGTGAGCCTGCAGAATCTGTCACAGTTAAAAGGAAAGTAGCCTGCAAGGTCCATCATGCAGACTACCTCTAAAGATGAAACAGAAACATCTCACATCACGAACACTTTTCACTATCACAGCCATCAGACTGACTCTCCTTGCTCCAATCTAGATTGAGAAACAACCTACTAAGCACGTGGACTCCCATATTGATTTTTCGGATAGGAAGAAGAGGATGCACTACTGAACGAACCATTTTGGTTTCCTGACGTTGGAAATGGCAGAACTGATGCTGTATCAATCTCGACGGAACAACACACTAGCTATTTCTTACGAATACTTTGTTTTTAATGTTGTTTTTTTATTCTTTTGTTTAAATGAGAGAGAAAGAGAAAGACCAGAGCACTGCTGGGCTCTGGTTTATGGTGGTGCTGGAGATTATACCTGGGGCCTCAGAGCCTCAGGCATGAAAATTTCTTGCATAACTATTATGATGTCTCCCCAGCCCTCATATTCATACTTTTAAATGCTGTAAAATCACAACTCTCACTGCACCACTAAGAACAACATATAGGACACAGTGAACAAACTTTAATACCATCCTGTTTTAAACAGGCGCACAGGCGTCGAGGTGGCCAAGTGACCTCACCAGGCAAAATTAAGCTGCTCAATTTTTTTCTTTTTAAAAACTAAATTGTTAAAAAGTAGTATCTCACATACATGATATGTTTGAATGGTTCATAGTTAAAATAAAGAAGATGAAAATAGTATATGTCGTGCAGCATGAATACTCCTTACCTTCCCAGAGCTTCGCAAATAGTAGGCTCCATAGTCACCCTATAAACAAAGAAGCCAACACTTAGCACACGCAAAAATGGTGTACATGTACCATGATCACAGTTTACAAATGCTTGCTGTTAACTACAGGAGTAAAAGGCAGTCTACTAGAAATACATAGACACCTAAGTAATGTAAGGAAAGCTCTTTATTGACAAATGTTATCGATCATCTGAATAGAAAATTTTAAAGCAAAGTTTCACCGAATATGTAAGAACTGGAAAGAAATATATGCATCAGATATAACTATATTATACTAAAATAATACTTTATGATAAAGATAATGCAAATAAATTTCTCTACAAGAAGAAAGACTGGTATAATAAAACACTCTCCCACATCATTTTCCTTCACAGCTACTATGAGAAACCCAACTTCTCAAACTTCACTACAGTTTACCAACAACCAGAATATAAAAAACCTACATGACCCAGGTATGGGCACTGCCCCCAACTCACTAGAGGAAGCTTTCAGTGCTGTGGTAAAGTTCTCTCTCTTTTTAAAAATATTTACTTTCCGATTTTTTATTATTGGATAGAGACAGAGAGAAATTGAGAGGGGAGGAGAAGATAGCGAAGGAAAGAAACAGAGTGACACCTGCAGCCCTGCTTTCCCATTCATAAAGCTTTTCCCCTGCAGGTGGGGACCGGGGACTTGAACCCAGGTCCTTGTGCAATGTAATGTGTGCACTTCACCAGATGAGCCACCACCTGGCCAAGTTCTCTCTATCTCTATGTCTGTCCTTATAACCTGAAAAGTGAGAGAGTTGCTATACTATTATATGCTGACAACAGAAAACTCAGGACCCTCTCTGAGGACCATCACTCCAAAATGAGACATAAGGCTTTTTTGCTTTTACAAAATGTTAACTTTATTACATCAGTAAATATAGATGCATATATTAAACTCATTACTTACTTGTATATGATAATATGTAGGCAGTGGAAGTTATTCTGGTATATATCAAAATCTAAATAATCACTTGTGAAGAAAGGAATATTCAGGCAGGGGGAGATAGCTAAAGGTTATGCAAACAGACTCTCATGCCTGAGGTTCCAAAGCCAGAGCTGAGCAATCCTCTGGTAAAAAAGAGAGAAAAAGAGAAAGAAAGAAAGAAAGAAAAAAAGAAAGAAAGAAAGAAAGAAAGAAAGAGAGAGAGAGGGGAAGGAAGGAAGGAAGGAAGGAAGAGAGAGAGAGAGAGAGAGAGAGAGAGAAAGGGAGAGAAAGAAAGGAAGAGAGAGAAAGAAATATTCTTCTTCGTACATTTGACTCTAACCACCCTTGCAGCATTAGCCAATCCAATTCTACCAAAATCTATACAAATTGACCTCAGAAAGATTTTTTTTTTCCCTCCAGGGTTATTGCTGGGCTCGGTGCCTGCACCATGAATCCACCACTCCTGGAGGCCATTTTTCCCCCTTTTGTTGCCCTTGTTGTTGTAGCCTCGTTGTGGTTATTATTATTGCCATTGTTGATGTCGTTCGTTGTTGGATAGGACAGAGAGAAATGGAGAGAGGAGGGGAAGACAGAGAGGGGGAGAGAAAGACAGACACCTGCAGACCTGCTTCACCGCCTGTGAAGCGACTCCCCTGCAGGTGGGGAGCCGGGGGCTTGAACCGGGATCCTCACGCCGGTCCCTGTGCTTTGCGCCACATACGCTTAACCCAGTGCACCACCGCCCGACCCCTCCATAAAGATTATTTATCAGGTGCGGGCTGTGGCGCATCTGGTTAAGCACTCACATTATAGTGTGCAAGGACTTAGGTTCAAGCCCCTGGTCCCCACCTGCAGGGGGAATCTTCATGAGTGGTGAAGCAGAGCTGCTGGTGTCTTTCTCCCTCTCCCCCTCTCTATTTCCCCTTCTGCTCTCAATTTCTCTCTCTCTCTCTCTCTCTTCGATAACAAAGTAAAATCAAATTTTAAAAAAGATTATTTATCAGGCTTTTTTCATTTATTTTCTTTTATTTATTAGTGGATAGAGACAGAGAGAACTTGAGAGGAATGGGGAGATAGAGAGGGAGACACAGAGAGACATCTGCAGCCCTACTTCACCACTCGTCAAGCTTTCCCTCTGCAGGTGGGGACCAGCGGCTTGAACCCAGGTCCTTGTTTTGTGCACTGTAATGTGTGCACTTAACCAGATGTGCCACCACCTGTCTCCCTATTCATCAGTTTTTCCTACCTGTTATTCAATCAGAAAGAATTAAAGCTGAAATTTGAAGGTTATATTTGAGATTCCAATAATGGAATGTAGAAGATAATTAAGATTTCTGAAACTTTACGCTTGGGCTGGGGAGTGGCACAGCTGGTTGGGTGCACACATTAGTGGGTGAGCAAGGCCCCGACCCGGGCTAAAGCCCTCAGTCCCCACCTACCGGAGGGAAGCTTCAAAAGGGCTCAAGCACCATGACGTTTCCAACAACCTAAGCTAAATTGACATGTCGTACTGAGGGAGAATTTTGTAAGAATGGAAACTGTAGAAGAAACCACAAAAGAAACAGTTGATAAAAAGTTAAATATCTGTGCCTTAAACACCATTAGAAACCAACCCTAAACACAAATAAGAGACTTGGAAAGCAAATGAAAATGTTTTCAAAATCATGATACACTAATGATTAATTATTTATTGTATAAGTAATGCATACAAATCAGTAAGAAAGCATCAAATTTTCTAACTAAAGATGGTCTAAAGTAAGAAATAGGGTAATTTCAGTGATTTACCACTCGGTTAAAACCATGTTCAGTCTTTGAAAGCATTGCAGAACTTATACTTCTATTTATAGTTCACTGAAACTGATTTTCTGATTTTATTGATATCATAGTCACTCTCAAACACAGAAATATACTTTGTATCAAATTTTAATTAAGAATGATTCATTTCTCAGGAGTTGAAAAACCACAGATCATTCACAATTACCATCGAAATATTTCAACATGATGGGCAGAGCCAAGGTGGCACCTTGGAGACAACACCTGGTGTGAGCTGCGAAAAGAAGCAGCTTTCAACCTGGGATTCTTGGGAGAAGCCACCAGGTTCCAGATGCTAACATGATGCCAACCGGACTTCTCTGGGCAGACGCCCCCACCAATGTGTCCTGGAGCTCCACTTCCCCACAGCTTCGCCTCACTAAGGAAAGAAAGACAGGCCGGGAGTATGGATCCACCTGCCAACACCTATGTTCCGTGGGGAAGCAATTACAGAAGCCAGACCTTCCATCTCTACACCTCATAATGACCCTGGGTCCATGCTCCCAGAGGGATAAAGAATAGGGAAAGCTATCAGGGGAGGGGATGGGATACGGAGTTCTGGTGGTGGGAATTGTGTGGAGTTGTGCCCCTCTTATCCTATGGTTTTGTCAGTGTTTCCTTTTTATAAATAAAAATAAAAATAAGAAATATTTCCGCATTCACCACTTTTATGAGGAAGTAAAATTAGGGGAGCCAGGCAATGGCGCGCCAGGTTAAGGGCATATATTTCAGTGTGCCAGGAGGCAGCTTCAAGCCCGTGGTCCCCAGCTGCAGGAGGGAGGCCCCAGGAGCACGGGAACAGTGCTGCAGGTGTCCCTCTGTCTCTATCTCCTCCCCTCTCAATAATATTTGGAAAAGAAAGTAAAATTAGTAGGAGATACAGAGGCATGGTTGGGAACTTCTCTCTATCCATCCCCTAGGCAGAGAGAGCAAAGAAACTCCATAGTCACACATCTATGTTCACAGCAGCACAAATTCATAATAGCCCATACTTGGCAGCAACCCAGAGGCCCAACAACAGATGAATAACTAAGAAAGTTATCAAGAATACTATGCAGCTGTTCAAAATGACGAAGTCATCTCCTTTGCAATATCTTGGACAGAATTTTGAAGGTATCATGTTGAGTGAGATAAGCCGGGAAGAAAAGGACCAATGTTGAATGATCTCACTCACAGGAAGAACTTAAAAAGCAAGGACAGGAACGGAAACTATAAGGGGAATGCTGAACTAGATGTGGGACATTCCACCAAGGCAAAAGACTCAGAGAAGGAGGGAAAGGGATGGGATGAAGGGGCCTTGGGACACTGGTGTATGACAGGCACTTGGGCTAGAGGAACAATCATCTTCCAGACACCTAGACACTTATCAAGGGGAGTCACAAGTAGACTGTAAAACATTAACCCCTGCCCTGTGAAGACTTTTAAAAAATAAGCACTGTTGTTTTAGATCACATGAGGACACAAACACTGATGCAGACAAGGACAGGACTTTGAAGTAAACCAGAAATCCTTAAAGGAAAATGTTAAAGAGGTAGGATATGAGATAAAGATGTTGATAGAAAATATATTAAGGCCTGGAAGCAGCCCAGGTGTCCAACAACAGATGAGGGGCTGAACAAGTTGTGGTCTATATACACAATGGAATACTACTCAGCTGTAAAAAATGGTGACTTCACCGTTTTCAGCCCATCTTGGATGGACCTTGAAAAATTCATGTTAAGTGAAATAAGTCAGAAACAGAAGGATGAATATTGGATGATCTCACTCTCAGGCAGAAGTTGAAAAACAAGATCAGAAGAGAAAACACAAGTAGAAGCTGAACTGGAAGTGGCGTATTGCACCAAAGTCAAAGACTCTGGGGTGGGTGTGGGGGGCAGAATACAGATCCAAGAAGGATGACAGAGGACCTAGTGGGGGTTGTATTGTTATATGGAAAACTGGGAAATGTTATGCATGTACAAACTATTATATTTACTGTCGAATGTAAAATATTAATTCCCCAATAAATTTTTAAAAAGAAAAGAAAGAAAACAGAGAGGACAGTTCAATGGTTTTTCCTGTCTTCCTTCACAGGGCCACTGGGTTATAGGTACCTGATAGAGCGAATGACAAATAGAAATACAATTTGGACCGTCTACTTTTTTTTTTTCACCAGCCATGCTCTGATCTTAATTTTCCTGCTCACTCAAATTCATAACTTTATGAAGAGACAGGTTGTGCTTCAATGGGCATGATCCTAAATACTGGGCTGTTGGAAAAGTTGTGATGGAGGCCAGGTAATGGCACACCTGGCCAAACACACATATCACCATGCACAACGACCCAGATTTGAGCCCCTACTCCCCCACTTGCAGGCAGGGAGCTTCGCAAGCAATAAAGCAGGTCTGCAGGTGTCTGTCTGTCTCCCTCTCTCTCTCTCTCTCTTTAATCTTTGTTTACTTGACAGAGACCACCAGAAATCAAGAGGGAAAGGGGAGCTCAAGAGCGAGAGAGACAGAGAGACACCCGCAGCCCTGCTTCACCACTTGCAAAGTTCTCCCCCTGCAGGTGGGGACCGGGACTTGAATCCGGGTCCTTGCGCAGTGTAACATGTCTGCTCAACCAGCTGCACCACCATCCGGCCCTCTCTCTCCCTCTCTATCTCCCTGTCCTCTCTCAATTTCTCTTTGTCCTATCAAAATAAAAGAAAAGAAAAAAGGAAAAAAAGAGAAAAAAATGGCTGCTGTGAGCAGTGGCTTAAAATGAAAAGTCATGCTGTACTTTTCTATGCAAAAATTATTCATGATTCAGTGACAGTTTACAAGGTTATAGGAATATAGTTCCACAACCGAAGTGTACCCTCATAACATCTAGAGTTCTCACAAAGACTTAGAGACAGTTTGCTACTGCTGCCTCCCCCCAAGTTCACATGCTGCAGCTGTCTATATTCCACAGATGAGCAAAACCAGGCGGTAATTGTCTGTGGATGATCTTTTTCAAGATCAATTCTGCCCTCTCCTAGGAAAGCCTCTCCTCCATCACTAGATTTCTTCTTCATCCCTATCAGGGAGCCTAGATGCTGAGCCTCCCAGATCTCTATACACTAAAGCATGCCCTATGTTACCTTACTTCCCACACACAGGAGTCAGGAGAATAACTGCTAAGTCCACATTTAGACGACAAAGGCTTGACAAACCTCACCCAAACCCATTCCTTTCCCACAGAGACTCTCAGCCCCTCCTTTAATATCCGAATCCTATTCTCATTCTGCTATAAAACTCAAAATTAAAAATAAATAAATGAGTAAACAAAACTATGAATGGAAGTGGTGATGAAATGAAAGAGTTAAATCAATTCTAATTAAATTATTGAGAACAGGTTCCACTGCTCTTCTTTTCTCAGAGAACAAACCTGACCACTCCCAAATTCTCATAACTGAGCTCCTTAATAAATGCTCACCGGAATGCAGATTACTTTGAGCTAAAAGCACTGAAGGTCCAGGGAGTCTACTAATCTCTCATCTTGTCTTTTTACTTGCCGTTTTACTCTTCCCTTAATCAAAGAAGAAGCTAAGCACTGACCCACAGCCCCCACTAAAACATAGAGGAATGAGTCCGGGAAAGTACCAGCCTAATATAATTCTTTTTCTGTAAACATGTCCTCTTAACCTAAGAATCTCATCTTCTCTCTCAGAGACTCCTCCTCCTTTAGAATGGGAAAGACCCCCTTTCTCCTTGGCACCTCAGAACCTACATCTCACCCCACACTCAACTAGGTTATTTATACCTTCTCTCCTTCACAAGATTTGGAATGTATATAGTCCTCGCAGCACCCTGTCCATATTATTGTTTTTGTTTGTTTGTTTTGTTTCCCTTGCTGACCTGTCTGATCCATCTGGCTATTCATCCAGCCCCAGAAGAAGCCAAAGGGATCAGGCATCTCCCCCGAACTATGGCTTTTCTACAGTGAAACAAAAACACTTAAGCTTTCACTCTATTGGTGACATAAATATAAAGCATAATTATAGGCCCACAAGTTACATGGGCAATGGAGTTGCTAATTAGTGGGCTTACAAAACAATCAAGCCATTATCCTAGGTAGACTCAATCATTGCAAGTTTGTAAAACAGAAAACTGATAAGCAAAGAAACAAATTACTGGAGTTACCGGTAAAGGATAACCAGAAGCACTGTTGATTGAACCCTGAACTTCTGTTGTCAAGTCTAAAATTCTGGTTTTTTACTGAAACTGCACTTCTCAAGATCTAGAGTCCCTGTGACTAAATGTTTATAATTTCTATATAAGAGCCACAGGAGTTCATTCCTCAGCAATTGTTTTCAGAGTGTTCTAAAGTGTACAGTGATTGCCATGAGCCTTTAACGACACAATTTTCTTTTTCAGAACCAGGGACTTGCAAATGTGTGATTTTATTATCCATAGTCCAATTTTTTCGTTCATTCATGGGGGGGGGGGGAGGAAGTAGAGAAGGAAGAAAGAGAGAGAGAGAATGAGGGAGGGAGGGAGGGAGGGAGGGAGGAGAGGAGGGAAGGAGGGAAGGAGGAAGGGAGGAAGGGAGGAAGGGAGGAAGGGAGGGGAGAGAAACTCCAGGGACAATTTCCCCTGGTGCCACTGTGGTACTCACTCTCAGGTGGTACCAGAACTCAAACTTGGGCCACAAGTCTAGTAATGCACATGCCACCCTACCCAGTAGGCTATCTCTCTGGGCTACGCCATAAATCTTCTCTTATTTTTATGTTTCAACTTATTTTATTTTAAGAGAAAGTAGAGCACCACTCCATCCCATGTGGTGCGAGGGTCCAAAACCAGATCTCACTCAAGCAAAGCCCTTCACCTACTGAATAACCTCCCTAACTGTCACAATCTTCCTTCCTTCCCTGACTGAATAATCCTTGACAGTAACAGACAGGAAAGGACAGGTCAAAGCAAGTATAAACTCAAAAAGGCAGAATGGGTCGTGATTATACTGATACAAAAGATAAACATAAAGATTAAACTTCATGTACATTAACACTGTACCATGTTAAGAATGGTTCCTTTTAAATGATAACCCTACCTCTGAGGATATCATAAATTTGTGACTTTTCCATGCCTGTCACATCTCCTATGTATCTATCCAACTAGGTGATGCCTATTAAAAAAATGAATAATTTCAGAGGGTGGAGGTGATAGCATCGTGGCTTTGTAAAGAGACTTTCATATCTGAGGCTCTGAAATTCCAGGTTCAGTCCCTTGTACCACCAAAGACAGAGCTGAGCACTGCTCTGTTATAAAATAATCAAGATGCTGAGGACAACAGAAGTTGCTATTTATGAAGGCTTGCTAAAAATGAATAATTTCATCCCTAATTCAAAATGATATCTAAGTGTTCTTTATAGATAGCTGAAAATTAGATACAGCTATTAATTCCATCAACATAACAGAGTAAGATTTAATCCTTTAGAGTTCTGTGTGGCAGGTAATAGTATAAAGACTTTAGAAATATTATCTCTTGTGGGCCTCCATAGGACCTTGCTCTCAACGTGGATCAACAACGGTAGAGAATGTTCCATCCTCCAAAGGGAAGCTGGACAACATACTTTATGTTACACCTGAGGAAGATGGGTCCTGAAATTGGGGCAGCTTGGAATGTTGCTACTCACGACCACAGAATGTGAGCTCAGATCTACAGGGATGCAGAGGTCACATAGGCTCCTAACCTGAATATGGTCCCAGATCAGATCAAATTGATGGGTTAACAGTCAACAATATTTATACCCCTTTCCCATATTTGGGAGCTACTCTCTTCCCTGATCCAGCTTTTCTTTTTCCAGCCATGATATCATCTCCCCAGACAATAATTTGGATCCACCTGCATATCAGGTTTCAGGCTCAGGGGCGGAAAAAAAAACAAAAACAAGTATAGCCACATGCCCTTTGGAATATAGCTAAAATATGCCTACAAAACAGAGATAACCCCCCTCCCAAGTCTTCATCTGCACTTCTTCAGCCTTTACATTCATGATTAGTCAACAACTTGTTTGGTTTTATATGTTAACTCTCTTTTTCAGCCACCAGGTTCCAGATGCCTCCATGATGTCAACCAGATTTCCCTGGACAGACAACTCTGCCATGTGTCCTGGAGCTTCCCCAGAGCCCCACCCCACTAGGGAAAGAGAGAGGTAGGCTGAGAGTATAGATTGACCCATCAACACCCATGTTCAGCGGGGAAGCAATTACAGAAGCCTGACCTTCCACCTTCTGCACCCATACTGACCCTGGGTCCATACTCCCAGAGGGATAAAGAATAGGAAAGCTATCAGGGAAGGGATGGGATATGGAGTTCTGGTGGTAGGAATTGTGTGGAGTTGTACCCCTCTTACCCTATGGTTTTGTCAACGTTTCCTTTTTATAAATAAAGAAAAAAAAAGAAATATTATCCCATCTGATCCTTGCCTAATGACCCATAGGGGGAGGTGTATTTATTCCCCTCATTTCAGATACAAGGAAACTGAGGCACAGAATAAATCTCTTGCCCTACATTACACAGGACATGCATAATGGAACTTAGAGATGTGAGGATCTGTAACCTACAGATACTTGAGAAATTGCAGTATCAAATGACTTTTTCATTAGATAGCAAAAATAAATTATGGTTATTCAAAACTCTGATGCTTATAGCTACAATTAAAAAAATATATATATATTTTTTTAACCAAAGCACTGCTTAGCCAGTTCTGGCTTATAGTGACACTGGGGATTGAACCTGAGGCTTTTAGTCCCTCCAGCTTGAAAATATTTTTGAATATTCATTATGCTATCTCCCCAGACCACAGGGATGGCATTTTGAAAACAGCCCTGTTAAGATATCTTTATTTATTTGTGTTGTTACTTTTTGTTCTTCCTCCTGTGAATTTTGTTTAACAACGTTAGTCACCATGATTCCTTACTGCTTTAAAGTGGTAATTTTTAATAATACCAAAAAATGGAAACTTTGCCAATAAAAATAAAAAATAACTAGGCCTCCCATAAAAAAATAACTAAAGGTTCCATATAGATCCAACACAAAACATATCTCCTTAAATAATAAGGGATACATACGAATCCTTAGATTATATGAAATTATAGTTTCTATGAAGTAAAAGCAACATTCAGCCCAATTCTGTTTTCATAACCTAGATTTTAGCTATTCTATTAGCCTACTCCCAATCTCTCCTACAACACTGGCTGAATTAAGAGAAAAACAATCTGAACAAATATTTCTCCGCTGCAGCCATGCAAGAGGGCAAAATATAATATGTTCTCTCTGTTCCACAAATCCATCTATTAATATGTTCAAGAAATGCCTTCCAGAATGAAGCTCTCTAAGAGATTTAAGAGATGCTAGAACAGTATGAAATTTTTAACAAGCAATATTAGCTCTCTGACTCATTTAGATAATTAAAGTTCTGGACTGTTTTATCTTCGGTTTGACATTTTACTTTTATTTCCTTTAGGAAATAAATCTCTTAAAAGTCCAGAAAGTATAGATCCTAAATGTATCACTTCAAATATACTGGAATAAACTGACATGCTCACCATTCCTAACATCCTTATATTAAATAGGAATGAAACAATTTATCTTTAACAAGCCAATATCCAGAACTTTTAAAGTCATTTGACTCACTGTAGGTATAAAAAAATATATTGTCTGGGATTCCCACATAGACATGATGACCCTAGACCGCAAACAGATCCCTCTCTCCATTGTCACTGGTCATCTCCATCAGGAACAACACCCTTGTTGTTGATGACCCTTTCATGGGCCCCCATAGGACCTTGCCCTCAATGTGGATCAAAACAGTAGAGAGTGTTTCATCCTCCGAAGGGAGGCTGCACAATATACTCTATGCTACACCTGAGGAAGATGGGTCCTGAAATTGGGGCAGCTTGGAATGTCCCTTCTCATGACCACAGAATGCAAGTTCAGACCTACAAGGATGTAGAGGTTACATAGGCTCCTATGCTTAATATGGGCCCCTTATCAAATCCATGGGGATTACAGTCATATACTTTTCCTATATTTGGGAACTACTCTCTTCCTTGATCTAGCTTTCTAGCCCTTTTTCCAGCCATGACACCATCTCCCCAGACAATAACTTTTGGTCCACCTGCATATCAGATGTCAGGCTCAGGAAAAAACTAGTATAGTCATGAGCCTTTTGGAATATAACTAAAATAGGCCTACTAGCTATCTTCAAAACGGAGTCCCCAAATCTTCATTTGCAATATTCTAGCCTTTAGGTTTATGGTTATTCAATAATTTGTTTGGTTTTATATGTTAACTTTTCTCAGCCACTAGGTTCCAGATGCTACCATGATGCCAACCAGACTTCCCTGGGCAGACGACCACACCAATGTATCCTGGAGCTCTGCTTCCCCAAAGCCCCGCCCCACTAGGGGAATAGAGAGACAGGCCAGGAGTATGGATCGACCTGTCAACACCCATGTTCAGTGGGGAAGCAATTATAGAAGCCAGGCCTTCCTCCTTCTGCACCCCATAATGACCCTGGGTCCATACTCCCAGAGGGATAAAAAATAGGGAGGCTATCAGGGGAGGGGATGGGATACGGAGTTCTGGTGGTGGGAACTGTGTTGAGCTGTACCCCTCTTATCCTATGGTTTTGTCATTGTTTCCTTTTTATAGATAAAACTTTAAAAAAAAAAAAACTTATTGTCAACCAGCATGTTGAGAGAACTCATAATTCTCTTGTTGACATCAGACCAACTAATGTATTTAGAATGCACTGCTATAAAATCCCCAGTGGCACAATTATTGTTAGTAATTTGTAGCTAGTTAAAAATATTTCTAACATCATCTACTTTTTCTCTTTCCCAGGTGATAGTCAAACAAGAAACTGGGTTCTATAAAATAAAGAACAAAGATAAGTACTACTACCAGGGTTAGCTAATGAATTTTGCTACTCAGTCATCTAATCATGTAATGGCAACTCAAAAACTCATGTGTTTTAATATTAAGCAAGAGCTGTATTTGATCCCAGGGCTGGAATAGTAATACAAGATCGAGTTCAACTGCAGCAGAAGGATAAAGCATACGTGATCGAATGGTCATATCACAAAACTGGGGAGAATGCCAACATTTCGAGTAACCAGATCTGAAATGCAGCTCTGGTTTCCTCATCTATCACACAATGATGATTATGCTGCCTCCCCCCCCACCCCCTTCCCGCCCAAAAGATCGCTGGAATTAAATGAGGTAATGGACGTAAAATACATATCAGCACATAGTAAGTGTTCAATAAATATTAACTGCTCTAGATGTTAGCTTAGAGCTTCCCTGTTAACAGATATGTTACGGGAGTCAGTTAAGTTGGAGTCTCACTAAATTAACAGAAAATAAGAAACAGAATTTTTTATTATCTCCTACAGGAAAACAAAAATAATAATGTGACAATGGCTATTTCTGTCTTATTTAGCAGTTTCCCCAATACTTGACGTAGTGTTCACTAAATACGCACTCAAGGAATGCATATTGTAACATTGTATTGATGAATACATGAAGAAGCTGTCTGTGTTATAAGGCATTCTGGCAGGCAGTAGGGAAAAGATTTAATATAAGGCTAGAAGAAGACCTATAATGGAAGTTAAAGTCAAGATTATTTTTCATGCTGAGACTTACCAGAACCCATCAGATCCTTTAAGTTGTATTACTCCCAAAATTACTGGTCTGTTGATAATACAAAGTGGGTGAAAAACACAGTAATCATGCTTATCTGCTTATGTAAATTCAGTTTGCCAGAATACAGTTAAGTCCTTAAAAGAAGTTCTCACTGCGCCACCAAGTTGCAGAGGCTCCCATGAAGCCAAGCGGACTTCCCTGTGCAGACGACCTTACCAGTGTGTCCCGGAACCCCACCTCCCCCGAGCCATTCCCCACTAGGGAAAGACAGAAAAAGGCTGAGGGTATGGATCAATCTTTCAATGCCCATGTCCAGCAGAGAAGCAATTACAGAAGCCAGGCTTTCCACCTTCTGCGCCCCATAATTACCCTGGGTCCATACTCCCAGAGGGATAAAGAATAGGGAACCTGCCAATGGAGAGGATGGGATATGGAACTCTGGTAGTGGGAATAGTATGGAATTGTACCCCTCTTATCCCACAGTCTTGTCAATCATTATTAAATCACTAATATAAATAAAAAGTAACTCTCTAAGCACTACTATCTACTAAAATTTTTCTTCTACTGCAGATCTTAAAAGGCCTTGCATTGGGCCAGCAAAAGAGCTCACCTGGACAGTGCACTTGTGTTACTGTGTAGGCAACTCAATACAAAGCTGGTCTCCAATACACTGGGGGAAATTCCTATGCTGTGGTGTCTTTTCCTCTCTTTGTCTCTGTATCCTTTATATGGAGATGTCTGCCTGGAGCAATGAAACCCTAGATAGATACAATGAAACAAAAGATAGATGAGAGAGAGAGAGAGAGAGGAGAAGAGAGGGAGACTACACAGATCCTGTCCCTCCTAGATTCCAGGCATTCTCTTGCCACTACAGGAAGAAGGAAGAACAAAGTATAATCCTTACTCTAAAGCAGGGAAGGGGGCAAGAACCCTGTTCTGCTAAGGACCATCTGGATATTTACAACACTATTCATGGGTCAAACAATATCAACCGAAACATTTAGCACTTAGTGTGGCTGTAAAAAAAAAAAATCCTTCAAGCCCCCGGCTCCCCACCTGCCAGCCGGTTGCTTCACAGGCGGTGAAGCAGGTCTGCAGGTGTCTTTCTCTCCCCCTCTATATCTTCCCCTCCTCTCTCCATTTCTCTCTGTCCTATGCAACAATGACAACAGCAATAACAACAATAATAAATACAACAACAATAAAAAAGGGCAACAAAGAGGGAAAATAAATAAATACTAAAAAAAAAAAAATCCTAGCTTTATTGGATTTAAAGTCCCACACAGTTGCCTTGGCAGGGCCAGACCAAAGGGTTTCAGGGGTCGGACTCAACTCTTGTTCTAAATGAATGTACTGTCTAAAGACAAAAACATGTAGCAAATACTATTGAGATGAACAATAATAATAATAATAATAATAATAATGGAGAACAAGAAGGATGAAACAAATCTATTTCAAGGAGTTAAGCCTTTATGATAATGGAACACATGGCTAAGCCACAAAGATTCTGGGCAAGGACAGTACAGGCTGAGCCCACAGAAAGGGGCTGTGAGGCGACTCCCCTGCAAGTGGGTAGCGGGGGGCTTGAACCGGGATCCTTACACCTGTCCTTGCGCTTTGCACCACCTGCACCTAACCCACTGCACTACCGCCCGACTCCCCAAAAGAAGGCTTCTTAAACATTGTGTAAAGCATGGACCCCTTTTGATAAACTAATGAATCCTCTGAATGCCTTCTTTAAAAAAAAATTTTTTTTTTCAAAAACATCCAATAAAAAGAGGATTCTAGGGGTCAGGCAGCGAAGCTTCCTGACTGAGCACACATGTTACATTATGCAAAGATCCAGGTTCAAGCCCCCAGTCCCCACCTGCAGGGGGAAACTTCATGAGTGATGAAGCAGTGCTGCCGGTGTCTCTCTATCTCTCTCCCTTTCTATCTCCCCCTTCCTTATCAATTTCTCTCTGCCTCTATCTGATAAATAGACAAATAAGATTGTTTTCAGAGAGAATTAAAAATAATACAGAATAATGAAAATGGTTGTTTTTGAGGTAAACTTAAATTTATCAGACTATAAATGTTTTAGATGCACCATTTCACACCTCTTCAAAATACGTCACTATACCACACTCACCACCATAGTACCACTGTCCATCCACCAAGTACAACAAAACTGTCTCCAGCCTTACAAGCCGGTATCACCCTCAGTCCTCGTTTGGTAAATTCAGTTCAGCATTCCAAGTCCAGAAGTTTGTCTTCTGTGGACTTCACTTGCTTCCTTTTCTTTTCTTGTCGTGTCTTTTCGTTCAGGGTTACTGCTGGGGCTCAGTACTACAAATCCACTGCTCCTGGCAGTCATCTTTTCCATTTTTTTATGATTATTATTGGATAGGACAGAAATAAATTGAGAGGGGAAGGGAAATAAAGAGAGGGAGCGAAAGAGAAATAAACACCCACAGACCTGCTTTGCCGCTTGTGAAGCAACTCCCCTGCAGGTGGGGAGCCGGGGCTCAAACCCGGATCCTTGCACAGCTCCCTGTGTTTAGCACTATGTGCATTTAACCCACTGCGCCACCGCCCGGTCCATGTGTTGTTTCCTTCCGTGTGTGAAATCAGTCCACATTCTTAATTTATCTAAGCCCCTTTCATACTTCTTGTAGGGCCAGTCTCATGGTAAATCCCTTAAACTACTGTGTGTCTGAAAAGCTCTCTGTCATTCCTTCAAACCCACATGATGATAAACTAGCAGGACAGGAGAGATAGCATAACATGCATGCTTGAGATACCAGAGGTCTCAGGTTCAATCCCCAGCATCACCATAAGCCAGAGCTAAGCAATGCTTGGGCTGGGGGGTGGGGAGGAGGTGGATCTATACAGACAGAATATTTTAGTGTGGATATCTTTTCATCAAAATTTTGCATATAATCTGGCAGTCCCTTCCGACCTTCAAGATTTCTGATAATAAGCTATCTAATTGTCCCTTTAAATGTGACTCCTTTTGCTCTTGCTGCTTTAAAAAAACCCTCCATCTATACCAGTTTATTTGATCACCAAGATCACTGTCTTGGTAAGCCTGGGTGTGAATTTATTTTGCTTGGTGCTTTTAGGCCTTTCTAAATCTAATCTCCTTCAGTTTAAGGAAGTACTTCTTCTTTCTTCTCCTCCTCCTCCTCCTCCTCCTCCTCCTCCTCCTCCTCCTCCTCCTCCTCCTCCTCCTTCTCCTTCTTCCTCTTCTTCCTCTTCTTCCTCTTCTTCCGCTTCTTCCTCTTCTTCTTCTTCTAGCATTTGCCCTTCTTCCGCAGCCAGTCAACAGCGTCAGGTTGAGCCTGATGTAAAGTTTCGAGACCTCCTTTGAATCTGGAGAGGTGGCAGTCGTTGACTATGTGGGTCATAGTCTGTCTGTAGCCGCAGGGGCAGTTCGGGTCGTCTCTGGCTCCCCAGCGATGGAACATAGCGGCGCACTGGCCATGGCCTGTTAGATAGCGATTGAGGAGGGCCCGATCATAACGTGCTAGGTCAAAGCCGGGTTGACGCTCGCAGGGGTCTGTGATGAGGTGTTTGTTCTTTACCTCAGCTGACTGCCAGCTCTGTTTCCAAGAGACTGGAACAGAGAAGTTCAGTGTAGGCGTAGGGGACCAGATTGGATGACGAGACGTCAAGTGTTGGACAGGGTGGGCGAAGATATCCGCGTATATTGGCAGGTCCGGTCGAGCGTAGACGTGGGAAATGAACTTAGATGATGCCGCATCCCGACGAATATCTGGTGGGGCGATGTTGCTAAGAACTGGCAGCCATGGAACCGGGGTGGAACGGATGGTTCCAGAAATTATCCTCATGGAGGAATATAATTTGGAATCGACCAAGTTGCTGTGCAACTCAGGCATCAAAGTTCGACATCCTCGAGGAAACACTCACGAAAGACATGTCTCTGATATCTGATTACTGTAAAAAATGGCGACTAATCCCTAGCACTGCAAAAACGGTATCATCTGTTTTCCATCTACACCATGCCTCGGCCTGGCGTGAGCTTAATGTGCAGCTTGGCGATACGAGAATCCGGCATGAAGCCCAGCCAGTCTATCTTGGCGTTACTCTCGATCGCACTCTGTCATTTCACGAACATCTCATAAAAACTGCAGCAAAGGTGGGCGCGAGGAATCACATCATTGCAAGACTGGCCAGCTCCTCATGGGGTGTGAGCGCTTCCACACTACGATCATCCTCTCTGGCATTATGCTATTCCACTGCAGAATACTGTGCCCCAGGATGGTTCCGTATGGCATCCCCTTGAGTTCTGACAAACTATTACCCCTTACGGTTCTGTTCTTTTGTTTTACCAGAGCACTGCTCGGCTCTGACAAATGGTAGTACTGGGAATTCAACCTGAGACCTCATAGTATTAACAGGACCCCCCCCCCTTTATGGTTTTTAATTTCCCACAATGCTTTGTTGTAGAGTTACGGGCATAGAATTGTGGTGAGAGGACTTCAGTACAGTTTGTCCCTGATCACAATCTATGTCTCTCTCTTTCTCTGTCTCTCTCCTTCTCTCCATCAAACAAATCACTGAAAATATAAAAAGAAAAAAAAATAGATTAAAAGTTTGGGCTGGCAAGAGCTCGTAGTGCTGCTGCCCTGCCATACTGAGTGACCCAGATTTGAATCCAAGCCCCACTGCATTGGAGGAAGCTTCAGTGCTATGGAGTTTTTTGTTGTTTTGTATTGTTTCATTTTTCTTCTTTTTCTTTCTTACTGTCTGAAAATGTCAGCTCAGAACAAGCACTGATGATTAAAACAAAACAAAACGCTGAAATGTTTCTCTCTTTTATGCCTATGCATTTTTGTCTCTTGTAAAGCTGTGACTGTGTGGTTGATGCTGGAAAGAGAGAGACAAGTTCTCTATATTTGGAAGTCTTGCTCCCACCCCCATAGGTTTCAATCAAAAAAATTTTTTTTAGTTTATGATAAAATAATATAAGTGCTTCTTTACTGATACATTAAATTTTTAAAGCCCCACCCCACTAAGGAAAGAGAGAAACAGACTGGGGAGTATGGATCAACCTGCCAACGCTCATGTCCACCAGAGAAGCAATTCCAGAAGCCAGACCTTCCACCTTCTGCACCCCATAAAGAATACTATTCCATACTATACCAGAGAGATAAAGAAGTTTCCAATTAAGGGGATGGGATACATAACTCTGGTGTTGGGAATTGTGCGGAATTATAGCCCTGTTATCTTACCATCTTGTTAATCATTATTTAATAGCTAATAAAATTTTTAAAATTAATACATTAAATTGCATGAACTAGTGGCAAGCATAATTTGATAGTTATGAGCATATATATTTCAAGACACTCTGAACATCTGTATTTAATATGAAAATATTTATAACTAGTACTAGTGATGAAGTAAATATTACTATTATGCTTATTTACCTATTATTTATTTTATTACGCTTAAAGAAAAGGTTAGCTTTTTGTTCGTTTGTTAGCTTGATAGCTTGTTTTTTTTATTATCATCTTTATTTTATTTATTGGATAGTGACAGCCAGAAATGGAGAGGGGAGGGTGCGATAGAGAGGGAGAGACAGAGAGACACCTGCAGCACTGCTTCACCACTCGCAAAGCTTTCCCCCTGCAGGTGGGGACTGGGGGCTCAAACCCAGGTCCTTGTGCATTTTAACTTGTGCGCTCAGCCAGGTGCGCCACCATCCGGCCCCCACCTGCTTGTTTTTTGCCACCAGGATGACTGCCGAGGCTTGGTGCTTGAAGAGTTCCACCATTTGGAGGCCAACTTTTAGTAAAAGGCAAGAGTGACAGAGAGGAGAGACCCTGGAAGCCACTTGTGAGGCTTCACTCCTACAGATGGGGACTGAGGGCTTGAACCCAGGTCCCTGCACATGGCAACACACAAGGTCCACCACTGGATGAAAGAAAAAGCAAAATTTTCTCTTAAGGTTGCTGAAAGGAAATGTTTTTCCTATTCAAAGTCAGGAGCCTTTTAAATTCTATATATATGGGAACTAGAGGGGACTCTTCTTAGAAAACAAAAGGTGAGGGAGTCGGGTGGTAGCGCAGCGGGTTAAACGCACTTGACATGAAGCACAAGCACCAGCATGAGGATCCCGGTTCGAGCCCCTGGTTCCCCACCTGCAGGGGAGTCGCTTCATAGGCGGTGAAGCAGGTCTGCAGGTGTCTATCTTTCTCTCTCCGTCTCTGTCTTCCCCTCCTCTCTCCCTTTCTCTCTGTCCTATCCAACAATGATGACATCAATAACTACAACAATAAAAACAAGGGCAACAAAAGGGAAAATAAATTAATTAATTTAAAAAAAAGAAAAGAAAAGGTGAGGGCAGGGGTAGATAGCACAATGGTTATGCAAAGAGACTATCATGCCTGAGGCTCCAAAGTCCCAGGTTCAATCCCCTATACCAACATAAGCCAGAGCTGAGCAGAGGTTTGGTTAAAAATAATAAAAATAAAAATAAATAAATAAGAAAATAAGGAGGTGAAAGACAACTACTGGATAGTTTAACTCACATGGAAATCTAGAAAGCTGAAGCACAGGATCCTGTAAAAAAAAAAAAAAGTGCACACAAGGAAAACACAAGCTTATCTGTTAGCTTTTGTGAGAACTAAGGTGATTACAAGGAGGGCAAGGGGCACAGAATTTTGCTAACTTTGATGATGGGGTAGTGGAACTATGCCTTTTAATGTTATAATCTTTTATTTTTATTATTATTATTATTATTATTAAAGTTTTTTTGAAATATTTTAACTTATTTTCCCTTTTGTTGTCCTTATTGTTTTTTATTCTTGTTGTAGTTACTGATATCATCATTGTTAGGCAGGACAGAGAGAAATGGAGAGAGGAGGGGAAGACAGAGAGAGGGAGAGAAAGATAGACACCTGCAGACCTGCTTCACCACCTGTGAAGCAACCCCCTTGCAAGTGGGGAGCTGGGGGCTCGAACCGAGATCCTCATGCCTGCCCTTGTGCTTTGCACCACATGCGCTTAACCCACTGCACTACCGCCCGACTCCCGTAATGTTATAATCTTGTAAACCACTATTAATCACACATAGTAAATAAATAGATAAACAAACAATAAACAAATGCTACACACAGCCAACTGATTAAAATCCATTTGCAGGGCAAGGGAGATACCATAATGGTTATACAAAAAGACTTTCATGCCTGAGGCTCCAATTTCCTGAGTTCAATCCCCTGCACCACCATTAGCCAGAGTTGTACAGTGTTATGGTAAAAAATAAATAAACAAAATCCATCTGCAATAAAGCTTTGGACAGACTGATTGGTAATTATAATGAATTCACAGACCTTCTAAAACACTGGGCATTGATGCCTGAAGGATTCTATAACCCTGATAGAGTTAGACAGTGGTAAGTGTTATAAAAGGCCTGGAATCACATTATCTGAAGCAGGATATTCAAGCATAAACACTATTACGCGGTCAAAATGGGAAGCCACAAGAAAGAATCCAAGCTGGTGACAGCATACCTTTCAGGATAACTGCATAAAGGCAAACATGGAATCATGAAATTGTACCAGGGAAATTACAAATCTGGGGGGAGAGAAAGGGGGAGGAGCAGAGATCAAAGCCAAGGAAAGAAGAAAAGGAAGATGATATATTATTTGACCTCATGATCTTCTGCTATTAGAAAAAAATTAAAAATTTGCTCTACTTTTCTTGCTCAAAATGTCTGTACAAGGTATGTTTATTAAGGTGAATAAATCCTTGCTGAGTAGGTTTTCTAGCAAATAGAACTTAGGTGTATAATATATAAAGATAGAAAGGTTGTACCAATATTTTGCATTTACTAGCACTAAGTGACTCTTTTTTTTTATTCCACTTTAATTAACATGCACCAAAATAGCTCCGCCCATGATTACATATTGTTTCAGGCACTTAACAAATGTAAATCAGACGAGCAGGGGTGATAGCACAATGGTTATGCAACCAGCCTCTCACTTGTGAAGCTCCCAGGTCCTAGGTTCAATCCTATCACCACTACCATCACCACTACTATAAAACAGAGACGAGCAATGCTCTGGGGCAAAGAAATCTCAGTCAATTTAATCACCATAATAAGCTACAACAAGTCACTGTTATTTATAACCACTATAAGAATTAGGAAACTCGGGGTAGCGCAGTGGGTTAAGCGCACATGGTGCAAAATGCACAGACTGGCCTAAGGAAAGCAGAGAATGTTCAGGCACTTCAACGTGTGCAATGGGCATCACATTTTAAACAAATCTAAACAAATGTGGTTCGAGCCCCCGGCTCCACACCTGCGGGGGGTGGGGGTGGGGGTCGCTTCACAAGCTGTGAAGCAAGTCTTCTGGTGTCTGTCTTTCCCCTTCTCTGTCTTCCCCTCCTCTCTCGAGTTCTCTCTGGATCCTATCCAACAACAACAACAATAAAAACAACAAGCACAAGGGTAACAAAAATGGGGAAAGTGGCATCCAGGAGCAGTGGATTTGTGGTACAGGTACCAAGCCCCAGCAATAACCTTGGAGGCAAAAAAAGAAAAAGGAAAAAAAAAAAAAAGGAAACTGAGGCCCAAAGAAGACAGTCAACTTGTCCAGTACTACAAACCTAGTAACTGATCAAGCCAGCAATTGGCTTACAGTTATGACAAGGAATTCACACCCCTTGTCTAACTTCAAAGCCCACATTTCAAACTAGAGCACCCTGTATCCACTGCTCTGAGCTTTTCTTTGGTATGAAAAAAAAAAATTAATACACACAATGGCATTCTGAATAATGCATTCTCAACAATTAACCACAATTTACAAAATTTTCTTCAATTCTCTAAGTTTCATATATCCATCTTAATTGGCTATTTATCAGATTTCTAATTTCCTCAGTTGTAAAACTACACAGACTGTGTGACAAATGCCATATATGCATGAACATTATTGATTGAGAACTTCATTGCTTTTGGCTGGGTGGTGGTGCACCTGGTTGAGCACATACGTTACAGTGCACAAGGACCCAGGTTCGAGCCCCTGATCCCCACCTGCAGGGGGAAAGCTTCACTAGTGGTGAAATAGGGCTGCAGGTTTCTCTCTGTCTCTCTCTCTCTCTCCCTATCTCCCCCTTCCCTCTCAATTTCTGACTGTCTCTATCCAACAAATAAATAAAGTTAATTTTTAAAAACATTTTAAAAAAGATAACTTCATTGCTGATCAATTCTGAATGTTTAACCCTCAGCTTTATTTGAAGCTCCTCATTGCAAGAGGGTCCACTTGATAATAGTGCAAGCATGAATTAGAAGATCAGTTTTTTCATCTTTATTTAGTTATTGGATATAGGTAGTGAGAAACTGAGAGGGGAGGGGGAGAAAGGGAGGGGGAGAGGCCGAGAGACACCTGCAGCACTGCTTCACCACTCGCAAAGCTTTCCCCCTAAAGGTGGGGACTGGGGGCTCGAACCTGGGTCCTTGCATGTTGTAACTTATGTGCTCAACAAAGTGTGCTACCACCCGGCCCTTGTTTTTTATTGTTGTTGTTGGTTTTTAATGTTGCATCTCATACTTTCTCTAGGCATGCTGTACATAATAAATATTGGTTTTTATTCTTTTAGGTAGTTCTATGGGTAGCCGGGGCCAATTCATGTGCCTGTCAATTCTCTAAAATGTAAGTTAAAATCTCATCATTCTGGGGCCGGGTGGTGGTGCACCTGGTTTAGTGCACATGTTACAGTGCACAAGGACCCTGGTTCAAGCTACCCCAGCCCCCACCTGCAAGGGGAAAGCTTGACGAGTGATGAAGCAGGACTACAGGTGTCTTTCTGTCTCTCTCTCTCCCCTCTCCATTTCTGACAATCTCTATCCAATAAATAAATAAAGATAATCAATAAATATTTTTTAAAGAAATCTCATCATTCTATACTGAAACAACTTTGCTGCAGTACCACAAGAAAAGCTTCAGGGGAAAGACAGAGCCCTCTCACAATCTTGCTTTCAAGAAAACTAGCAAAAATCACATTCTCCCATAACTTGAGAGAAAGGGCTGACAGCTGGCTTGGCCCATCTGAGAGGCTACAACAGTGTTCCGTGGACTGAGTAGTGTGTCAGCCACAAACAGTGTTCCGTAGACTGGATAGTGTGTCAGCCACAAACAGTTTTGGACATTGGGAAGTTCATGATCACAGTGCCTGAAGATTTGGTGTCTAGTGTTTGTGTGTCTATGAATTCACAGATGACAGCTTTCCCACTATGTTCTTATAAGGTGAAAGGGTTAGAAGAGCTTTCAAGGGTCTCTTTAATAATGACATTATTTGGGCCAGAGTGATAATACCTCACTAGGTAGGCATCTTGCCATGTGTGTGACCGGGTTCAAACCTTGACTCAACAAGAGAGTACCATAGTACAAAGGAAAACTCTAATATTGTGGCATCACACACACACACACACACACACACACACACACACACACACTTATATTTATCTCTCTCCCAACAAAGACATTGATGTGGGAACTATGAATGTACAAGGCCCAAGCTTCACACACACACAAAAAAAAAAAAAAATCAAAGCAAATTAATATAAAATTTTTATAAAATCAAAGCAAATTTTTATAAAGGATCTACCAACTCCCCTAAAAATCACCTTCAAATGCGCTAGGTTTCAATCTAACCACAAGAATATGTCATTAATTTAAACCATGTTGCAAAACAAAAATTGGAAGATTAAAATTCATTCATTTTTTTGAAATCTATAATATATATTCATATCTATGATTTCCTGAATTACTAAATTAATATGTTCTACTCTCCTGTGACGTAATAATGATGGGCCACAGTATCGATGTACAGAAGGTGATTTATAGACAATTGACAGCATACGTCTAAGCATTCCTAATAAATTCGTAATTTCAAAATCCAGCTAAAGGGCCGGGTGCATCAAAATGTTTTTGAGTATGTTTAAAACTTCTCTTCAAGCAAGGGCTGTGCCATCTTACTGAAAATAGCTTCTGTGCCATTTCCCCCCCTCCTTCCTTTCTTTTGAAAAGCAACACTGAGAATGAGTCATAGGTGATTTCCTTTATTTCTGAGTCCCGTTACAAAGGCAAAAACTAGTCTTCTTTTCCCTGGCCTTCTTATATGGACCTGAGCTGCTGCTGTTCACAGTCAAATAGCAAGCGGAAAAATGGTGCCTACTTGACAAGCAACTCTATGATAGGAGGAACATGCTCAAACACTTGAGAAAATTAAAAATGTTAGTATCTCTAGAAACCAGGTTAAATTTCCTCTGCATTGGAGCTTGGAAAGCAGCTTTCACTTCTACTGAATTTGAACAAAGACTAAATGATGGCATAGTTCAAATCTCTGTTGATAATAATTAGGATATTAGAATATTCCGTTTTATTTTATCTTTTTATTTCTTTTTTTTTTTTTTACTTTTGGACTCCAAAACAAACACCATTAAGAAGCACTATCATCTCTAGCTAGCTGATATTGGAAAAATACATAATGGCAGGCTGTTGTCATGGCAACTCCTCCACAACTACATATTCTCCATGGCAACCGAGCATCCACGGAATACTGATGAAAACCCATAGCAACCGAGACTTAAAGAGGTGAGATCTGGAAGCCAGGAAGCTCACTATTAGAAATATTCGGCTATTACAGACCCTTCTGCATATTTAACAAAGGAAATCCATATTCGAAGACATACGACTGAGAAAATATAAAAGTATATTGGAAATATTATCTAGAAAAATCAATGTCCATTCTAAACAGAATATCAAAGTATTCTAGACACCAGCTGGTAATATAATAAGAACTCAATAAATATTTTTACATCACTGACATAAAGAGAAACAGTTCAGTGTTTTCTTTTGTTTTAATCGTCAGGGCTTCTCCTGGGCTGACATTTTCAGATAGACAGAAAAAGAGAAGGAAAAAAAAAAAAAAAAAAAACAGAGCACTGAAGCCTCCATCAATGCAGTGGGACTTGGGTTCAAATCTGAGTCACTCACATGACAAGGCAGCAGAACTACCCAGCTCTTGCCAGGCCAACCTTTTCATCTTTTTTCTTTTCTTTTTATGTTTTTAATGATTTGTTTCATAAAGAGAGAGAGAGAGATCCTGCCAGAGCATCACTCTGACACGTAGGATGCCAGAGGTTGACCTAATGCTTTAGAGCCCAACACTTGGTCACTGCTCCATGTCCCAGGACCTTTATTTTTCTTTAGCTAATACCATAGATCTATTTTTTCTCGCCCCCCCCCACCCCAGTGTTATCTCTGGGGCTCAGTCCCTGCACTAAGAATCTACTTCTTCTGGTGGACTTTTTTTTTCCATTTTATTGGATAGGTCGGTGAGAAATTGAGAGGGGCAAGGGATACAGAGAGGGAGAGAGAAAGACACCTGCAGATCTGCTTCACCACTTGTGAAGCGACCCCCCTGCAGGTGGGGACTGAGGGCTCAAACCCAGATCCTTGGCAACTTCTTGCGCTTAGTACTATGTGCGTTTAACCTAGTGCACCACCGCCCAGTACCCAGTCTAAATTTGTTTCTCAGAAATATATATCCAGCAAGACATTGACCCTTTAATTATGTTTGCAACTTCTTCTAACATACAGATTAACACTTAAATCTAGTGTTTTAAAATCTGTACCACAGTTCAATAGAGTTCAAAAAATCTGCTCTTTAAAAAATGCTACGGTTATGGGTTAAGCACAGGTGGCACAAAGCGCAAGGACAAGCGTAAGGATCCCGGATCCTGGTTCAAGCCCCCAGCTCCCCACATGCAGGGGAGTCACTTCAGAAGTGATAAAGCAGGTCTGCAGGAGTCATTCTCTCCCCCCGTCTACCCCTCCTCTCTCCATTTCTCGTTGTCTTATCCAACACAACAATAGCAATAATAACTACAACAATAAAAACAAGGGCAACAAAAGGGAATAAATAAGTATTTTTTTTAATGCTACGGTTTAACAAAAGAAAAAGAAGCAAAGCCTAAATGTAATGCTGTTTTGATAGCCTGAAAGCTATGGGAATTTTTTAAAAGACTTGTTTTTTAATTATTTATTGCTGAGGGAGAGAACTAGAACATCACTTTGACACATTTGAAGCCAGAAGTCAAGCTCAACGCCCCATGCTTGAGAGTTCAATGCTTTGTCCACGGTCCCACCTCCCACACTGCTAAAGAAATGTTTTTAAAGTTTATTTTGTGTAGCCACCTTCTAGTAATTTCCAAACAGAAAAAAAAAATCATATTTAAAAACTAAATTTTGGGGGCCAGATGGTGGTGCACCAGCGTATGAGCAGCTATTACCATGCTCCAAGAACCCCAGGCTTCAGCCCCTACTCCCCTTCTGCAAGGGAGATGCTTCACTAATGGTCTTTCTCTCCCCTCTCTCCCTCCATTTCCCCTCTTAATTTCTCTCTGTCCTAGCAAATTAAAAAAACAAAAAACAAAAAAAGTTAAAAATAGTTGCCGAGGGAGACAGGCTGTAGCACAGCGGGTTAAGCGCACACGGCACAAAGTGATCAGGGTACAAGCCTCCCGCTCCCCACCTGCAGGGGAGTCCCTTCACAGGCTGTGAAGCAGGTGTGCAGGTGTCTATCTTTCTCTCCTCCTCTCTGTTTTCCCCTCCTCTCTCCATTTCTCTCTGTCCTACCCAACAACGATGACATCAATAACAAACAACAACAATAAAACAACAAGGGTAACAAAAGGGAATAAATAATTTTTTTTTTTTAAATGGTTGCCGGGAGCAGTGGATTCATGTGCTGGTACTAAGTTCCAGCAAGAATCCTGGTGGCAATGAAAAAATTTAAAAATAATCATAAATAAATAAATAAAGATTTTTCACATCAAGTTAACAAAAACATAGAATTTCTAATGAGATTTAAACCAATCTAAGTAAGCATGTAAAGCAATATAGTGTTGGTCTGCTTCTAAATTCTTCTCTAAGACCCCTTCTGTTGCATTGCTTGCCTCTGTGGTCTATTTACATAATCACTGTTTAGCCCACACTGGTTTAATCCCCACTGGTTCCAATGCTTTTTCCTTCTCCCCACCCCCTATCCTACATACATCCTCTTCTGACCTGACACTTCAGCCTCAGGAGATATACAGGACAAGATTGTGATTAGAGATAGCTAGATCACACTGCATTCCTGCTCAATAAAGATTGTTGAACTGCATCCCCGATAGTCAATAAAGATTGAACTGCGTTCCCAGCTCAGCCATGAGTCCCTGGTCGTCTCTCTCTCGCCCACGAAGCTAGTCCTGAATCTGGCGCCCCAAACTGGGACCGGCAATATAGTAATGCAATATCCTTTAAAAATCACGGGAGTTGATGCAATGAAATGAAAGGCAATGGTTCCACTCATAAGAGCAAACACAGAGGGCTGGAACACGTGAACTGCAGAAAAAAAAAAAAAGTAACCAAGTTGAAACAAGACTGTGAACTCTGGCCACTACCAGGAGTGGGAAACAAAGAACTTTGGTGGTGAATGGGGTGAAAAACTACGTATCCTGCAATTTATAATCTTGTGAGCCAATATTAAAATTACTAAGAAAATATTAAAGAATAAGTAAGAATAATTATTGGCATTACTAGTGAAGGAAGCTTCAATTTGTTTTATTTTATTTCATTCAATATCTGCACTTTAAGCAACTATTGAAAATAAAACATCCTAGACTGAAAAAAAAATTGCAAATCACAAAGACCTCTTTATGGTTATTTTTAAGTGATACCCTATGACTAGAAATAATGTGTCTTCTAATAATTGATTGCTGGAGTTTCATTTTTAGTTTTGAGCAATCACAGCAAATCACTATGCAATAAACTGGAGTTAAGAAACAATGCAGAGGAAACAAGAATTTCCAGGCACTTCAATGTGTGTGCAAAGGGCATAACATTTTAAACAAATCTAAACAAATGTATAAATGTGGTTACAATCTAAAACATGGTCTTGACTTGTTTTAAATTTTAGCTGACTGAGAAGACCAGGCAGTGGCACATTTGGTTGAGCACATATCACCAGGTGCAAGGAGCCAAATTCAAGCCAAATTCAGTCCTCACTTTTAGGGAGAAGAGGCTCTGTCTCTCTCCTATCTTTCCCTCCCCTCTCAGCTTCTCTCTGGCTCCATCAAATAAGGAAGTAGTTTTGAGCTGATCAAACCAAAAAAAACTTAATAATGAAAAAAAATTAATCTGGAATGAGGATGAGTGGTGATGCTCTGGTTCTTTGATTTTATAGGCAAATGTGTTATTTACAAAAATACAATATGGTTAACACGTGTGAGCATACACACACACACACACACACACACACACGTTGATTGATAGCCTAATAGCTCATGCCATAGCAAGTCTCCAGAAATGATTCTCTCTACCTTTTTCTAGTTTGCAAGTGTTCATTTTCTCAAGCTGAAACATTCACGCTTTCCACTGAATGTTAGCTGTTGTTTTGCCTAACAAATTTTGCCAGTGTTTCCTGCCTTGGTGTCAAATACAAACAAAACAAGAACATAATTTTACATAATAAGCAAAGAAAAAGAATATGATTGTGTGAACTTAAATTCTGAATAAAAACCATATATGTTTATGTTTGTATATATAGAGAGAAACTAAGTAAGATACAAAGCATAATGTAGGCAACATTATGTTCAACTAACTGCTTAGAGCTTGGACAGCTGCAATTTGACATTTTGGACAAGCCTGATAATATAAAGTCTTTGTAATCACTCTTGAATCTTTTGTCTGATGTTTGATTGGTTTTTGTTCCACTGGGTTAAAATTTTTGAATGCACATGATGATAAAGAGGGAAGAGGAGGAAGATAAGCCAGTACTCAAAATTTCTCCCACAAACCAACTTCATTTATCTCTGAATAAAAAGATCGACTAATAAGAAATTTAATTCTTTGCATATTAAACAAAATTTATTATAATTTTGGGAACTCGGGTATTTCTAAAACTTTAATAACTCAGGATCAGACATCTGGTATATTCCAGCTTCTCCAATTCTCCAATAGAAGCTTCTAGCTACAGGCTCCATAGAAAGTCTTTTCATGGGGCCGGGTGGTGGTGCACCTGGTTAAGCACACGTGTTATAGTGCAGAAGGACCTGGGTTCAAGCCCCTGTCCCCACCTGCAGTGGGAAAGCTTCACAAGTGGTGAAGCAGTGATACAGGCATCTCTTGAACTGAGTCTTTAGAGGCTGGCCTGTTTACCAGATTTTGAGTGGTTAATTGTTGACTGATCTTGGTCAAATCACTTAACTCATGAATCTTTGCTTCTTGATTAATGAAAGGACCTTGAAATTCTCTACTAGTTCTAGAATTTAAATGCATCAGAAAGGGTATTCCTGCCCCACTAGGGAAAGAGAGAGGCTGAGAGTATGGATAAACCTGCCAACACCCATGCCCAGCAAAGAAGCAATTACAGAAGCCAGAACTCCCACTTTCTGCACCCCAAAAATAATTTTGATCCATACTCTCAGTGGGGGAGAAGTGATAAGGGGAAGATGACCAGAGGGCTCATGACCAGAGAGGGAAGAGGACAAAGGGAGGAACATTTGGATGGAGTCATAGTGACTTGGAAAGGAAGAGAAGATGGGACCTAAAAAAACAAAAACAAAACAAAGAGGCAAATCTATACAAATATAGACATATGACTGTAGAAATAACAGTTGACCTACATTGCAACTTTCAGAGAACTACGGTAGTTTACAATGGAGGGGTGGGGGATCCAAAACTCTGGTGGTGGGAATGGTGCAGAGTTGGATTGCTGTGATCTTGCAATTTTGTCAATCAATAATAAATCACTAATAAATAAATAATTATACTCCAAAACAGACAGCTGTGTAAACCAAATTTTACACCAGTAACAAAAGACCTTGCAGATCCTTCTAACACGTTTCTCTTTGACTTCATTAGAAACTGCATACCCTCTCTCCATTGTTACCAGTCATCTCTATGAGGAACAACAAAATAGACCTCTTTGTGGGCCCCCATAGAACCTTGCCCTCAACTTGGATCAACAGCGATAGAGAATGTTCCATCCTCCAAAGGGAGGATGAACAACATACTCTATGCTACACCTGAGGAAGATGGGTCCTGATATTGGGGCAGCTTGGAATGTTCCTACTCATGACCACAGAATGTGAGCTCAGATCTACAGGGATGCAGAGGTCACATAGGCTCCTAAGCTGAATATGGGCCCCAGACCACATCAAATCGACGGGGTTTACAGTCAACAATATTTATACACCTTTCACATATTATTCCCCTTTCCCTGATCCAGCTTTCTGGTCCTTTTCCAGCAATGACATCATCTCTCCAGACAATAACTTGGATCCACCTGCATATCAAATTTCAGGCTCCGGGGGGAAAAAAAAAGGGAAAATAAACTAGTATAGACACAGGCCCTTTGGAATATAACTAAAATATGCCTACTAGCTATCTACAAAAATGGAGGACACCCCCCACACACACACCAACTCATCATCTGCACTATTCCAGCCTTTAGGTCCATGATTGGTCAACAATTTGTTTGGCTTTATATGTTAACTCTCTTTACAGCCACCAGGTCCCAGATGTTAGCATGATGCCGACCAGACTTCCCTGGACAGACAACCCCACTAATGTGTCCTGGAGCTCTGCTTCCCCAGAGGCCCACCCCACTAGTGAAAGAGAGAGGCAGGCTGGGAGTATGGATTGACCTGTCAACGTCCATGTTCATCGGGGAAGCAATTACAGAAGCCAGACCTTCTCCCTTCTGCATCCCACAATAACCTTGGGTCCATACTCCCAGAGAGTTAAAGAATAGAAAAGCTGTCAAGGGAGGGGATAGGATACGGAGTTCTGATGGTGGGAATTGTGTGGAGTTGTACCCCTCTTATCCTATGGTTTTGTCAACGTTTACTTTTTATTAAAAAAAATAAATTAAAATAAAGAAAAAAAAATAAACTGCATACCCTCGAGCATTTAATGAAACCTTCACTTCTGTAGGGTCTTCCTAGGCAGAATTTTATGACCACTTTCAAAATGTATCATAACCTGGTGCTTGGTTGACTGCTTCTCACTATTACTCACAGACATTTCCTTTAGGGAAAGAAGCTGTGCCTTCATCTTCCTGACAATTGCCCTCATACTGTTAGAGCACTCAATATACACTCTAGCAAAGAATAAAATATGTAGCACTGTTGTTTTTTTGGGGGGGTGGATGAGTACTTTCATGCAACACAAAAGGGCAACTGAAAAACATTTCCAGGAAGCATTCAATAATACATCTGTGAGGTGTTAATCCTCTCAAATCTTTAAACAAAATAAACCATCTCAGGAAAATACATAACAAAGAAATACCTGGAAGTACAAAACGGAGATTCATACTAAAAGATGTTTATCTTTTGTACTTTTTAAAAATTAAAATAGCACTGTAATATAAAATTATGTAAGTTTCAGGTGTGCATCACTGAAAATGAACATGTTTATATGCTATATTAAGTCGATCGCTGAAGTGGCTCAGGAAATCGTGAAGTGGATAAAATATTAAGACTTCCTTCATGAGTCCCTGGGTTTGCTACCCAACACTGCTTATGCCAGAGTGGTGCTCTGGTTCTTGTCCTCTCTCTCTCTGTCTCTGTCGTTCTGTCTCTCTCATTAATTAAAAAAAAAATAGAAGAGAAAAACAGTTCACTGAAAATCCAGTTCTACTCCATGAATGTTTAATATGCTCATCTTTGAAATTGTAGAAAACTGGAACTAAGTGTGTCCTACAAACAGAAGAAGTGGTAAATAATTCATGAATTTTCCTCAACATAACAGGATATTATAGATATGTGATAAGATAAACTTTATAATGTAATATTAAATGAAATACATTTACATAAATGAACCAAATAACATATTATTTCATTTCTCCTTTCATGTTTAAAGTACTAGCTGCTCAGACATTTCTTGTCTCCCAGAAATGAGGCAATATATATGAAACAATATGGGAAAAGAAGCCATCTTTGATGACAAAATAATATACCTACAGACTCTAAAATTTCACCATAGGAAACCATAAATACATACATTAAAATTATGGTATTTCAATACCCAAATGATTAGTCAGAGGAAAATTGAAGAAATCAACCTCATTTGCAAATAAACCAAAATCTAACAAAGGTATCAAAGAACCTTTACAATGAAAATCACAGGCCATTGCTAAAAGAAATACAGAGTGGCACAATGAAATAGGAGAAAATTCCTTATTCTTGGACTAGAAGAATAAATACCATCAAAAGTACCATCCTAGCAAAAACCACTCTACAGATTCAGTACATTCCCTATCAAAATCCCAATGACATTCTTCAAGGAAATTGAATAACTTACAAAAAAATTCACATGGAACCATAATTTTTTTTTAATTAAAAAGCCTCTTTAGGAAAAAGAAAACAACTTGGAAGCAGCATGCCCCCCAAACTTCAGTTTATACTACCAAGCAACAGTAATTAAAAAAGTGTGGTACTAAAAAAAAAAATGGACATTTGGACCAATGGAACAGGACAGAGAGCCCAGAAATAAGCCCACACATATATACAGCCTCTGGTGTAGGAAATGTCTACACACATATACTCAGGTTGGAAATTTGGTCTTAAGACATCCTATTCAATGAGGAAATAAAACAGATCGCTGTGAAGAATTTAATCTTTTTTTAAAAATATATATATATATATTTGAGAAATATGCTGAAATAGCTCACAGGAGCTGTCTCCTTTGCCGTGTACACAATCAGGTTCCAGCCTGCCCCCCCCCCCACACTACACTGCAGGAAGCTTTAGTGCTGTGTTCTCTTTCTTTTCTTTTTTTTTTATTTACTTATAAAATAAAATAAAATAAAAAATCAACAAGGCCATAGGATAAGAGAGGTGCTGTGTTCTCTTTCACTCTCCCTCTGCCTTTATCTAAAGTAAGAATAATGAATTAAATTT
Source organism: Erinaceus europaeus (assembly GCF_950295315.1). NCBI lineage: Eukaryota > Metazoa > Chordata > Mammalia > Eulipotyphla > Erinaceidae > Erinaceus > Erinaceus europaeus. The sequence continues at coordinate 12,183,118 of NC_080162.1, forward strand.
GACAAATCAATTTAATGTTGGAGATGTGACTAACATAATCATAGTAATTGTACAGTGTGGGGTGCATAACAGAGAACTGAAATGTGTGACAGTGAAGGCACAAAAGATGGGAGGGAGGGAATGGCCCAGGGGAGGTGATGCAGTGGATAAAGTGCGGGACTCTCAAGCATGAGGTCCAGAGTTTGATCCCTGGCAGCACATGTACCAGAGTGATGTCTGGTTCTTTCTCTCTCCCCTCCTATCTTTCTCATGAGTAAATAAATAAATAAAATCTTTAAAAGATGGGAGGGATAAGCAGAAGTATACTGTTTTAATATTTCTTATTTATTTGTAAGACTCTAAGTTAATAGGAGTGTATATTAACACCATTCTCACCACCAAAGAAAGGTCTGTGTTCTGTTCCCCCCATCTCCCCCCGAGGGAAGCTGAACATCTACATCTAATCTAAATGTTTTAACATTTCTATACTGTCAATCTGGTTGTTTTTTGTGTTTTTTTTTTTTTTACAAAACACCTCAAATTTATTTATTTAATATATTATCACAAGGGCTTAACAAGAGACTACACACACACACACATACACACACACTCTCCACAGTTAAAGACAGAGTCCTATACAGACACAAATAAAAAAGACACCATCCAAGGGGGGGGGGGGAGTAGACAATACAAGGTAAAAGGCTGGACAGTGCAGGTCAGGGTTCTTGACTGGACACCTGCTTTGACTAGTTTTCCTGCAGGTTCTTCTTAAAGGATGCGGGATTTTTCCAGAGCTCAGCAGCATGTGTGTTCAAAGGGCTGTCGATACTGGGTTCTCCTAGCAGGCTCTGGATGGAGAGCAGGATAGTCCTGACATCATACAGGGCAGGCCACTTGTCTTTCAATGTCCAGGCAGATGTTGCCCTGAGTGTCCCCGCTGGGGTGGTAGCACAGTGGGTGCGTTGTAGGGGTGGCCACCGGGGAACTCCAGGGAGAGCTTAAACCTCAGGTCCTCATATACGGTGCTAGCGGCTCCATGGATGGTCCCCACCCATTTGAAAAGGTTGTCTGATTCAGGGAAAGCAGAAATTCCTTTGTCACCAGGCATTATGAGGTTTATCAGTTCCTGCTGTAGCCTCTTGCCCACTGGGCCTTGTGCGACGTTCCTGCTGGGCTCGTGGTTCTGCAAGGCCATCCCGGTGGTGCTGGGAGGAACACGGGTACAACTTCGACTGCAATTGCCTGTTTTTGTTTGCTTGTTTTTGTTCTTTTAACATACGCTAAAATATATTAAGTATATGCATGGTAATTCCTTGATTATAAAGTAAAGCAAAATAGAGGTATTTCTAATAAGCTAACAGATGAAGTATAACAGACTACCAGGAGTTGGGCGGGCGGTAGCGCAGCAGGTTAAGCGCAGGTGCCGCAAAGCACAAGGACCGGCATAAGGATTCTGGTTTGAGCCCCCAGCTCCCCACTTGCAGGGGAGTCACTTCACAGGCAATGAAGCAGGTCTGCCAGTGTCTATCTTTCTCTTCCCCTCTCTGTCTTTCCCTTCCCCTTCCATTTCTCTCTGTCCTATCCAACAACGAACGACATCAATAACTACAACAACAATGAAAAACAAGGGCAGCAAAAAGGAAAATAAATAAATATTTTTTAAAAATAAATAAAATAAAACAGACTATCAAATAACACTCAGAAGTAGATTCACAAAGAGCCTACATGCATGCCTCCTCCACACAGTCACATCAAGATGCAGAAAACCAGGGGCCGGCAGTGGTGTGCCCAGTTGAGCCCACATATTACCGTGTGCAAGGACCTGGGTTCAAGCCCCAGACCCTCATCTGCAGGGGGGAAGCTTCACAAGTGGTGAACACAGGTCTGCAGTTGTCTCTTTGTCTCTTCTTCTCTATCTCCCCCTGCCCCTCAATTTCTAACTGTTCTAATTAAATATATATATGTGTATATATATATATATATATGTGTGTGTGTGTGTGTATGTGTGTGTATATATATATATATATATATATATATATGTCAAAAAATCACATAGAGGAAGAAACTTTCCAAAGAAAGAGATGAAATGGTCAACATCCAGTTGGTGGAACAGCAGATAATTATACCACCACAGGATACAACTACAAATCACAAGCTAAGTAAATGAGTAAGGTAAAGTGTCGGGCAGCCCCCTGCTCCATGCTCCATTGCTGACACTATGGCCTATTTACATAATCATTGTTTTGCCTGATCTATCTTCTTTCTACCTCAAGACCCACCCTGCCTTCAGGGTATTAATTAATCCCACCCGTTCGCAACAGTTGCTAAGGGACTTTCTACCATTAGCCCGCTCCTTCCTTTTCTCCATCCCCTTTCCTAGCCATTTCCTTTTCCGACTTGCCACTTGCGGTTTCTAAGATATAAAAAGCGTTGTCTCTGATCAATAATGGCATTGCGTTCCTGCTCCGCCATGAGTTCCTGGTTCCTCTCCGGAGTCGCTGAGTAAGCAGCAGCCCAGGTTGGCTCCAATCGAGTTCTCTCCAACCCAGAGAGCACCGTGCCCAGGGAAGAAACACCCTCACGCTAGCCCAGCAGTAAAGCACTCTGGCCTGACCAGTACTGAGCACATTGTGCTGAAATCTGAACACCTTGGTCCTATTCCAACAACTCTGTAAAATGTGAAATGAAAACGGAAGGGAGACAGGAAACCCGCAGCTCAGCTGCAACCTTCCCAGACTATTTAATGAACTTTGCCTGAACTGCTGAGCTCAGAGGATGGCACTTACAACCACTCTGGAATTCAGTTTCCATAGGAGGAAGGCACCTTTGCAAAGAATCCTTCCCCAGCGAGCTCAGTTCATAGAATACTGTTCCCTGGGTCTGCTACCCTACAAAACGCAGGGAAATAGGTAAAGGGAGAAGTGGAAGTCTTTACTACAGCCCACCTGACCGTGTTGCAACATGCCAGCATTCTGGGGAACAACATGATGAAATGCAGTGTCCAGAGTAACAGGCTGTGAAGCAGATTCCCAGTTCACAGCCTGGGAGATTGGGTTCCAGGACAAATCCTGCATATATACAAAGCTATCACCATCTACACCTGGGTTCTGCCCATAGCATCCTAGAGACTGTTAAGCACTTCAGGTCACCACCCAGGTTTAAGCCCAGAACCATGAGTCCATGTCCTCACAGGTCATCAAACATAAAAAGAATTCAGAGGAAATTACCTGCAGTGTTGGAATAAGACAGCAACTGGAAGAAAACCCCAAATTCAACAGAGCTAAGGAAACCTCTCCTAAGGAAAACATTAAAAGTATGGTCTTAAAGATGTTCACTGAAATGAGATGTTCTAAGGAATAAAAATTCAACGAAGCGGGTGGGGGAGATAGCTAATGGTTATGTAAAAATAGACCCCTGCCTGAAGGTTGGAGATGTCAAGCTCAATCCCCTGCACAAATAAGTCAGAGCTGGTAGGAGAAGGGGATGGCGGAGATGTAGATAGCATAATGGTTATGCAGAGACTCACTTACCTGAGGCTCCGAGTCTCATATTCAACCCCTCACACCACCAGAAAGCAGAGCTGAGCAGTGCTCTGGTAACATTTAAAAAAAATAATAATTTTTTAAAAATTCAACAAAGGTAGGGAAAGTGTGAGAAAATGCAGAACAAAAATCAGAGAGATAAAGAATACAGCAGTTGGGGGAGTCGGGCGGTAGCACAGTGGGTTAAGTGCAGGTGGTGCCAAGCACAAGGACCAGCATAAGGATCCCAGTTCCAGCCCCGGCTCCCCACCTGCAGGGGAGTCGCTTCACAGGCAGTGAAGCAGGTCTGCAGGTGTCTATCTTTCTCTCCCCCTCTCTGTCTTCCCCATCTCTCTCCATTTTTCTCTGTCCTATCCAACAATGATGACATCAATAACAACTACAAAAGGGAATAAATAAATACTTTTTAAAAAAGAATACAGTAGTTGAGTTAGAAAATATACTATACTATACTAACTATACTATACTATACTATACTATACTATACTATACTATACTATACTATACTATACTATACTATACTATACAAGACCACCGTGTGTCTTGGAGCCCTGCCTCCCCAGATCCGCCTCCCCAGATCCCTGCCCCACCAGGGAAGGAGAGAGACAGGCTGCGAGTATGGATCTACCTGTCAACACCCATGTTCATCAGGAAAGCAATTACAGAAGCCAGACCTTCCACCTTCTGCATCCTATAATGACCCTGGGTCCATATTCAAGAGGGATAAAGAATAGGGAAGCTCACCAATATGTCCTGGAGCTCAGCTTCCCCAGAGACCCACCCTACTAGGGAAAGAGAGAGGCAGACTGGGAGTATGGACCGACCAGTCAACGCCCATATTCAGCAGGGAAGCAATTACAGAAGCCAGACCTTCTACCTTCTGCAACCCACAATGACCCTGGGTTCATGCTCCCAGAGGGATAGAGAATGGGAAAGCTATCGGGGGAGGGGGTGGGATATGGAGATTGGGCGGTGGGAATTGTGTGGAGTTGTACCCCTCCTACCCTATGGTTTTGTTAATTTATCCTTTCTTAAATAAAAAAAAAAAAAAAAGCTGAAAAAAAAAAAAGAATAGGGAAGCTATCAGGGGAGGGGAGAGGATACTGGGATACGGAGTTCTGGTGATGGGACTTGTAGAATTGTACCCCTCTTATCCTATGGTCTTGTCAATGTCTCCATTTTATAAATAAAAATTAAAAAAAAGAACATATACTATACTCAAAAATATAGTATATTAGAATATGACTTCAAAGTTTGTATGGGGGAAAAAATAAACTCCATAATCCAAAAATGCTCTATCCTATTATGTTATCAAACAGCAGAAAGACAGAAGTCAAAGACTGAAGTTGTGAGCTTGAAGGTAGGTTAAAGGAAACCATTGAGAAAACTGAGGGAAAAGGAAAGATAAGACAGGATAAAAGAGCCATGAAACACCCACAAAAGAACAGCAGTCACAGGAGAGGAGTACCAGGAGGGGAAAAGACAGAAAAGGGCAGGATGCTTTTAAAAACATTTATCTATTCTTAATGTTTTATTTACTTATTTCTGATAAAGATAGAAGTTGAAAGGAAAGGAGGAGATAGGAAGAGAGAGACACATACACCTACATCACTATTTCGTTTTAACACTTGTGTTTCCCTCTGCAGGTGGGGACTAGGGTCTTGAATCTGTGTCCTTAAACACTGTAATGTGTGCACTCTACCAAGTGTGCTACCATCTGATCCCAAAATATATATATAAGAATATATAGTATATATATATATATATTTTAACATTTTTAATATTTATTTATTGTATTCCCTTTTGTTGCCCTTGTTTTATTGTTGTAGTTATTATTGTTGTTTATGTTGTTGTTGTTGGATAGGACAGAGTGAAATGGAAAGAGGAGGGGAAGACAGAGGGGGAAAGAAAGACAGACACCTGTAGACCTGCTTCACCACCTGTGAAGCGATTCCCCTGCTTCAGGTGCAGAGCCGGGGGCTCGAACCGGGATCCTTACACCGGTCCTTGTGCATTGCGCCACCTGTGCTTAAACCACTGTGTTACCACCCAACTCCATATATATTCTTAATGAGAAAGAGATATGTAAGAATGCATCACTCCGGGTTAAGCGCACGTGGCGCAAAGCGCAAGGACCAGCATAAGGAACCCGGTTCGAGTCCCCTGACCCCCACCTAACAGGTGGTGAAGCAGGTCTGCTGCAAGTGTCTGTCTTTCTCTCCCCCTCTCTGTCTTTCCCTCCTCCCTCCATTTCTCTCTGCCCTATCCAACAACGAGGACATCAATAACAACAACAATAATAACCACAACAATAAAAAAACAAGGGCAACAAAAAGGGAAATAAATAAATATCAAAAAAAGAAAAAAGAACACATCACTCTGACACATGCAATGTCATAGATCAAACCTAGGACTTGATGTTTTCAATATCAACACTTTCCCACTGCACTATAGTCCAGACCAGAAAAGACAGAATTCTTATTTAAAAAAAAAAAAAAAAAAAGTAGCTTAGAATTTTTTTCCCCAAACTAAAGGAGACAGAAGTCAAATCCAGGAAGCTTTAAGAGCTCCAAACAAGCAAATAAATAATGAAAGATCTCAGCAAGGCACCTATAAGTGATTAAAATGGCAAAGACCAAAGGTGGAATTTTGAAAGCAGCTAGACAAAAGCAGAGTCACCTAGGGGAAACCCCCGAGTGTATCTGCCGCAGATCCCAGTCCCTACCTGGAGCGGAGGACAGTTAGCTGGAAGATAAAAGGCACCAATGCCTATCTCAGGGAAATGTGCCCTAGTGACAGCAACAATCCTGCAAATCAACATTTGCTCAAAAGCGAAATGGGAGGTGGAGGAAAAACCAAACAAACTATTAGCTGATTTCTCAGTTGAAACTCTAAAGACAAGGAAGGAAAGATAAAATATATTTGAAGCTTTGTGTGTGTGTGGGGGGGGGGGGGGTAAAACTTCAAGATCCAAAAATGCTCCATCCTTTTAGGTCAAACAAACCTGAAAGAATGATGACTTTTTTTTTTTTTTTCAGATTAACAGTAGTTCAAGGAATACATTACCACCAAACTGACCCTATACCAAAACTAAAGGGATTCATATAAAATGTAAATGTAGGATCCGGTTGGTGGCGTACCTGCTTGAGCACACACGTTAAAATGCGCAAGGACCCAGGTTCCAGCCCCCCGCCCCCACTTGCAAGGGGAAAGCTTTGCAAGTGGTGAAGCAGTGTTGCAGGTGTCTCTGTTTCTCCCTTTCTATCAGCCACCCCCCCACACCCCTTCCATCTCGATTTCTGGCTGTCTCTATTCCAATAAATAAATAAAGATAAAAAAATTTTAAATATAGAATGTTTTCATTCATAAGGAATAAGCAAAAAAAAAAAAAAAAAGGTAAGGAAAACAAACAAAGTTCAATGAAAACAAATCGTCGGACAGAAATGCAGAATGAAGTATCCAAAAGGGCCTGGGGAGAGAGGGGAGGTGGGTTGCAATGTTAGAGGTTAGAGGTTAGAGGTTAGAGGGAGTCCGTTGGATACTGACAAATGGATGTGGACACTTTGGTGGTAGGGATGCAGTAACTTCTTTTGAAATTTGAAACTAGGGAGCTGGGTAGTGCTGCACCTGGTTAAGTGCACATGTTACCATTCACAAGGACCCAGGTTGGAATCGACACCCCACCCATGAAGCAGTGTTGCAGGTGTCTCTCTCTCTCCCCTTCTCTATCCTCCCCCTCTCAATTTCTATCTGTCCTATCAAATAAAGTTTTTTTTAAGTTTGAAAATATACTTTTTTAAAAGGTAACTTCATTTTTACTTGTTTTTTATCTTATTTATTTATTTATTGGATAGAGACAGAGAGAAATTGAGAGGGAAGGGGGAGGGAGAGAGAGAGAGAGAGAGAGAGAGAGAGACATCTGCATCCCTGCTTCACCAGTCCTGAAGTTTTCCCCTGCAGGAGGGGATCAGGGGCTTGAACCTGGATCCTTGTGCAGTGTAACGTGTGCGCTTAACCGGGTGCACCACCACCTGGCCCCCAAAACTATACTTCTAAAATAGCTAGGATCTTATAAAACAAGGGTGCCTCAAAAAAAATTTTTAATATGTAAAAATACTACAAAGTTATTCATATAAAGAAAGAAAAAATGCATCAAACAGTAAAGAGACAGTACAATGACTGATACAACCGAAATCATAGTCTATTCAATTGAAATTACTATCATTGTCATTTAAATCAGAAACATGTCGATGAGAATTTAAGACTCAATTATATATTACCGATGGAAAAATCTACTGATCTGCACAGGAGTGCTGACCTGCTCTATTTTCCGACGTGGGCAGATTCACCCCTCCTTAGGCAACCTGGTGTTCCCCCACTACTGGGAGGCCACCAAAGTGCCACCAGACTTAGCGTGGATACCGGATCAGCACAGCGCACTAAGCCCAGAAAGGAGTTCCTGGGCTCTAGCAACCTCCGGAGCGCCCCCCACTACGTGTGGGGCGTGGGGGAGAATGATGACACGGTCTGGAACCGAGGTGGCAACGTTTCACAAATGGTGAAGCAGGCCTACAGGTGTCTATTTCTCTCCCCTGCTCTATCTTCCCCTCCCCTATCAATTTCTCTCTGTCCTCTTCAATAAAATGGGGAAAATGGGCACCAGCAGTGGATTCGTAGTGCAGACACCAAGCCCCAGTGATAATCCTGGAGGCAAAAAAAAAAAAAAAAGAAAGAAAGAAAAAGAAAAGAAAGGAAATCTACTTGAAAACTACAGATGCAAGTTAAAATAAAATGGTGAATTAAAAGACATTATGAAGATGCCAATCTGATAGAATTGAACACATAAAAAATTGAACTGCTTCCTTTGAGGGGTCCCATAGGACCTTGCCCTCAAAGTGGATCAACAATGGTAGAGGCTGTTCCATGCTCCGAAGGGAGGTTGGAGAACATACTCTATCTATCACTTGAAGAAGATGGGTCCTGAAATTGGCGCAACTCGGAATGTTCCTACTCATGACCACAGGATGCAAGTTCGGGCCTACAGGGATGCAGAGGTTACATAGGCTCCTATGCTGAATATGGGCCCCAGATCAAATCGATGGGGTTTACAGTCAGCAATATTTATACACTTTTCCCATATTTGGAAACTACTCTCTTCCCTGATCTAGTTTTCTAGCCCTTTTTCCAACCATGACATCATCTTCCCAGACAATAACCTGGGTCTACTTTCATATCACATGTCAGGCTCAGGAAAAAACTAATAAAGTCATGGGCCCTTTGGAATATACCTAACATAGACTACTAGCTATTTCCAAAATAGAGACTCCAACTCTCCATCTGCAAGATGCCAGCCTTTAGGCTCATGATTAGGCAACAATTTGTTTGGCTTTATATGTTAACTCTCTTTTCAGCCACCAGGTTCCAGATGATACCATGATGCCAACTGGACTTCCCGGGGCAAAAAACCCCACCAATATGTCCTGGAGCCCTGCTTCCTCAGAGCCCCACCCCACTAGGGAAAGAGAGAGGCAGGCTTGGAGTATGGATCGACCTGCCAGTGCCTATGTTTAGTGGGGAAGCAATTATAGAAGCCAGACCTTCCACCTTCTGCACCCCATAATGATCCTGGGTCCATACTCCCAGAGGGATAAAGAATAGGAAAGCTATCAGGGGAAGGGATGGGATACAGAGTTCTGGTGGTGAGAATTATACCCCTCTTATCCTATGGTTTTGTCAGTGTTTCTATTTAAAAAATAAAATTTTAAAAAATGAACTGCTTAATTAAAATACATAAACAAATGTAATATGTTTTTAAATACAATTGTTATTTTCTCCAGGTGGTAAAAGAGTAATGTGAATTTTTTTTCTTTGTCTCCAGGGTCATTGCTGGGGCATGGTGAGCATCCACTGCTCCTGGGGGTCATTTTTCCCATGTTGTTGCCCATGTTGTTGTTACTGTTGCCATTGTTATTGTTGCTGTTGGACAGGTCAGAGAGAAATTGAGAAAGGAGAGGAAGACAGAGGGGTGAGAAAGATACCTGAAGACCTGCTTAACCGCCTATGAAGCGCCCCCCCTCTCCCCGCAGGTGGGGAGTCAGGGGCTCAAACTGGGACCCTTATGCTGGCTGGTGCACTTTGCACCATGTGCGCTTAACCCGCTGTGAACTTTTTTATTCCGTATATTTTTCTTATTTTCATAATTTTTTTCAACAAGCACAGTGAAAATAATAATGATGTCATGGTTCCAACTTGCTTTTTGTCTCTCAACCCTTCATTGATCTGATAACAGAACTACAAATTTTCCTTCTAACAACCAACCTTCTTACATTTGGGGATCTCAATGTGAGAGGCCTCATCTCTGTCCGCACAATCAGTATAACACTGCTTCCAAACACTCAGTGATGGTTCTCAAATGGAAAATGACCAAAACAGGTGCCAGGAAGCGGCACACCCGGTTAAGCACCTTTATTTCCAAGCATAGTTTCCAGGTCCAAGCTCCCACTCCCTATACTAATCCTGGACCAACCAAGAGTATCTCTGCCACAGAGATGCTGCCCAAGACAAGAGCCTACCAAGAGGAAAGCTATACTGAAACGGTGAAACAAAGCTGTGGAAACACAATGTGAGCCCTTGGCCTTGTGACAGCTACAAGTGTGCCCTCCTGGTGCTTTTCATTATCAGAAGCAATTATTTCTAGCTTCCTTGCTTAAACTAATCTGAGTGTGGTTTCTGCCCATGGGTATCAAAAGAAACTTGGATAATACAAAATAATATATGAGTAATTCAACTAAGTTTTGCTTTGCTTACTCATATTTCTCTTTTGAGAAAAAGAATAATAAAGAGTAATATGATTTCCCTTTTCCTGGTTTTGCTTATGCACATTATGCCGGCACTGAGTTATGGGGCCTGGTCATTCTTTTGATAAAAGCTCACAGAGAAAATTAAACACCTCTGGAAGTACACAACAGCATTAAACATAAAGAGAATCTCACATCTACCAGAACCAATTAATAAACAAGGCACAGTCCTCTAGATGCTATTTCATCTTCCGGGATGTTTTTCACTTGTTTGTTTAAAGTATTTTATAGAGTGTGATAGAAGATTTTTAAATTTCCACTACAAAACAACAAAAATTTTCCCTTAAATGAACATGCCACTAAATAAAAAAAAGTTTTAAATTGTTCTTTCAATCGAAGGAAGGAATAATTATATTTAAAAGTGCTGTATCTGTCGATTAGAAAAACGACATACCTAACAAAGGTATCTATGAGTCTAGTCTTTAGAACAGTTCTGGCTTTTTCGTTCATAATGAAGCTGAATTTGTGGGATCAGATTACAATTACTGACACACTATTCTCCTCCAGACACACACTGATCCTTTCACTCTTCCCCTTCCTTTACATTTTATCAAGAGAGAGATTGAGTTGCTTGCAGGAAAGGGTAATTGTAAGTATTAGGCATGCTATATTTATTACAGAGATAGTCTTGAAATCAATAAAGGATACCCAAAGAAATTGACTTAGGAAAAAAAAGAATCCTATTCAAGTGAGACCTGAATTAGTCTAAGTTAAGGAAGCAGGGAGAAAAAGAGTGAGTCACTGCTGCTCTTCTGTGTCTAAATTTAGATTTGACGGAGTCGGCAGCGGCGCAGCGGGTTAAACGCACATGGTGCAAACCGCAAGGACCCGAATAAGGATCCGGGTTCCAGCCCCCTGCTCCCCACCTGCAGGGGAGTCGATTCACAAGCGGTGAGGCAGGTCTGCAGGTGTCTATCTTTCTCTCCCCCTCTCTGTCTTCCTCTCCTCTCTCCATTTCTTTCTGTCCTGTCCAACAACAACAACATCAACAACAATAAAACAAGCTCTTAACGGACTTCCTTCCGTCTGTCTTTTCTCCATGTTTCTGCACTAATCAACTACTGTGGGTTGGCCTGGAGTTGCGAATCTTACTAATAGAGTGAAAAAAAAAAAAAAGTGGTGGCTTGACTGCGAGACATGAGGAAAAGATGTCAGAGATAATCATGAGCTGACAATTCCCAACATTTATTTAAATCAAGCACAAGAGAAGGAACTTAAGCATCACTAAGCAGCTAGTGCTGGAAAAGGAAGGGCAGGTGGAAAGTCCGGATAATGACAAACAACAGTACTTTTGTGAAGTTTAATTGAAAGCAGTCAGAAGCCATAAAGAAGTAATATAGTGGTTATGCAAAAGACTATCAAGCCAGAGGACCTAGTGGGGGTTGTATTGTTATATGGAAAACTGGGGAATGCTACGCATGTACAAACTATTGTATTTACTGTTGAATGTAAAACATTAATTCCCCAATAAAGAAATTAAAAAAAAAAAAAAAAAGACTATCATCCCTGAAGCTCTAAAGGTCCCAGTTTCAATCCCAGACACCACCACAAATCAGAGCTGAGCCGTGCTCTGATATAGAGAGGGAGGGGGGAAGAAGGAGGGAAGGAAGGAAGGAAGAAAGGAGCGATGGAAGGAGGAAAGTGATATCAAAGGAGAAATAGGGTAGAAGCAGAGGATGGAAGATCCACATATTAAAGTTTTTTTTTTTTTTATTTAAGAAAGGATAAATTAACAAAACCATAGGGTAGGAGGGGTACAACTCCACACAATTCCCACCACCCAATCTCCATACCCCACCCCCTCCCCTGATAGCTTTCCCATTCTCTATCCCTCTGGGAGCATGGACCCAGGGTCATTGAGGGTTGCAGAAGGTGGAAGGTCTGGCTTCTGTAATTGCTTCCCCGCTGAACATGGGCGTTGACTGGTCTGTCCATACTCCCAGTCTGCCTCTCTCTTTCCCTAGTAGGGTGGGGCTCTGGGGAAGCTGAGCTCCAGGACACATTGGTGGTGTCTTCAATCCAGGGAAGCCTGGCCAGCATCCTGATGACACCTGGAACCTGGTGACTGAAAAGAGAGTTAACATACAAAGCCAAACAAATTGTTGAGCAATCATGGGCCCAAAGCTTGGAAAAGTGGAGAGGAAGTATTAGGGAGGTACTCACTGCAAACTCTAGTATACTTCTGCTTTCTTACTTTGGTGCCATACTCCAAACTCAGTCAATTTCTGCTTTGCGTTTCTACTTCTTTTTTTTTTTTTTACATGCATAACATTCCCCAGATTCCCATTTAGCAATACAACCCCCACTATTTCATTCATCATTTTTCATGGACCTGTATTCTCCCCACCCACCCACCCACCCCAGAGTCTTTTACTTTGGTGTAATACTCCAATTCCATTTCAGGTTCGACTTGTGTTTTCTTTTCTAATCTTGTTTTTCAACTTCGGCCTGAGAGTGAGATCATCCCATATTCATCCTTCTGTTTCTGACTTATTTCACTCAACATGATTTTTTCAAGGTCCATCCAAGATCGGCTGAAAACGGTGAAGTCACCATTTTTTATAGCTGAGTAGTATTCCATTGTGTATATATACCACAACTTGCTCATATTAAAGTTTTTTTAACTAAAATCATATTAAACAAGATAGGGTACCTGTACAGTGTGTTGCCTGTGTTTGTGTTTGTATGTGTGTGTATGCTTACAAACTAAAATAAATGTTACAGGACCGTATTTCACAAAGAAACACAGTGACATTGATAGTTGTACAATTATGTGCCTACCGCTGTGGTAGTCAATATGGGGAGGGGAAATGAAAGTCTATGTTGTTCCAAACCTGAAGAGTATGTGCGAAGGAGAAACTGTTTGCCCATAATCCATTTAAAATCCACAGGCTGTGGATTCAAATGCAGTTATCCAAAGGAAATATAAAGTCTTTTTTGATTTAATGACCACTAGTAACTGCAATACATCATTTACAAACCATTATTTCAAGTGCAACACCACACTGCCACCTACTGCATGAACCTCAAATTTTCTTTGGCAGATTTCTTTCAGCCATTGCATTTGACTTCATTGGCTGTTAAGTACACACTAAACTTTTATATAAATAGCATTTAACAAAATGTTCACATAATACAAATAATTAGGTGTTATAAGAGGAACTGCTGAGGGACAGGAAGTACTTGGAAGATACCGCCCAGGAAATGGGCGTGGTGACAGGTGTGGCTAGACCTATGGGCGTGGCTTCTCTCACTCTCCGTTGGGTGAGCCCTGGGTCAAATGTAAGAGTGTTCAGGGGGGCTTGGCTCTCTTCCTTTTTCTCTCTCTGTCTAGGTCACCATGTGGGTAAATTGTGTCTATCAATCTCCCTCTTTGCCCTAGGTAAGCACCCCTTCAACGTGTGAGTAAGAGAGCTCTGAGGGGCTTCTCTTTCTGTCTTTCTCTCACTCTCTACATGGGTCTCCTGTCAAGATGTGAGTAGGGGGTTTCTCTCTCTTTCTCTTTCACTCTCTCTCTCGTGGCCTAACGTGAATGTTCTCAGTTTTCCTGAATAACGTTTAAAATTCCTGAAAATAATGCTCTCTCCTCAATTCTTTGGTGAGATAATGTGTGACGAACTTTTAAATGTTAGGGCAACAAGCACTGGTCTATCTTCCCCCCAATACAGAACTATATTTTATAAATCTACAGTTTCTAAAAGCAGTAGAGAAAACTGGTAGAAAAGTTTTATTTACTCTGTGGACTTTGAAAACTTAGAAAAAAATAACTACTGATCTTACTGATCAGTTGCACAAAGGAAAAAATTATTGAATGAATATATGTGAAGTTCATTATATATCACATAATTGGGGAGTAACTTTCACTGAAACTATGTCCTAGAAATTTTAACAAAAGAAACAAGCAGTTTTCCTTCCAGGATTTTTTTTTTTCCTCTTTAAATTCTTGTTTTCTTTCAATTCTCCCAAGCCTAGAGAATGTGTTAATCTTATTAGCCAGAGTCCCAAGCAATCATAACCAAGAGGGATCTGTAATTTAAGAAGGTAGAGAACCAAGTAAGTTCCAGTGTCTATTTTCTTGGTTTTATATATCGGGGATTTTAAAGGGCTCTCTAGAGTACTACTTTTAGCAATAAATCTTTTTTCAATATTTGTATGTATTTACTTTTGGATAGAGACAGATAAATTGAGAAGGGAAGGGGAAATAGGGAGAAGAAGGGGGAGACAGATAAAGAAGGAGACAGAGAGACACCTGCAGCCCTGCTTCACCACACCCTGCACGTGGGGACCAGGGGTTTGAACCTGGGCCCTTGGGCACTGTAATGCAGTGTGATTATTACATGAAAGTATACCAACTACCTAGGTTAACCTATCGTGGCCATTTGACTATTAAAAAAATTATGTCCGTGGGAACTTTTGTTTAATAAGAGAGATATACAGAGAGAAAAACGCACAGAGAGAGACCAGAGCACTGCTCAACTCTGGCTTATGGTGGTGCTGGGGATTGAACATGGAGCCTTAGCGCCTCGGAAGCTCAGACATGAAAGTCTTGCAGAACCATTATGCTGTTAACCCAGCATAGGACTGTGTCCTCTTTAGTCATTACTAGGGTCTTGGTGTTTCTCCCTGTTCTGTTACCTATTTCCTATCTTGCAGAGATGATCATTTTATATATAATACCCAGGACATCTGGTTGATTTTAGTAGAAGAAATAGGGAAAATTATTTCTCTCCCTGATCATAGATGCATATTTTCAATATGTGTGTGCATTTTTAAGTTTCAGGACATAATAAAGTATACTATTGGAAAGAGTGTAATTTTTAATGATAGTTATGAGGACAGTTTATCTTTTATGATAGATATATTAAAATATCAGTATATTTGAATAGCTTACATAGCATAATACTAAAATGTCACTGATATCAATTGGTTGTCAAGTGCTATAAATATATATAATCAATTATAAATTATAATTACATATCAACCATCACTTTAAAAAAAAAGTCATGAAGTAAATGGAATAGGCCCTAAAATGAACTCCACTCATGGGCTGAAAAAAAAAGAAAAACTTTCCATTTTTTATCTTTTGGTGATTTAATATTGGTTTCCAAAATTATGGAACGTCAAGAGTCAAGTTCCACACCCACATGTGTGTGTGCACAACTCACCACACCCCCACTGTTATATCTGGAGGCAGCCCCCCATGTGATAATTCTGCTTTCCAAAATTATGTTAAGGAAGACCCTACCTGAAATGAATTATGTATATGCCATGCAATGAAACTGTTAATAAAAGTATACTGAGGTAGGAAAAAAAAAAAGGAGCACAAAATGGATGCATGTCAAGAGGTACAAACTTCCGGTTATAAAATAAATTATGGGAGGGGCCAGGAGGTGGCAGACCTGGTTAAGCACACACAGTACAGTGCACAAGGATCCAGGTTCAAGCCCCCGGGCCCCACCTGCAGGGGGAAGGCTTCACAAGTGATGAAGCAGGGCTGCAGGTGTCTCTCTCTCTCCCCCCCTCTCTCTCTCCCTCTCTATCTCCCCCTTCCCTCTCAATTTCTGTCTCTATGCACTAATAAATGAACAAATAATTTTTAAATAAAATAATTGTGGGAATATAATGGACAGCACGATGATTATAGTTAGTAATGTCATGTTGAGCAAAGAGAATCACCTGAGAACATAAGAGAAGACAAATTTAATGCAACCCCCATCAAGGCTCCATCCAATTTTTTTAGGATAATAGAACAAAAGTTACAAATGTTTATCTGGAACCAGAAAAGACCTAGAACTGCCAAAACAATCTTGAGAAGAAAGAACAGAACTGGGGGCATCAACACCTAGATCTCAAATTGTATTATAGGGTCACTGTAAAAAAAAAAAAAAAAAACCTGCTTGGTATTAGAACATAAATTGACACACTGAGCAGTGGAAAAGAATTGAGATCCCAGAATTAAGCCCCCACACCTGAACATTTAATCTTTGACAAAGGTTCCCAGACTATTAAATGGGGAAAGCAGAGTCTCTTCAACAAATGCTGTTGGAAAAATGGGTTGAAACATGCAGAAGAATGAAACTAAACCACTATATTTCACCAAACACAAAAGTAAATTCCAAGTGGATCAAGGACTCGGATGTTAGACCAGAAACGATCAGATACTTAGAAGAAAATATTGGCAGAACTCTTTTCTGTATAAATTTTAAAGGCATCTTGAATGATACAAATCCAATTACAAAGAAGACTAAAACAAATAGAAAACCAATGGGAATACATCAAGTTAAAAAGATTCTGCACAGGAAAACAAACCACCATCCAAACCAAGAGACCTCACACAGAGTGGGAGAAGACCTTCATACACCAGACATCAGACAAGACACTAATCACCAAAATATATAAAGAGCTCACCAAACTCAGCAACAAAAAAGCAAATGACCTGATCAAAAAATGGGGAGAGGATATAAATAGACCGTTCACCAAAGAAGAGATCCAAAAGGCCAACTAACATATGAAAAAATGCTCCAAGTCATTGATGGTCTGAGAAATGCAAATAAAGACAACAATGAGATACCACTTCACTCCTGTGAGAATGTCATACATTAGAAAAGGAGGCAGTAACAAATGCTGGGGAGGTTGTGGAGACAAAGGAATTCTCCTGCACTGCTGGTGGGAATGTCAATTGGTCCAACCCCTGTGGTAAACAGTCTGGAGAACTCTAAGAAGGCTAGAAGTGGACCTACCCTAGGACCTTGCAATTCCTCTCCTGGGGAACCCAACACACCCATAAATATCTACCTATACCGATGTTCATAGCAGCACAATTTGTAATAGCCAAAACCTGGAAGCAACCTAGGTGTCCAACAATAGATGAGTGGCTGAGCAAGTTGTGGTCTATATACACAATGGAATACTACTCAGCTATTAAAAATGGTGAATTCACCTTCTTCGCCTCATCTTAGATGGAGCTTGAAAAAATCATGTTAAGTGAGATAAGTCAGAAACAGAAGGATGAATATGGGATCATCTCACTCATAGACAGAAGTTGAAAAATAAGAACAGAAGGGAAAACACTAAGCAGAACGTGGACTGGAGTTGGTATACTGCACCAAAATAAAAGAAACTGGGGTGGGGGGGTTCAGGTCCTGGAATATGCTGGCAGAGGACCTGGTGGGGGTTAAATTATTATGTGGAAAAGTGGGAAATGTTACACATGTACAAATTAATGTATTTTGCTGTTGACTATAAACTATTTATCCCCCAATAAAAAATAAAAATAAATAATGCCATGCTGTATAGTTGAAAGTTGTTAAGACAGATCTTTTTTTTATTATTATTTATAAAAAGGAAACACTGACAAAAGCCATAAGATAAAAGATAAAACTCCACACAATTCCCACCACCAGAACTCCATATCCCATCCCCTCCCTTGATAGCTTCCCTATTCTTTATCCCTGAGAGTATGGACCCAGGGTCGTTATGGGGTGCAGAAGGTCTGGCTTCTGAAATTGCTTCCCCGATGAACATGGGCATTGACAGGTCGGTCCACACTCCCAGCCTGCCTCTCTCTTTCCCTAGTGGGGCAGGGCTCTGGGGAAGCGGAGACTCCAGGACACATCAGTGGGGTCACTGCCCAGGAAGTCAGGTTCAGATAAAGAGTTGGGGGTTTCCATTTTGTAGTTAATAGTCCTATTTTAGTTATATTCCAAAGGGCCCATGACTATATTATTTTTTTATATCTTAATATCCTTATCAAAAGGTAAGAGCTGATAACTATGTATAATAGCATGTTCTCCAGACTTACTGTGATGATCATTTAACAATTATCCAAATACCAAACCATGTTATACATCCCACTGTACCCCAAGTAAAAAAATTGTTTTAAGAGAAAAAAGAGAGAGAGAGAGAACTATGAAATTTAAGTGAGGTTTGTAGAATGACTGAGTCCTTTCAAGGGTACAGGCAATAACAGCAAAGTAGTATCCACCCCTCACCTAGGGCATAGCTCCTCAAACTTGAATGTGCAGCCAAATTACCAAAAGTTCCTTTTAAAATGCAGATTTCCAGTTCAGCAGGTCTGGAGTGTGGCCTGAAACCTAAAGACATACAAAACTCCTAGGAAATACTACACTGCTAGCTTGTGGAGTGGTCCCGGAATGCTCTGCACGTCGAATGACTTAGCACCAAAATCAAGAGTAGCTGGTAAGCCAGCATGAGTAAAAGAAACTGGCCTATTTACTTATTTATTTATTTTCATTTATTTCTTTTTGCCATCAGGATTAATGCTAATGTCCATTACTGCACAACTCCACTACTTCCAGTGACCGTTTTTTTCTTTTCTCATCGTCTCTTTTTTTCTCTTCTCATTTTTTTCCTTTCTCTTCTCTTTTTTTCTTTTCTTTAAGACAGAAGGGGGAGAGCAAGAAAGACACTGCAGCATCCTCCACCACTCACAAAGCTTCTTCCCTTGCAAGCACTCCCACACTCCCACAGGACGACGAGGGGCCCAAACCAACATCTTCATGCAGGGCAACTTCTAGAGTTATTTTAGCACAGTTACAATTGTGTGATAGAAGTCATTTAGCATACTATAGTATAGACAATGTTAATACTTCATAGTGTACTTTGTAACATCCTCTTGGAGTCCCTTAAAAATGAAACACCAAATTAAAAAAATACATATATTAAAGTTTAACACGATGAGTTGCTCCACAAATGGCAATCCCTAATGTGGAAGCAACTCAGCTGGAAACATTTTTTTGGTGCACACACACACACTGGAAAACCTCTGACTGGTTCTCTCAGCGACTAGGGCAGATCATCTCATTATAATGGAAGCACATCAGCTTGGACATCCACTGTACAGAATGAGGAGAATGTTCATAGCTGCATTATACACAACAGCCAAAGAGTGGAAGCAGCCTAAATGCCTGCCGGGCTAGTGTGGGGGTGCCTCTTCCCAGGCACATACTCTCTGGGTTGGAGAGAACTCGACCAGAGCCAGCCTGGGCTGCTACTCACTCAGCGACACGAGGGAGATGACTCAGGAAGCAAACATGTGGCGCGAGGCAATGTAATATCTCTATTGATCAGAGAGCCAAGGCAGACCCGGAAGTGGCAAGTCGGAAATGGAAATGGGTAGGAAAGGGATGGAGAAAGGCAAAAGGGGCCTGGGAAGGTAGAAACTTCCTTAGCAACTGTTTCGAGGGTTTTAACTGATAAGATCAATATTACCCTGCAGTCAGGGAGGGTGTTGAGGGTAGAAAGAAGATAGAGCAAAGGAATGGAAGGGGTGGGGATCTTTCAGGCAAAACAATTATTATGTAGATAGGCCATAGTATCAGGAATGCAGGGTGCTTTGTGAGCCCTGCCGAGCTCAACCACATCCTCACAGTTTCTCAACAAATGCCCATTATCAGATGACTGGTTAAGGATGTTATGGGCTATATATTCCATAGACTACTGCTTGTTGGATAGTATGCCAGCTCCCCCTGGCTTCTGCTTAACCATATGCCTATATAGGGATAGATTTAATCCCATTCAAAGCTTTGGTCTATTTACATAAATCACTTTTACATTTACATAAAGCACTCCCTCCAGGGCATTGGTGGTTCAGTGATAGGATTCTCACCTGCTCCACCCCCTCGTCACACTCTGATTTTCGCCAGTCACTTTTCTCTCCACCCTCTCTATGTCACATCCTGTTTCCAACCTACTTGGCAAGTATATATAAAGACAGCATTGTGAGTTTTACAGTACCTTGAATTTAGCTTAGCTCGTCTTAGGTTGTGCTGCGTCCTGCATGAATAAAGAGATACTGCCTACAGCTCAACCATGAGTCCCTGGTCGTCTGTTACCCACCCGTGAAGCCAGCCCGGCGAAAACAACATAAACCGTCGAAAACAACAACTGCTCTGCAATAAAAAAATTTTTTTAAAAAAAGATGATATTGTGTCCTTTGGGACAAAAATGGATGGAACATCCCAATGTTTTCTATGAGAATGGGTGCTAAGTCTGTAAAAAATTGATTAAGGGAAAATGTATGGCCCTAAGTGAAGTACACTGGGCAGGATCAATAGTCAAACAGGTATGTGAACTGTAGTGCAGAATGAAATGATTAGACAGAAACTGCAGATAGAAGACAAAAATTTGCTTACACTCTATAAATGATGAACCTTACACCTTCCTATTTCTTTGTGTTTTTTCTTTTTTAAATTTTTATTTATTTATTTATTTATTATTCATTCATTCATTTATTTATTTATTTATTATTGGATAGAGACAAAGAGAAATTGAGAGAGGAAAGGGAGATAGAGAGGAAGAGAGACCAAGAGATACTTGCATCCCTGCTTCACCACTTGTGAAGCTGTCCCCCTGCAGGTGGGGACCAGGAGCTTGAACTTGGGTCTTTGGGCCTCGCACACTGTGCGAGCACTTAATGTGAGCACTTAACCAGGTGTGCCACCGCCTGGCCCCCCTATTTCTCTAAATCACTAGCACTATGGATATTTTCTTATCATTATTGGTCACTCATATATTTCCATTGTTAGAATAGCTCTTTTTTTAATCACTTTTACTAGGTAATTTGCCTTATTACTGAAATCCAACAGTTCTTTGTGTATTATAGATGCAATCAAGACCTTCAACATATGTAATAAAAAATTTGAGGGGGGGAAGTCAGATGGTTTAAGCACAGGTGGCTCAAGGAACCGGTTCGAGTCCCCGGCTCCCCACCCGCAGGGAGGTTGCTTCGCAAGCAGTGAAGCAGGTCTGCAGGTGTCTAGCTTTCTCTCCCCCTCTCTGTCTCCCCTCCTCTCTCCATTTCTCTGTCTCATTTAACAACAACGACATCAATAACAGCAACAATAATAACTGCAATAATAAACAACAAGGGCAACAAAAGGAAAAACAAATAAATATAAAAACAACTTTTTTCAATTTTTTGTTTTCTTAATAATACCTTTTTTCCCCTAATTTCTAGTTTCTTTTTGTCTTTTACTAGAGCACTGTTCATCTCTTTTTTTATGGTGGTGCTGGGAATTGAACCTAGGACCTAGGTATCTAGGGCATGAAAGCCTTTTTCCCCAGACATCATACTATCTACCCAGTGCCTTTAATGACTTAACTCCTCCCCCTAACAAGGACTTGGGTAAGCAGATGGCTTCCAGAAGGGAACACTGGTCTTTACAGTTCAGGTTCACAAGCAGTTCTAGTTCTCCACATGTTACAGTCCTCAGGTGAATGGCAACAACCTGAAACCAACAAGCAGCAGCTTTATTTACTACTCATAAAAGAATCCAATGAGAGAATCAAATTACAGTGGTCCAAGGCAGTAGAAAATTCCTAGACTTTTACCCATGTACCAAAACCCTCAGTTTTCTTATTCACAATTGGTCAGTTCTTACAAGCATTCCTCCCGACTTCACAATAGTGTTGACATGATGACATGAGACCTGTATGTAAAATATACTTTGAAATTGTAAAATTACAGGGGCCAGGTGGTGGCGCACCTGGTTTTAAGCTCTCACATTACAGTGCACAGGGATCCAGGTTCAAGCCCCTGGTCCCCACCTGCAGGGGAAAAGCTTCACAAGTGATGAAGCAGGTCTTCTGGCGTCTCTCTGCTTCTCTCCCTCTCTATCTACCCTGACCCTCTCAATTTCTCTCTGTCTCTATCCAATAAATAAATATTCATTAAAAAATTGTAAAATTACTATTTGACGCATACTATTTTCTTTCAACTTAGATAGATTGTACTGGGTCAATAGACTGGCTGAGTTCATTTCTCCAACATTTAAAATCCATCATGTATAATATCAGACAGAGCATGATTTTCAGGAATTTTAAACTTTATTCAAGAAAATTGAGAACATTCACATGTTAGGCCAAGATAGAGAAATAACAGAAAGAGAGAGAAGTCCCTCAGAACTCTTGCTCACATCTTTAAAAGGCACTGACCTAGGTAGAAAGAGAAGCCAGGTCCACAGGTCTGGCTTACAACACCCAAATCCCGCCTTCACCTTTCCAAGCCACACCTGCCACCACTCCCACTCCCATTTCCTTCCCCCAAGCACACAGGTATATCTGGGGAGTATGTGTTCTGGTATGGTGCAGCAGTGATTTGTGTCCCCTCCAGGTACTTCCTGTCCCTCAAGATAACAAGATGACACACTGACCTATTTCTCCAAATTATGACATAAATTTGTCATGTGTCATTGTGAAATTACTACAAATATAATTAAAATAAATGTATTATTTTATGATACTTATATATTAATAGATAATGTATAATTGTACAACATGTTAAAATTATATAGGGCTACAGAATTTAGAATATTCACACAGTGTATCTCACTCTTGTGAAATACAGCAAGAGTAGATTCTACTATTTTTCTTTTTTTTTTTATGAGAAAGAATACTGGTTACTGTATGTTATGTTCTGCTTGTCGTTGCCTTGATTTTAAATGGTGCTAAGATCAAACCCAGTTTCATATATGCTCCCTACAACTGAGTCTTCTCCAGGGTTTAGGATTCTTCTACTATTTAAAATAAGAGACACTAAAATAAATAAATATAAATAAATAAATAAGTAAAATAAAATAAAGAGGCACTAAGTGTTTTATTCAAAACCAAACACTCCCCAGGTCATATGCATTTTAATGAACTCCCACCCCTACCCCCATAGTGAGTTGTCTGGCCTGAGGCCCATCATGCTGGGAGCTTAAATGCTGTCTGTTGCTCACCTACCTCCAGGCTTCCCACACACAGTCAAGAAGGAAGCTGAGTAGCACAAATCCTGACACTGACTCAGCCTAAACTCCAATCAGCACTTCCAAGAATTTCTTTTTTTTTTTCTTTGGATAGGACAGAGAGAAATGGAAAGAGGAGGGGAAGACAGAGAGGGGGAGAGAAAGACTGACGCCCACAGACCTGCTTCACTGCTTGTGAAGCGACTCCCCTGCAGATGGGGAGCTGGGGGCTCACAAACCGAGATCCTTAAGCAAGTCCTTGTGCTTCAGGCCACATGCCCTTAACCCCCTGAGCTACCGCCCAACTCCCACTTCCAAGAATTTCTAACTTCCTTGATGTTTGGAAATAATCAGCAAGAAGCATTTAGTGTTAAATTTCTTGCACTTGGCAAAGCACAAGAGACATCTTATTATGGTGTGCTTTTACGATTGTGTCTGAAATAACTGCTGTTACGATTCTTCATAAAATAACAAGTCATGGCCTTGTCTTAAATCTAACATACAAGCTAATATATCCAACTAAAGGGCATGGAAATACAACTAAAAACCTTGGAAAAGGAAACAAATCAGTTAAGAACTGGTCACCTTGATACACCGGATGGTTGAAGTATAAGCTTATTTCACGCAGTTAGCCATTTAAAGTCTCAAAGCAGAAAGAAACCAGAATAAATTAGCTTAACAGGAACCACTGCAAGCCAAAATAGCAGAATTCTTAATTCAAATATAGAAATCTAGGGGAAAAAATCATGAACACCAGAATTTATTTAAAAGCATAAAACTTGGGAACGGGGGTGGGGGCACAGCGGGTTAAGCGCACATGGCTGAAAGCATACCGACCTGCATCAGGCTCCCGGTTCCAGCCACAGGCTCTCCACCTGGAGGGGGTGTCTCGTCACAGGCGGTGAAGCAGGTCTGCAGGTATCTGTCTTTCTCTCCCCCTCTCTATCTTCCCCTCCTCTCTCCATCTCTCTATCTTATCCAACAACAATGACAGCAATAACAACGACAACAACGATAAATAACAAGGGCAACAAAAGGGAAAAATTAAAAGTAATAGCATAAAACTCAAAAATCACATTATAAAATGTGTAAAATATCTTCAGGATTATCCCTGTGTGTCTATCAATCTCATTCACACCATTATAATGTGATTTCTTAGGGAGGGAAAAATGTGTCATTTCTCCAAGGATCCTAGAATTGTACATGACCCCTAGCCAATCACAAGGTCTTAGCCCTTTCAAGAACCGTAGTTAATAACAAGAGAAATCCTGATAGACTATAATGTAGAGATGCTATAATTTTAGAGTAACTACCAATTTGGGATTGTCAGATAAAACAAACAATACTTCTTTAAAATGGAATCTCAAATAAGCAATAAGTGAATTCCTAAAGGGAGTCATGGCAATAGCACAGCGGGTTAGGCGCACATGGTGTGAAGCACAAGGACCGGCTTAAGGATCCCTGTTGGAGCCCCGCGTTCCCCACCTGCAGGGAGGTCACTTCACAGGCAGTGAAGCAGGTCTGCAGGTGTCTATATTTCTCTTCCCCTCTCTGTCTTCCCTCCTCTCTTGATTTCACTCTGTCCTATCCAACAAGGACAGTAATAACAACAATAGTAACAACAACGATAAACAAGGGAAACAAAGGGGGAAAAATGGCCTCCAGAAACAGTGGACTCGTAGTGCAGGTGCTGAGCCCCAGTAATAACCCTGGAGGCAAAAAATAATAATAATTTAAAAAATAAAATAAAAATAAATTCTTAAATATGAAGGACCAAATATAGTCATTAAGATGGTTTGTCTATGTGCCACATGAAAGTATTACAGTAAGCAAATCAAATGCAACAAAATGATGACTGACTGGAGAACTCTCAGAAGGCTAGAAGTGGACCTATCTTGTGACCCTGCAGTTCCTCTCCTGAGGATATATCCTAAGGAACCAAACATACCCATCCAAAAAGATTTGTGTACACATGTGTACCAGAGTTCCATATCCCATCCCCTTGAGAGCTTCCCTTGTGAGACAGTGAGTTACATTGACTCTTCCATTTCAGAAGTTCTCAGTTTAAAAGAGCTTATTAGCCATAGAAGAAAGACAGTCAAAAAGTTAGCCTCTCAGGAACTGCCTAGGCTGGCTGGCTGCCCCCTGCTAAGAATTAGCCTAGCACACCGAAGTGACATTGCAAACTATGTGGTCGTGTTTAAGTTTGAAATTAACCTGCTCTATTTGCTTCCGTATTACCTGCTTTGCGTAGATATAGACTGGTGTCCTAAGTTAAAAGTTTAAAATGTATGGGTGTGGAAAGTACCCTCTGCTTACATACGTCCCTCTGCCTCCTTAGATAAGAGTGACTACCCTCATCCCGGAGTGCCATAAAAATCCCTAGGGTAAAGAGCTCGGGGTCCCACAAGCTATGGGGCAACTTTGGCATTCCGGCTTGTGGATCTGTTAGCTGAGACCCCCTGTGTGTCTGTCTCTCATCTGAGACCCTCTGTGTGCCTGTGTCTCTGTGTGAGTTTTAATACTGGCTATTCTATGTGCTTGTGTGAATAAATACTTCAACTTCATGAATTTCCTGTGTCAGCCTCAGTCTGTGATAGGGTTCGGTCAGTAGCAACTTAACACCCTATTCTTTATCCCTCTAGGAGCATGGACCCAGCATCATTATGGGGTGCAGAAGGTGGAAGGTGTGGCTTCTGTAATTGCTTCTCCACTGGACATGGGTGTTGGCAAGTCAATCCCTACTCCCAGCCTGCTTCTACCTTTCTCTAGTGGGCCAGGGATCTAGAGAGGTGGGGGTCCAGGACACACTGGTGAGTTTGTTTGTCCAGGGAAGTCATGTTGGTGTCATGGTAGCATCTGCAACTTGGTGGCTGAAGGACAGTATTTTTAAAAGATTGAGGTTCTATGTGGAAAAAAAGCACCTGAAACATATGAAATATTATAAACAAGTGCTACCCTAATAAAAATATAACTTAAAAAGCTAAGTTCTCAGGACCACATATGGCTCACTGGGTAGAGCGTATACTACCATGCATAAAGAGCTGGGTTCAAATCCCCACCTGCAGGAAGGAAGGCTCACCTAGGAATAGAATAATCCTGCAGCTATTTCTCCTGTTTCTCTCCCTTTCTTCATGTCTAATTCTGTGTCTCTTACCTCTCACAAAAAAAAAAAAAGGAAAAAATGGTCACTGGAAAATAGAGAATGGTGGACCAAGGAGGCACCATCAAGATCCTGAAATAATCCTAGTAGCAAAAAAAAAAAAAAAAATTGACATTCTTACAGTCCAGGAGGTGGCCTAGTGGATAAAGTATTAGACCTATAAGCAAGTGCCAAAGTGATCTCTGATTCTCTCTCCCTATCTCTTTTTCTCATAAATAAATAAATATCACCTGGTTGAGCACATATGTTACCATGTGCAAGGACCCAGGTTCAAGCCCGTTCCCTACCTACAGGGGGAAAACTTTGCAAGTGATGAAGCAGTGTTGCAGGTGTATCTCTCTCTGTCTCTCTCTCTTTCTCGCTCTCTCTCTCCCCCCCTCTCTCCTACCCACCCAATTTCTGACTATCTCTATCCAACAAATATATAAATAAACAAGTGCTTCACCTGGTAAAGAGCATGCATTACCAAGCACAAGGGCCCAGACCACCCAAGTCCCTGGTCATCACAGGGGAGCACCTGCAGGGGGGAAGCTTCATGAAGGTGTTATGGTATCTCTCTTTCACTCTTTTTAACTATCTAAAAGATTTTTTAAAAAAAAATGGCCACAAAAGGCCAAGAAACACATGAAAAAATGCTCCAAGTCTCTGATTGTCAAAGAAATGCAAATCAAGACAACAATGTGATACCACTTCACTCCTCTGAGAATGTCATACATCAGAAGGTAACAGCAGCAAATGCTGGAGAGGGTGTGGGGTCAAAGGAACCCTCCTACACTGCTGGTGGGAATGTCAATTGGTCCAACCTCTGTGGAGAACAGTCTGGAGAACTCTTAGAAGGCTAGAAATGGACCTACCCTATGATCCTGCAATTCCTCTCCTGAGGATATATCCTAAGGAACCCAACACATCCATCCAAAAAGATCTGTGTACACATATGTTCTTGGCAGCACAATTTGTAATAGCCAAAATGTGGAAGCAACCCAGGTGTCCAACAACAGATGAGTGGCTGAGCAAGTTGTGGTATATATACACAATGGAATACTACTCAGCTGTAAAAAATGGTGACTTCACCGTTTTCAGCCGATCTTGGATGGACCTTGAAAAAATCATGTTGAGTGAAATAAGTCAGAAACAGAAGGATGAATATGGGATGATCTCACTCTCAGGCCGAAGTTGAAAAACAAGATTAGAAAAGAAAACACAAGTCGAACCTGAAATGGAATTGGAGTACTACACCAAAGTAAAAGACTCTGGGGTGAGTGGGTGGGTGGGGAGAATACAGGTCCATGAAGGATGATAAATGACATAGTGGGGGTTGTATTGTTAAATGGGAATCTGGGGAATGTTATGCATGTACAAACTATTGTATTTACTGTTGAATGTAAAGCATTAATTCCCCAATAAAGAAATAAATTATTAAAAATAAAATAAAATGGCCACTGAGAGCAAGGAGCTGTGCAAGTACTGAACCCCAACAATAACCCTGGTGGCAAAAACAAAACAAAACAAAAAACAAAAGTAAATAAATAATTTTTAAAAAACCTTTTTTTTTAAAAAAAGTTATAGGTGATTCTGCTTAGAGAAATTAGTACAGATGAAAGACAACTAACTACCAGATGGCTTCACTCATATATGGAAAGTAGAGATCTGATTTACATGAACTTGCCAAGGGAAAAAAAAGTCCAAATAAAGCAGAATCAAGCGAGAGTCAGCAGTAGCACAGCAGGTTAAGCGCACATGGCGCCAAGCGCAAGGACCAGTGTAAGGACTCCGGTTCAAGCCTCCAGCTCCCCACCTGCAGGGGAGTCACTTCACAGGCGGTGAAGCAGGTCTGCAGGCGTCTGTCTTTCTCTCCCCCTCTCTGTCTTCCCCTCCTCTCTCCATTTCTCTCTGTCCTATCCAACAACCACAACAATAATAACTACAACAATAAAACAATAAGGGCAACAAAAGGAAATAAATATTAAAAAAAAAAACAGAATCCAGCAAACTGTAAGACTTCTGAGAACTGTAGCGCTTATCAGTTTCTGTCTCTATCCTAAAAGAAAGACAATGAAATGGATACAGGGAAATGGAGTTGTAATGAAAGCACTGAACCCCAGCAATAACCATGGTGGCAAGAAAAGAAAGAGAGAGAGAGAAAAGAGGGAAGCAGAGAGGGAAAGGAATAAGTTTAATAAGTATTTATTATTCCAGCCATGTCATTCCCTGTCCTTTTTTATTTTTGAATTCTTTTTAAGTATTTTAAATATAGTAACTTTTTTTCCTCTTTACTAGAGCACTGCTCAGTTCTTGCTTATCATAAATTTGGAAATTGAGCATGGGGCCTCAGAGTCTCAGGCAAGAAATTTTTTGAATAGCCATTATGATCTCTCCCTAGCTGCTCTATTCCTGGTGTATCCTGCTCAATAATATTCATTTATTTCACTCCAAGTTACATTCCCACCAATAACTTTTTTTTCTTTTTTTCTTTTCTCCTTTCCTGTGAGTATACTGATAGACGAAGGAACATCCCAGGACCTCAGAGAAGGGGAACAGAGCCTCTAGATGTGCATTGGTATGCATCACAAACTTGAGTCTTTTTTTTTTTCAGGAATTTTAAGCTTTATTAGAGAAAATTGAGAACATTCACGTTAGAATATGAGAGAGAAAGAGTGTAAAAGCCGAGTTGTCACTTATATGATGGTTTGATCAGAGAGAGCAAGAAGCCCATAGGTCCAGCTTTTATTTATTTTTTATTTTTTTTAATTTATTTATTTTCCTTCTTTGTTACCCTTGTTGTTTTATTGTTGTAGTTATTATTGTTGTTCTTGATGTCATCGTTGTTGGATAGGACAGAAAGAAATGGAGAGAGGAGGGGAAGACAGAGAGGGGGAGAGAAAGACAGACACCTGCAGACCTGCTTCACCGCCTGTGAAGCGATTCCCCTGAAGGTGGGGAGCTGAGGACTCGAAGCGGGATTTTTTTTTAAATACATACTTATTTATGTATTTATTCCCTTTTGTTGCCCTTGTTTTTTTTATTGTTGTAGTTATTACTGTTGTTGTTATTGATGCCGTCGTTGGATAGGACAGAGAGAAATGGAGAGAGGAGGGGAAGACAGAGGGGGAGAGAAAGATAGACACCTGCAGACCTGCTTCACAGCTTGTGAAGCAACTCACCAGCAGGTGGGGAACCAGGGACTCAAACCAGGATCCTTAAGCTGGTCCTTGCACTTGGCGCCAAGTGCACTTGACCCACTGTGCTACCGCAAAGGTCCAGCTTTTAAACCTAAGCCCCGCCTCCATCTTTCCAAGCCTGTCACCACTCCCATTTCCTGGGCGGTCGCCTCCAGGTACCTCCTGTCCCTCAACATTTCCCCTTCTAAGAGTATGGACCCAAAATTCTTTTTGGATGTGGAAAGACAGAGTTTCCAGCTTCTGTAACTGCTTCCTGATGACATGTGGGCATTTGCCTGGTCGACCCATACTCCCAAACAGAGCTGTTCTGTCCCTAATACTTTCTAGAAGAGTAGAGCTCTGGAAAGATGACCTTGTGGTCATCTGTGCAGGGAGGTCAGGGTAGGGTCATGACAGCATCTGAGACTTGGCAGTCGTTTCACATGCAGTGAAGCAGGTGTGCAGGTGTCTTGTCTTTTTTCCCTCTCTGGGTCTTCCCCTCCCCTCTCCATTTCTCTCTGTCCTATCCAACAACAACAATAATAACAACAATAATAACTACAACAATAAAACAAGGGCAACAAAAGGAAATAAATAGTTTTTTAAATGGCACTTACATTAAAAAAAAAAACCACAGACTGCTGATACTCATCTCCCAGCCTGTATATCCATAGTTGGTCTGAATTACAGTGGGAAAATGCTGGTTGAGTGCACATGTTACAGTGCCCAAGGACCCTGGTTCCAGCCCCGGTCCCCACCTGCAGGGGGAAAACTTCACGAGTGGTGAAGCAGGACTGCAGGTGTCTTTTTAATCTCTCTTTCCCCTCTCTATTTCTGACTATCTCTATCCAATAAATAAAGATAATAAAAAGAAAAGAAAAATGCATTTTATTTTTTATTGGGAGTTAAATGGTTTACAGTATAGTTTTGGCACATGAGCAAACTTTCTCCTCTCATATACATAGGTGGCTGCAAAGCATTCTCACCCACTCATTAAGTACTTTATTGTGTAACAGGACCTGAAAGCTTCCCTTCCACCTACCCTTCTCCCTGTGCTCTGTCCACAGAGTCATTTGCTTTGGTGCAATACACCAAACAAGTCCAAGTTTTACTTTACACTTATCCTTTTCTGTGCTTGTTTCTTAAGTTCTGTCCATAAGTCAGATCATCCCATATTCATCCTTCTCTTCCTGATTTGTCTCAATTAACATGATTCCTTCAACCTTCATCCAAGATGAAGTCAAGGTGAATTCATCATCCTTAATAGCTGAGTAGTATTCCCCTGTGTATATAGACCACAACCTTTTCATAGCCACTTATCTGTTGTTGACAGCCAGGTTGTTTCCAGGTTTTGGCTATTAAAAATTGAACTACTATGAACATAGGTGTACATAAATCTTTTTGAATGAGTGTGTTTGGTTTCTTGGTATATATCCCCAGGAGAGGAATTTCCAGCTCATAGGTAGGTCCATTGCTGAGAGTTCTCCAGGCTGCTCTCCATAATGGCTGACTAATTTACATTCCCACCAGCAGTGTAAAAGGGTTCCTTTACCTTGAGACCTCTCCACCATTTGTTGTTACTGTCCTTTCTGATGTATGACATTTTCACAGGAGTGAAATGGTATCTCATTGTTGTCTTTATTTGAGTTTCCCTGATAATCAGTAATTTGGAGCATTTTTTTTTTCATGTAAGGTCTTTCAATCTCTTTGGTGAATATTCTGATCATATCCTCTCTCTACTTTTGGGTAGAGTTGGGTTTTGTTTGTTTTTTGTTTCTGAGTTTGGTGAGCTCTTTGTATATTTTGGCTATGAGCCTTTTATCTGGCATATGGCATAGAAAGATCTTCTCTCATACCAGAAAGAGTCTCTCTACTTGGGTGGTGATTTCTTTTGCTGTCCAGAAGCACTTAAAAATATATATATGTGTGTGTGTGTGTGTGTGTGTGTGTGTGTGTGTGTGTGTGTATTAGATACAGAGCGAAATTGAGAGGGGAGAGAGAGAGAGAGAGACAGAGAGACACCTACAGAACTGCTTCACCCCTCATGAAGCTTCCTCCCTGCAGGTGGAGGCCAGGGGCTTGAACCTGGGTCCTTATGCACTATAACCAGGTGTACCACTGCCTGACCTCCACAAGCTTTTTGATTTGATGTAATTCCATTGTTTTATTTTTTGTTTTGTTTTCCTTACAAATGAATTTGAGTCACTGAAGACCCTCTAAAACTTACATCAAAAAGAGGTCTGCGATTGTTTTCCTCTAAATATTTTATGGTTTCTCATTTAACATTCAAACCCTTGTTCCATTTGGAGTTTACTTATGTGTATGTTAAGATGAAGTGGCTCAGTTTCATTCTTCTGCATACTTCAACCCAATTTTCCCAAAATTATTTATTGAAAAGAAACTCCTTTCTTCATTTAATATTTTGAACTCCTTTGTCAAAAAGTAAATGTTCATAGCTATGGGGCAAAAAAGAAAAAATGGATTTCTAAGAAACTGCCAGGTGACTTTGATGTTGAGGGTCTGAGGATCATACTTCGTAGACCAGTACACTAGAAAATGCATGTAATCCTATTCCTTCATCCTGGTTCCCTTCCTAAAAGAGAAAGAATGAAACTCAGAGAAGTTCTCACTTCCTACCGCAGCAAGATGGACTATCCAGAAGAGCCTGAAATAACTCAGCAGATTAAAACTGTGACGTGAAGTCTGGCTTGCCTTCTCCCCACACCCCCCAGCTGCTCATGATAAAATTAAGCCTGAGAGTAGAGAAGGTGCCCCTGAAATGTAAGAACTACATAGGAAGTGGCTATTCATAGGACTGAGGACCACTGCAGTGTGGCATTGATTATAGTACTTAAAAGACATAGCAATCAATAGAGGCCAACCAACTCACAGATATAAATAAGTACCATCTTTTCAACATAAAGATCTGGTGGACCATTTTCACATCATTGACATCAGGGGGTGGGTTCCTCTTTGCTGCCAGGCACCAGGAATTCCTTAATTACAGGGCTATTACTCATTCCTCCTGGAGAGAAGAAATGTGGAAGAACCGCTGGGGACCTTCTTTTCCACTGAACAAAAAATAATAGGGACAAACCCATTTTAAGCAGGTGCATATCAACTAGGCACAGCTTGTTACTGTTGAGGGATAATGCAGGGCACGGAGTCCTGGGGAGCACAGACACTTTGTAACCACTGAGTTTGCACACACGGAACTGGGGTGCACACCAGCACACTTTTGCTTCAACTGAGATGCATGTTTGGTGGAGGTCTTTCTCAGTGTAGTATATGAAGGGGGAGGAGTTTGCTTCATCAGGCCAATGAAAAGTGGGTCCTGGTGTGATGCACAAAGGGTATACCGAGAAGGGTGCTTAATTGCTCTAGGTCTCTCATTTTGGACTAGGACCAGAGACCCTCAGGAACCAGTCCCCTGAGCTTTACCTTAACTTTAATTCTAACTTCACTTTTGCACTTAACTCATCTCAGACTAGATAAGGTGACATATCCCCAACTCCACATTGCAAAGTGTCTATCTTTTAATGCTTTTGTCCTTAGTAAAGCATTTTTTTTCCCAACACAAATGAGATTATGGACCAGGGATAGACAACTGTTGGGTAGTATGCCAGCTCCCCCCTGCTTAATGCTGTGGTCTGTTTACATAATCACTGTTTTACCTGAGACCCACCCTGCCTGCAGGGCACTGATTAATCCCACTGGTTCCCACTCTCTTTTTGCTCAGCTCCCTCTCCTAGTCACATCCTACCACTTCCTTCTTGGGATGTATAAAAGAATCTTCTTTTCTGATTAAACACACATTGGATTACCTTCTGGCTCCGTGAGTCCCAGAGTCTCTGTCCTGCGACGCTAGCCCAGCACGAGTTCCTGATCCCTCTCCCACGCAGCAGCCTAGGTTGGCTCCAGTTGAGTTCTCTCCAACCCAGACAGCATGTCCTCAGGAGGAAGCACCCTCAGGCTATCCTGGCAGACAACCCCAGAGATGCCTAATACTTGGGCTTTATTTCACTATTATGAGCGCCAGTGACTTCCAGGTTCTCTGGCTTACTGCATACCTTCCTGTTTTGAATTAAGTTTTCTGATCCCAAGTTTCTTTTTTGTTGTTGTTAGTGGAAATTCTATTGACTTTACCTAAATCCTGCATGTTTACAAAACATGTCTGATTGATTGTTAACAGGCTCCAGTCTCTCCTTTTTGTCTCAACTCCCTCCTCCTTAGGGCATAAGTATGATGATGTTAAGAGGTATAATGGTAGCCCACAGGTTTGAAATTATGCAAAGTGCATTCTGTCATTCTGACTTCTGGCTACTTCTCTGAAGGGTTTAGGGTCTGGGCATAGTAGAGTGACCTGAATACTTCCTGGTGCATCAGAGAACTGGACTTGACCAATGGCATCCAAAGACTATTGTAATCAGGGTTTAACATATTCTTGATGTCTTCCGCACCTGAAAGTGCTTTGAGGATTGTTCCTGGACTGTTGTACCTGGATCTCCCTGTTCCTTTTGATGTGATGTGATTTTTATCAATAAATACTGTCAGTGTTCTGATCATGATACACCAAACATTCTTCCATCTTGAAGAATCTAGATGTTTTCTCTCCAGATTCTTCAGATTAACTACGATGTGACTGAAGTTGTTTTCCCTCAATCTTTGTTGGTTTTTGATCTGAGGGACCTGGCATCTGGCTAAGGTTCTCCTACCCATGTCTAAGCCATATTCCTGACTATTTTACTCAAGTTTCTCAGCAGCCTGAGACAACTGAAACAATCTATCTGCAAGTTCTCTTTTCCATGTTTCCATGACACTACAGGGCCAGGGGGTAGCACACCTGGTTAA
Source organism: Erinaceus europaeus (assembly GCF_950295315.1). Taxonomy (NCBI): domain Eukaryota; kingdom Metazoa; phylum Chordata; class Mammalia; order Eulipotyphla; family Erinaceidae; genus Erinaceus; species Erinaceus europaeus. The sequence continues at coordinate 12,217,414 of NC_080162.1, forward strand.
GGACTCACATTATCATGTACAAGGACCCTAAAGCCCCTGCTCCCCAGCTGCAGAGGGGAAACTTCATGAGCAGTGAAGCAAGTACTGCAAGTGTCTCTCAGTCTCTCCCTAGATACATGCTCTGATATTCCATTCTACTTCATTTTCTCTGGTTAACATTTTCTGGTTAAACAGAAAGTTCAGCTAACTCCAATATAATGAAACGCACAGTGATACATTCAAATAGAGGAGTTTAAGGTAACAAATACGTAAATACAGAAAACATCAACTCTTCTTGTAGATTTAAATTAGTACACACTGCCATCCAAAGATACAACTATATATGGTATCATTTAAATGTTTAAAATCTACTGAAAGAAAACTACTGGTCCCAAGATAACAATGATACAGCATTTTAAAACTGACTTTAAATATTAAACGTGGTTTTCTACTAAAAAGAAAAATCAGGACTTCCGGGAGGCATGGCTATGGAATAACAAGGGTTGAATCATCTCTCCTTCCAAAACATCAGATAAATACAAGAGACCCAACTGAAGTCATAATCTACAGGTGAGGGTTCTGCAGCCTCAGGTGGGTGCCCATGTGCAGTTAGGGCAAATGGGGGCATGGGTTGAGGAACAGCAAAGTCAGGCCAGAGCTCCAGGCAGCACAACGTTGAGCTGTGTCATTTTAATGATTTCACTTTAAGTGCAGCAAGCAATGAAGGTTGTTCCATGTGGCCGGAGAAAAGAAAAAAGGGCTTAAAACCTCTCAATCTTTGACTCAGGGAGTATTTAGCCTTCTGAATTTAATGTAAGGACACAACATAAAACAGAGCATTTGTGACCACAAGACAGCGTTAAGCAATCCCACCCACCTCAGATCATACAAATGAGAAATTTAGAGAGCACAATAATACTACCTGCTAGCCATCAATAACTAGCATAGAGTAGCAGCAGCTGCATCTCTCTACTCTCCCCAGTCAGACACAAGTCAATCAAGGCAAGTGTGATTAGTGGATTGAATGGTACTGAAAGAAGGACCTTATAGCACACCATGTACAATGGTTAAACCAAGAAAAAAACATTGCAGAAACAAACCAAGACAAATTCCAGATAAAGCCCCTCAAAAGGGTTTTGAAAATAAGATCCAAACATTAATTGAGCTATTGGTCACAGGAATGAGGAAAGAGTTTGAAAATAATATCATCAGAAATGGGGAAACAGCAAACAAGATTCTGAAAGAAAACACTAACTACCTGGAGTTAATAGGAGAGCTGAAAGTTGAAGTAGCTTGGCTAAGAGCACAACTAGCTGAACAAGCTAATACAGTATCACAGCAGGGTAACAAAATAGCTCAGCTACAGAAAACAGCAGAGAGGAGAGAGAATAGAATAAATGAGGCAGAAAATAGAATTAGCAAGATCGAGGATGAATTAGAGAAAACTAAGAAAGAAGTAAGAGTGCTCAAAAAAGAGATTGAGAGATACTGAAAACAACAACAGAGACATATGGGATGACTTCAAAAGAAGTAATATACACATTATGGGCCTACCATAGGAAGAAAAAGAGGGAGGGGAATAAAGTGTTCTACAGGACATAACAATTGAGAACTTCCCTCCTCTAGACAACATAAAAGACATAAAGGTTCTAGAAGCCCAAAGGGTCCCAAACAGAATTAACCCAGACTTAAAGACATATCATATGTAGAATGAAAAGGAATAAGGATAAAGAAAGGATCTTGAATGCTGCAAGAGAAAAAACAAAGAGTCACCTAAAGAGGAAAACCCATAAGATTTGTAGCAGATTTCTCCACACAAACAGTAAAGGCCAGAAGAGAATAGCAAGATATATATCAAGCACTCAATGAGAAAGGCTTTCAACCTGCTAGACTGTCATCCAAACTAGATGAAGGCATAAAAAAACTTCCCAGACAAGCAACATCTGAAGAAATCAACTATCACCAAGCCTGCTCTGAAAGAAGTTCTGAAAGGTCTCTTATAAACAATCACATCATAAACATTCCATATATCAGAACACTCTAAAACCCTAGAATAATGGCATAAAAATATCTTCATTCTATAATATCAATAAATGTCAATGGCCTGAATTCACCTATTAAAAGGCATAGAGTGGGAAGATAGATCAGAAAATACAACCCAACCATATTTTGTCTGCAGGAACCCCACCTAACTCAACAAGATAAACACAGACTAAAAGTGAAAGGATGGGAAATTGCCATACAAGCCAATGGACCACAAAAAGGAACAACTACTCTCAATCTGACACAACAGAACCTAAAACAAGTAAAAACAAGATATGGATGGAAATTACTTAAGGTTCAGAGGATTAATCAAGAGGCCTTAATGATTATTAACATCTATGCACCCAATGAGAGGCCATCTAAATACATCAAGCATGTACTGAAAAGGATATAGCAATAAATTAATAGCAACACAGTAATAGTAGGGGATTTCAACAACCCTTGGATGTTAGACCAAAAACTATCAAATACTTAGAGGAAAATATTTATTTTACATCTAAATTTTAAAGGCACCCTCAATGAAACAAGTCCAATTTAAAAAAAAAAAGTTGAACAATATATATAAAGGAGAATTCGGACTGGGTCTGATATATTGAACCAAAGTGAAGGACTCTGGGGGGAAAGGGTGTTCAGGTCCTGGAACATGATGGCAGAGGAGGACCTTGTAGGGGTTGTATTGTTGTGTGAAAATGTTACACATGTAAAAACTATTGTATTTTACTATTGGCTATAAACCATTATTCCCCAATAAAGAATTTTTTAACAATCAGCTTACAGAGGTAGAATTTTACCATTACAGTTTTTGAAGAAATAACTGTCTTTAGAATAATCTGAATGCCTTCCATTTCAAAAATGATTATGGAGGATTTAAAACAACTTGTGACATGAAAGCACCAGCTTTTTCACACGAGCAGTAAGTTTGGTCCCTATAGATGCTCAAATTCCAAGCCACTTCTCAAAATCTCATGTAGAGAGTGAATCCCAAATGAACCCATCTTCAACTACAGAAAAAAAGAAGAAGAAGCTAGCCAACCAAAAAACAATACCAAAATCCCAATGGCTCTACAAGATTTTCCTTACAGGATGAAGCACAATGTACCTTCCAAAATACCAGATCCCTCTAGAATTCCACTAGTCCTTTGTCAAAATAAGTGAAATCCCTAGATGCCCAAATTCACACAGACTACCTCTACATACAGACAGTATTCTGTCACCCTAAGTTAAAGAAATGGAAATGAGTTATCTGTGAGCTGGTGGTTTTACCCTCAAAAATGAAGAATGGATGATGAGAAATAACAGACTGAGAAGGCAAAGCAACTTTAGAATTATTTTCTTACACAACATGTAACAGCAATGATATAATGAGAAGCGTATGTGTTTTACCATCTGAAGGACAGGGGAACCATTCTGCACTGCTGGTGGGAATGTAAATTGGTCCATCCTCTCTGGAGAGCAGTCTGGAGAACTCTCACAAGGCTAGACATGGACCTTCCATATGACCCAGTAATTCCTCTCCTGGGGATATACCCCAAGGAATCCATAACACCCAACCAAAAAGAAATGTGTACACCTATATTCATAGCAGCACAATTCATAATAGCTAAAACCTGGAAGAAACCCAGTTGCCCAACAACAGATGAGTGGCTGAGAAAGCTGTGGTATACATACACAATGGAATACTATGCAGCTATCAAGAACAATGAACCCACCTTCTCTGACCCATCTTGGATGGAGCTAGAAGGGATTATGTTAAGTGAGCTAAGTCAGAAAGATAAAGATGAGTATGGGATGATCCCACTCATCAACAGAAGCTGAGAAAGAAGAACAGAAAGGGAAACTCAAAGCAGGATTTGACTAAATTTGGGGTAGGGCACCAAAGTAAAAACCCTGGGTTGAGGGTGAGTGTGGATGTTCAGCTTCGTGGGGCCAGGGGGTGTGGTGGGGAGAGAGGAGAGGGGTGGGATGGGACACCGTCTTTTGGTGGTGGGAATGGTGTTTACATACACTCCTATTAATTTGTAGTCATATTAATCACTATTTAAGTAACATGAGAGGGGAAAAACTGATTGAATGTCTCAAACTATTTAAAGCACAGACTGAGTCTTTTTAATACATACACTGAGTCTTTGATATGTTGACTCTCTTAAAAGCTTAGTCCAGGGAGAACAGAAGCAACCGGTGGCACAGCTATATACAAATAATGTCAAAGGACAAAAATTATGGTGATGTTGTATATGATACAGCAAATCCTAACAAAGGGATATTTCAAAGTTAACTCAATTGCCAAACAATGTGATTACAGCAATAACTATCTATTGTCTTCTTAACCCTAAGACAGCAGGAACCTCCCACTTCCTCTATAGAGCCTATATTTCCCCCTGTCCTGGAACCTCTGGGGATGGGAATTGTGTGGAGTTGTACCCCTCTTATCCTACGGTTTTGTCAGTGTTTCCTTTTTATAAATAAAATAATTTTTAAAAATCACTTAATTTTAAATGTCACAAAGTTAAGTGAAAAAATAATGTTAAGTACACTTGAAAATCACAAAAGTAGATGCAAACTAAAAAATGGAAGAACATGTTTTGATTCGAAAGATTCAACTTCAAAAGATGTCAGTTCTCAGATGAACTGACCACTGTGTCCACCTCCCCAGAACTCCACCTCCCCAGAGCCCTGCCCCACTAGAGAAACATAGAAACAGACTGGGGCTGGGAGTCAGGCTGTAGCGCAGGCGGCGCAAAGTGCAAGGACTGGCGTAAGGATCCCAGTTCGAGCCCCAGGCTCCCCACCTGCAGGGGAGTCACTTCACAGGTGGTGAAGCAGGTCTGCAGGTGTCTGTCTTTCTCTCCCCGTCTCTGTCTTCCCCTCCTCTCTCCATTTCTCTCTGTCCTATCCAACAATAACAATATCAATAACAACAATAATAAAACAACAAGGGCAATAAAAGGGAAGAAATAAATATTTTTTAAAAATTTAAAAAAAGAAAAAGAAACAGACTGGGGTATGGACTGACCTGTCAACACCCATGTCTAGCAAAGAAGCCATTACAGAAGCCAGACCTTCCACCTTTTGCACCCCATAAAGATCTTTGGTCCATATGCCCAAAGGGATCAAGAATAGGAAATCTTTCAGTTGAGGGGATGGGATACAGAACTCTGGTGGTGGGAACTGTACGGAATTGTACCCCTCTTATCCCACAATCATGTCAATCATTATTAAATTACTAATAAAAATTAAAAAGGTGTCAGTCCTAAGTAAAATTTTTAATTGAAAACAATCCCAATAAAAATGCTATCCAGGGCTGGGGTAAATAGCATAATGGTTATGCAAACAGACTCCCATGCCTGAGGCTCCAAGGTCCCAGGTTCAATTCCTCGGCACCACCATAAGCCAGAGCTAAGCAGTGCTCTGGCAAAAAAAAAAAAAAATAATACTACCTAGCCCTCTGCAAAAACATGTACCCACCCTTGCTATAAAATTAATAAATACACCCTATGGCGCAGGAAAAAAAAGTCAATGTAAATAGAGCAACTCTAAAACTGACACATAGAAATAAGGCATGCCTTACAAATACCATTTAAAACAAAACGGAGTGGGGGAGGGTAGCAGAATGGTTATGCAAAAGACTGTCATGCCTGTGGCCTAAATGTCGCAGGTTCAATTCCTGTCACCAGCTTATGATAGGGCTGAGCAGTGCTCTGATAATAAACAAACAAATAAACAAAGTCATGGGGCCAGGTGGTGGCCCACCTGGGTGAGCGCACATGTCTTTATAGTGTGCAAGGACCTAGGTTCAAGCCCCCAGGCCCCACCTGCGGGGGGGAAAGCTTCGCAAGTGGTGGCGCAGTGTAGCAGGTGTCTCTGTCTCTCACCCTCTCTATCCCTCCCTTCCCTCTCCATTTTCTGACTGTCTCTATCCAATAAATAAATAAATAAATAAATAAAAAGAAACAAAGTCATTCTTCCCATTTTTGTTGCCCTTGTTGTTATTGCTGTTGTTGGATAGGACAGAGAGAAATGGAGAGAGGAGGGAAAGACAGAGAGAGGGAGAGAAAGATAGACACCTGCAGACCTGCTTCACCGCTTGTGAAGCGACCCCCCCTGTAGATGGGGAATGAGGGGCTTGAACTGGGATCCTTACGCTGGTCCTTGCGTTTTGCGCCAGGTGCGTTTAACCTGCTGTGCTACCCCTGACTCCCAGTTTTGTATTCTTTAGGTCAGCTCCTTGCAGTGTTTGCTCTCCAGCAGAGACTCTCCTCCTCCTTTTTTTATTTAGGCAACTGGAAGATTGTGAGCTCTGAAGCCCAGCCCAGGGATGGAGGAGACAGTTCTTTGTCAGGTAAAAAAGATGGGAGACCAAAGCAGAAACAAACCAATGGGACTACATCAAATTGAAAAGCTTCTGCACATCCAAAGAAACTATTAAACAAACAGAGAGACCCCTCACAGAATGGGAGAAGATCTTCACATGCCAGACATCAGACAAGAAACTAATCACCAAAATATATAAAGAGCTCAGCAAACTTAGCCGCAAAAAAGCAAATGACCCCATCCAAAAATGGGCAGAGGAAATGAACAAAACATTCACCACAGAGGAGATCCAAAAGGCTAACAAACATATGAAAAACTGCTCTAGGTCACTGATTATCAGAGAAATGCAAATCAAGACAACACTAAGATACCACCTCACTCCTGTAAGAATGGCATACATCAAAAAGGACAGCAGCAACAAATGTTGGAGAGGATGTGGGGACAGAGGAACCCTTTTACATTGCTGGTGGGAATGTAAATTGGTACAGCCTCTGTGGAGAGCAGTCTGGAAAACTCTCAGAAGGCTAGACATGGACCTTCCATATGACCCAATAATTCCTCTCCTGGGGTTATACCCCAAGGACTCCATAACACCCAACCAAAAAGAGGTGTGTACTCCTATGTTCATAGCAGCACAATTCATAATAGCTAAAACCTGGAAGCAACCCAGGTGCCCAACAACAGATGAGTGGCTGAGAAAGCTGTGGTATATATACACAATGGAATACTATGCAGCTATCAAGAACAATGAACCCACCTTCTCTGACCCATCTTGGACAGAGCTAGAAGGAATTATGTTAAGTGAACTAAGTCAGAAAGATAAAGATGAGTATGGGATGATCCCACTCATCAACAGAAGCTGACTAAGAAGATCTGAAAGGGAAACTAAAAGCAGGACCTGATCAAATTGTAAGTAGGGCACCAAAGTAAAAACCCAGTGGTGAGGGGTAGGCATGTAGCTTCCTGGGCCAGTGGGGGGTGGGAGTGGGCGGGAGGGATGGGTCACAGTCTTTTGGTGGTGGGAATGGTGTTTATGTACACTCCTAGCAAAATGTAGACATATAAATCAGTAGCTAATTAATATGAGAGGGGGAAATCAATTGTATGTCTCAAAGTTTCTCAAAAGACAAACTGAATCTTTTTAATATATAGGCTATGTATTTGATATGCGGACTCTCTCAAAAGCCTAGACCAAGTAGATTAGAAGCTTCCAATAGCACAGCTATATACAAGATACTGGGTACTGTCCAGCAAACCATAACAAAGGGACTTTTCAAAGTTAACCCAATTAACAAATAATGTGATGATAATATTAACTATTGAGTGTCTTTTTGAACCCTAAGACAGCAGGAACCTCACATCTTCACTATAGAGCCCCTACTTCCCCCAGTCCTGGAACCCTTGGATAGGGCCCACTTTCCCGTATGCATCTCCCAATCCAAACCAAATAACATTGCATCTGCCGATCACAACCTAACCAAAGCAACGATTGCTACCTCAACATGCTTCACCTCAGAATGTATCCAGAGACTTCACGTGTGGAATGACAACCCTTCAGCTTCATTACTCGGGTGAGACCTTTCCTTTAATAGTACACTCTAATTTCATCTCAGGTAGTTCACTTTCTAACAAAGTCCCATAACCTAGATATACACCAGTTTCTGTGAGAGAGAGCTTATGTGCACACGTATCCATAAACTACTGCAAAATATATACCTGAAAGCAGGACTACACTAGAGTTTGCAGTGAGTACCTCCCTAACACTTCCTCTCCACTATTCCAAGCTTGGGATCCATGATTGCTCAACAAATTGTTTGGCTTCATATGTTAACTCTGTTTTCAATCACCAGGTTCCAGATGCCACCAGGATGCTGGCTAGGCTTCCCTGGATTGAAGACCCCACCAATGTGTCCTGGAGCTCAGCTTCCCCAGAGTCACACCCTACTAGGGAAAGAGAGAGGCAGACTGGGGGTATGGACCGACCAGTCAATGCCCATGTTCAGCGGGGAAGCAATTACAGAAGCCAGACCTTCTACCTTCTGCATCCCTCAACGACCCTGGGTCCATGCTCCCAGAGGGATAGAGAATGGGAAAGCTATCAGGGGAGGGGGTGGGTTATGGGGATTGGGTGTTGGGAATTGTGTGGAGTTGTACCCCTCCTACCTTATGCTTTTGTTCACTAATCCTTTCTTAAATAAAAAATTAAAAAAAAAAAAAAAAAAAGATGGGAGAAGGGTGAGGGGGGGGGGCGACTGCTACCTGAAGGCCACTGTTGGCAGCACGTCCATTTGCAAAAGAATAAATGCCTTGCTTCAACTCCTTTTTTGTTTTTTTGCCTTGACAAGTCATTTTAATTGCACGTCATTTACAACTCTACAACCAGGTTAATTTATCAAGAGATCAAAAGAAAGGTGAGGAAGAGAGGAACTTGGTTTTAAGATCATCTGAACTTCCTATTCACGAGGAAATGAGAGATAAAATAGGTTCCAAGGAATATTTTCGGTACAGCTTCCTCCCAGAGTTTAATCAACTCAGTTTGAAATGGGCAGTTAATGGAGTTGGGGAAATATGCTACAAATCACTTAGCCGTGGAGAAGGTAAACGTGTATTCTAAAGCTACACAAAATGACAGCAAGCCTAAAGATCCTTATTAAATGTATAATAAAATAACAACAGAGACAAAAATGAGTATTACCTCATTTTACGGAAGATTAGCAAAAGCAAATAAATGTGCATAGTCACAAGGCTCACATGAAGCACAGCTTGATTTCAATCCTAGAAAATGTGGAGGTTTTTTGAGGAGTGGTGGTTTGTGTGTTTTTGAAGATACAGCTGACATAAGACACAATAGTTTTAGTTGTATAAATAATGCTTTGCTATTTATATATATTGCAAAATGATGGCCACCATAAGTCAAGTTAACATTCGCAACCATAAATCATTATACATTTTTCCTTGCGCTAAGGACTTGTAAGACAGACTTTTAATAATTTTCAAATCCATATCAACACTTATCGTTAGCTAGTCGCCATGTCCATACTACATTCCTGTGATTTATCTTATAACTGAAAGCATCTCCCTTTTCACCCATGTATTCATTTCTCTCACCACTTCTAGCAACTTATATTTTCTCCTTACCTATGAGCTCAAATTTTGATAGGCTGTTTGCTTGCTTAATGGGTTACTTTGGGGGCTGGGAGTTCTTTTTTTTTTTTTTAGACTCCATTTATAAGTGAGATCACAAGACCTTTTTCTATCTTACATCACTTAGTATAATGTCCTCAAAGTCCTCCCTCAAGTTTTAACAAATGGTAAATCAAGATCTCATTATTTGATACAGCTGAATTAAAACTTATGGCTATGTCACCAAATATGTTTGGTGCTAATAAGAAAGAGGTAGACTGAAAATTCAAAATGATATTATTAGGTCTCCAAGAAGGTTTAAAATTTACCATATATTTTTTTATTGAAATAACACTGTAAATGTCATTATTAAAATTTTCATTTGTTTTTGCTAGTAACATCAGTTTACAAGACTATAAATGTTTTAGAAGTACAAATTTACACTTGTTCAAAGTGTATTACTATGCCACTTCTACCACTAAATTACCAATATCCCTCCAGCAGACTTCACTGTACCCCTCTCCCTTTGCAAGTCAGCCTCCCCAGCCCCCTTTGGCAAGCTCACTTCTACACAAAGGTTAGAGTCCAAAGTTTTGTGTTCACTTGACTGTACCTTTTTTCCTTGCTTTTGTTTCCTTATTTACCCCCTTTGTGAGTGCTATCATTCTATGTTTTTATATCTGTAATATCAATAATCTCCAGTGAAATTTTCCATCTGTCCCCAATTCCTTTGTCTACCTAAAATAGTCATCCTTTATGCCAAAACACAAAAAGAGAACCTTAATTCAAGGAATATCAGAGACATGGGTTGGCAAAACAAGTCACTTGGAAACGTACTGATTTGTCATCTGCAGGATCAAGTCCAGTCCTATCCCACTAAAGGCAGCTTTGGTGGTGTGGTTTCTTTCACTTTCCCTCTTAGCTGCTGCTTCTCCTTCTCCTTCTCCTTCTCCTTCTCCTTCTCCTTCTCCTTCTCCTTCTCCTTCTCCTTCTTTAAATAGGACAGAGAGAAATGGAGAGAGGAGGGGAAGACAGAGATACCTGCAGACCTGCTTCACCACTTGTGAGGTAACCCCCTTGCAGGCTCTCTCTTAGCTTCTTCATCTCTTTCTCTTACTCCCCATCTGAAAAAAACCTTCCAGAGCAGTGAAGTCTAGCCCCAGTGACTCCTACTACAGCATATTTGAGATAAAACAACAATAACAAAACCAGCTCCATGAAAAGAATGGGTCAAAGCAGAACCTCATGAAAGAGAGTGCATTTTAAGTAAGTGCTGAAAATAAGATATCTATATATTGCCTCCAGGGATATTACTGGGGCGGGGTGCCTGCACTATGCTTCTGGCGGCCATTTTTTCCCCATTGTTATTGTTGTTGCTGCTGCTGCTGTTGCTTAAGTTGTGGATTAAGACAGAAAGAAACTGAGAGAGATGGGGAAGATAGAGAGGAAGAGAGAAAGACAGACACCTGCAGGCCTGCTTCACCACCTGTGAAGCAACCCCCCTGCAGGTGGGGAGCTGGAGTCTCGAACCGGGATCCTTACACCGGTTCTTGCACTTCGCGCCATGTGCACTTAACCCATGCACTACTGCCCAACTCTCAGCCATATTTCTAAAGGTACAAAATAACTGAGAAGGTTAGAAAATGGCAGGAGTCAGCACCACAGGGCAAATATTCCATCTCTCTATTTTTTTATTCATATCCTATAGAGTTTCACATGATAGAGAGCAAGAGAAACCAGAACACCACTCAGGGACACACAAGACCAGGGATCAAACCAGGCATCTGAGGAATGCAAGTCCAGTCTATCTTGATGGGAACACAAGTATGAAAACAGACAGCACTTGTTTAAAGCTTACTAACTTGAACATTGTTTTTAATGCTTTTCATATATCTCTTTATTTCATCATACTGACACTAAGGTAAACTGTTATCTCAATTTTATAGATAAGGAAGTTGCAGTATAGACATTAGTTAATTTCCTCAAAATTGTGTGTGTGTGTGTGTGTGTGTGTGTGTGTGTGTGTGTGTGTGTGTGTTAAGAATCACCACTAATGGGACTGAGCCTGCACAACAATGCGGTTGAGAGACAAAGCAAGAGTGCAAGAAGTAAGTGCACATTACTCTTCAAAAAAGTCTGCAGTCAATGTGTTCACTTCTGGATGGCAAGACTGCTTACATGCTACTTTACTGCCCTGTACTTTCTCTGTATTCACAATGAGTGTGATAGTTTAATCATCCCAAAAAAACGTGTTTCTAAAATATCTGTTAAGTAACGGAAAGAAACAGTAATAAAGGTACAGCAAATAGAATATATCTCTGAATTGACTTTTTGATAGAGTAAGAGACAGAGGGGTAGAGAGAAAGATACCCTCATGCTAAAACTTCCTCCATTGTGCTGAGGGCCAGGCTGAAGCCTGACTGGAGGGCATGAGGAAGCAGACACACTGTCCAGGTGTGCTATCTTGCCAACCCTGAGTCTTTCTTATCACATCAGTGAGAAACCATTTAGTTTGGAGATATTAACAATTCGTCAAGAAAAAAAGAACATGAAATTTTATTTTCTGCTCCATGTGACTTTTTTGGAGAGAGAGACAGAGACCACAACACCAAAATTTCCTGCAATGAGTTAGGGCTGGGTTCAAACATGAGTGACACATGTGGTGAAGCACACATTATCCAAGGGAGTTACTGGGTTGTCAGAAAAGTCATAGCATAGGTTTTCTATGAATTTCTATGCCAAAATGAATGTGTCAGGACCTTTCCAATAACTCAATATTATGTCAGCCTGAGACAGCAATTTTTAAACCAAAGCTTGGATAAATAATAGTACTACCAAGTATTTTAAATTGTCATCATATGAAGTCAGAAATATGGCAAACGTGTTCTCTCACTCATTCTATTCAGTATTGTATTGGGACCCATAGTCAGTACATTTTTTACACATACATTTTCTACATTTTTATGTAGAAAAAAAAAAACAAAGAAGGAATTGAGCAAACAAAAACCTGAAACTATGACGTGATTGCAGCAAGAGTGCAGTATAAAAGGCAGTTACACAACAGTTAATTGCTGGATCAGTAATTTTAAAAGTACTGAGAGAAGGATCTCATAGCATACTATAAAGTGGTTTAACCAAGAAGAAATATTGGAGGAATGAACCAGAACAAGAGTCCAGTTCAAAGCCCCCTAAAGGGTGAAGCAGAAAATAATGAGGTCAACATCCAAATACTAGTTAAGGAAATAATAACAGGAGTGAGTAAAGAGTTTGAAAGAATTGTTATTAGAAATGCAGAAATGACCAATGAGACTATGAAAGAAAACACTAATTATCTCAAGGTTATTAGAGAGCTGAAAGCTGAAATAGCTGAGATAAGAACACAACTAGCTGAACAAGCTAAAACAGTATCAGAACAGGGTAACAAAATAGATGAACTCCAGAAAACAGAGAGAGGAGGAGAGAGAATAGAATCAATGAAGCTGAAGACAGAATTAGCAAGATCGAGGATGAATTAGAGACAACTACAATAGAAGTAAGAGATCTCAAAAAGACATTAAGAGATACTGAAAACAACAACAGAGACCTATGGGATGACTTCAAAAGAAATAATATATGCATTAGTGGCTTACCAGAGGAAGAAAGACAGGGAGAGGAAAAAAGCATTCTTCAGGACATAATAGCTGAGAACTTCTCTAGTCTAGACAACATAAAAGACATAAGATTCAAGAAGCACAGAGAGTCCCAAATAGAATTAACCCAGATTTAAAGACACCAAGACAGATCCTATTTAAAATTGAAAGGAATAAGCATAAAAAAAGGATCCTGAAGGCTGCAAGAGAAAAACAAAGAGTCACTTACAGAGGAAAGCCCCTAAGAGTAACAGCAGACTTCTCTAACCAAACACTACAGGCCAAAAGAGAATGGCAAGATATCTATCAAGTGCTCAGTGAGAAAGGCTGTCAACTAAGACTTCTGTATCCTGCTAGACTGTCACTTAGATTAGATGGAAGCATAAAAACCTTCTTAGACAAGCAACAGTTGAAAGAATCAACTATCACCAAGCCTGCCCTGATTAAGTTCTGAAATTTCTCCTTTAAACAGTCAGACTACAATAAATATGCCATATATCAGGACACTCTAAAAATCTACAAGAATGGCATTAAAACATCTTCAATCTTTGATATCAATAAATGTCAATGGCCTGAATTCACTTATTAAAAGGCACAGAGCAAAAAGATGGATGAGAAAACACAACCCAACAATATGTTGTCTGCAGGAAGCCCACCTAACTCAACAAGACAAACAGACTTAAAGTGAAAGGATGGAAAACTATCATACAAGCCAATGGCCCACAAAAAAGGGCAGGAACAGCCATTCTCATATCTGACACGATAGACTTTAAAATAAATTAAATTTTAAAATATAGGGATGGAAATTACTTAAAGCTCAGAGGATCAATCAAGAGGACTTAACAATTATTAACATATATGCACCCAATGAGAAGCCATCTAAATACATCTACTGAAAGACCTACAGCAATATATTAACAGCAACACAGTCAATAGCAGGGGACGTCAACACCCCACTCTCTCAACTTGACAGATCATCCAGGCAGAAGATCAACAGAGACATGAAAGAACTAAATGAGGAAATAGATAAACTAGAACTATTGGACGTTTTCAGAATCATACACCCCAAGAAACTGGAATACACATTTTACTCAAGTCCACATGGGTCATTCTCAAGAATAGACCATATGTTAGGCCACAAAGCAAATTCAAGACTATTAAATAATCCCAAGCATCTTCTCAGACCACAGTGGAATTAAATTCACACTTAACAATCAAGAAAAGATTAGTAATAGTCCCAAAATGTGGAAGAAGCCTTCAGATACTTAAGAGGAAAATATTGGCAGAACTCTTTTCCCCATAAATTTTAAAGACATCTTCAATTAAATGAATCCAATTACAAAGAAGACTAAAATAAGCATAAACCTATGGGACTACATCAAATTAAAAAGCTTCTGCACAGCAAAAGAAACCACTACCCAAACAAAGAGACCCCTCACAGAATGGGAGAAGATCTTTACATGCCACACAAGACAAGAGGCTAATAGCCAAAATACATAAAGAACTTGCCAAACTCAACCACAAGAAAACAAATAACCCCATCCAAAAATGGGGAGAGGACATGGACAGAATATTCAGCAGAGAAGAGATCCAAAAGAAACACAAGAAAAAAATGCTCCAAGTCTCTGATTGTCAGAGAAATGCAATTAAAGACAACAATGAGATATCACTCACTCCTGTGAAAATATCATACATCAGAAAAGGTAGCAGCAACATATGCTAGAGAGGTTGTGGGGACAAAGGAACCCTCCTGCACTGCTGGTGGGAATGTCAAGTGGTCCAACCTCTGTGGAAAAGTCTGGAGAACTCTCAGAAGGCTAGAAATGGACCTACCCTATGACCCTGCAACTCCTCTCCTGGGGATATATCCTAAGGAACCCAACACACCCATCCAAAAAGATCTGTGTATACATATGTTCTTAGCAGCACAATTTGTAATAGCCAAAACCTGGAAGCAACCCAAGTGTCCAACAACAGATGAGTGGCTGAGCAAGTTGTGGTATATATACACAATGGAATACCACTCAGCTATTAAAAACAGTGACTTCACCATTTTCAGCCGATCTTGGATGGACCTTGAAAAATTCATGTTAAGTGAAATAAGTCGGAAACAGAAGGATGAATATGGGATGATCTTACTCTCAGGCAGAAGTTGAAAAACAAGATCAGAAAACACATATGGAACCTCAACTGGAATTGGCATATTGCACCAAATAAAAGACTCTCGGGTGGGTGGAGGGGGGAGAATACAGGTCCAAGACGGATGACAGAGGGCCTAGTGGGGGTTGTATTGTTATATGGAAAACTGGGGAATGTTATGCATGTACAAACTATTGTATTTACTGTCGAATGTAAAACAGTAATTCCCCAAATAAAGAAATTTTTTTAAAAAGTTAATTGCCTTCTTAAGTAGCAGCAATGAAAACTAGAACATGAAATTTAAAATACAGGGCTGAACTCTAACGAAGTAATTGCAAGATATGATAAAAGCGGTAAGAGCTGAATCAATCCAACAGTCTAGAAGACAGTGAGTGTCGTTTGCCTGAAGAAAATGGCACCTGAGCTAGATGTTGACTGACTTACTGCCATGAAGGTTGGCCTCCTTGGTGTTGTTCAAGGAAAATAAAAATTAAAAACCACATAAACTAGCAAAAAGAAAATTTGTGCCTAGAGATAGACGTGTGAAAGTCAAAATCCTTTGGGGCAAAATGCATTGCTGGCAGACCATGATTTCCGGAAAGCAAGGATAAAAATATTGAGCTGTGTTGGGACAAGATGGTTAAAAGATGCCTGTGAAACCCTAAGATGTTTGGACTTTACCTTCCAAGTAAATGGTAGCCATAAAAGGGTTTAAACCAGGGGAATGACACCATCTCTTAGTTTGGTAAAGATAAGTAGAGAGGTCAGTTGCCTATTGGAAGACAGTGTGGACACAAGGAGACAAATTAGGCAACTATTCAAATGGCTTAGCTGAAAGATGATAGGGCCAGACTGAAGCAGTAGCACAGGGCTGAAGAGAGGGTTGGATTCAAATGCCATTTGTGGAGCAGAATTGACAGCATTTGTACCTCATTAAATGAGAGAGGGAGAAAGGTCTCATTAATGACTCAGATTTCTAACTCAGGCATTGATCACCAAAAAAAAAAAAAAAAGAAGGAAAAAGAAAAAAAAGGCTTCTGCTGGAATCCATATAAATGTGTTAAATATTCCTTCATCCCTCCAGAGTTTTCATCACTTTCTGAATAAGTCTACAGCTTAGAATTAGCAAGTTGGGTGGTTCTGCAAAATAACAAGTACTAGCATTTTGACTGGTAGCCCACCACAATTTGGTTAACAGAGCATAGGGAATCTTAAGTGACTGAAATCTCACCAGCTGTGTGGAAAAAGACTCTGTGGAAATAAAATATTTGACAGTGCACTAGGGCCTGGTCCCCACCTGCAAGGGAAAAGCTTTTTGAATGGTGAAGCAGTGTTGTACATGTCTCTCTGTCTTTCTCCCTCTCTATCACTCCATTCCCTCTTAATTTCTGTCCCTATCCAATAAATAAGTAGATAAGAAAAAAAATAAAGTAAAATAAGAAGTCAAATACTGGCCAAACATACATTCTGAATAATATCTTAAATCTAAATTTCCCAGTTCAGAGCACAGTCTACTAACTGATTCAGCAAAGATCTAGAGAAATTCAAACTGGTTACTCTTACACAGTAAGACTTTCAATTAAGACTTAACTATACCCATAATGTCTATGGGGGAATGATGGACCTAGACCTCTAACAGATACCTCTTTCCAGCATCGCTGGTCATCTCCATCAAGAACAATATCATAAATGCTCTTGTGTAAGGATCCTGGTTCAAGCCTCCGGCTCCCCACCTGCAGGAGAATCGCTTCACAGGCAGTGAAGCAGGTCTGCAGGTGTCTGTCTTTCTCTCCCCTTCTCTGTCTTCCCCTCCTCTCTCCATTTCTCTGTCCTATCCAACAACAATGACATCAATAATAACTACAACAATAAAACAACAAGGGCAGGATTCGACTTCCAGAGGCGGAGCTACGAGCAGCAGATCGCTTTCTCTCCTCTCCTCTCCTCTGCCGGATCAACTAGGAATACCAGAGGAGACCACCCGGACCGAAACAGGACAGGACTAGAATGACCACAGAAACCCAGTAAATCACCCGTGAGTACAAACACGCGTGGCTGATGACAGAGAGGAGAGAGGGGCCTAAGGAGAGATTAAGTGACTGCTAACAGTTCGACAGTTTGTCAGTGGAGACACCACCTCCAGTCTGCTCCACCAACAAGGGGACAGCTGAAGGGAGGAGGAGGCTCCCCAGAGACTCACCAAGTGCAACTCTGAGTCTCCATTGCTACTGCCCTCAGAGTCTGGAGCAGCAACAGGGAGGGACACCAGGGTACAGAGATCTGACCGGGAAACTCAGGAGAAGACCTATGCCTCGGTGGCATAGCTGAGGGGCTGTGAAAGTCTCTTTGCATAACCACTGGATTATCTCTGCCACACCCTGCTTTATCTCTTGGTCAGGAGTCAGTGATTAAGCCAAGAAGCCTATTGATAGTTTAAAAGCCCTCAGGCTACCATAGCCTACATGGGAAAAAAAAAAGGCTTTTTACACCACTGAACTCCAACTCAGGGATTGAAAAAACTGTTAACTTATATAAAATGGTTAAAACAACAAGAAAAAATATTGGAGACTCGAACCAGGACAAGAGTCCAGCTAAAAGTCCTCCAGAGGGTGAAGCACAAAACAACGAGTTCAACATCCAAACATTAGCTAAGGAAATAATAACAGGAGTGAGTAAAGAATTTGAAAAAATTGTAATCAGAAATGCAGGAACAACAAATGAGAATATGGAAGAAAATACTAATTATCTCATGGTTATTAGAGAGCTGAAAGCTGAAATCGCTGAGCTAAGAAGGCAACTAACTGAACAAGCTAAAACAGTATCAGAGCAGGGCAACAAAATAGATGAATTCCAGAAAGCAGTAGAGGGCAGAGAGAATAGAATCTATGAGGCTGAAGACAGAATTAGCAACATTGAGGATGAATTACAGACAACTAAAAAAGAAGTAAGAGATCTCAAAAAGAGATTAAGAGATGCTGAAAACAACAACAGAGTCCTATGGGATGACTTCAAAAGAAACAATATACGCATTATTGGCTTACCAGAGGAAGAAAGAGAAGGGGAGGAAGAAAGCATTCTCCAGGCCATAATAGCTGAAAATTTCTCTAGTCTAGACAACACCAAAGACATAAAGATTCAAGAAGCCCAGAGGGTCCCAAACAGAATTAACCCAGACCTAAAGACACCAAGACATGTCATACTTAAATTGGAAAGGAATAAGGATAAAGAAAGGATCCTCTCCACTTTTCCAAGCTTTGGGTCCATGATTGCTCAACAATTTGTTTGGCTTTGTATGTTAACTCTCTTTTCAGTCACCAGGTTCCAGGTGTCATCAGGATGCCGGCCAGACTTCCCTGGATTAAAGACCCCACCAATATGTCCTGGAGCTCAGCTTCCCCAGAGCCCCACCCTACTAGGGAAAGAGAGAGGCAGACTGGGAGTATGGACCGACCAGTCAATGCCCATGTTCAGCGGGGAAGCAATTACAGAAGCCAGACCTTCTACCTTCTGCATCCCACAATGACCCTGGGTCCATGCTCCCAGAGGGATAGAGAATGGGAAAGCTATCGGGGGAGGGGGTGGGATATGGAAATTGGGCGGTGGGAATTGTGTGGAGTTGTACCCCTCCTACCCTATGGTTTTGTTAATTAATCCTTTCTTAAATAAAAAAAAAAAAGTGAAAAAAAAAACAAAACAAGGGCAACAGAAGGGAATAAATAAATATTAAAAAATAAATAAATGCTCTTGTGGGCCTCTACAGGACTTTGCCCTCAATGTGGAACAACAATGGTGGGAACTGTGCCATTTTCCAAAAGGAGGCTGCGAACAACATACTCTGCCACTCCAGGAAGACAGGTTCTAAAATGAGTGCAGCCTACAATATCCCTGGCTGTGACCAGGGAATGAGAGCTCAGATCTACGGGGATGGAGAGGTTACACAGGCTCCTGTGCTGAATATGCGCCCCAGATCAGATCTACGGGGCTGATAGTTAAAAGTAATTATATATTTTTCCCAGATTTGAGAGCTATTCTCTTCCCTGATCCTGCTTTCTAGTCCTGTTTGCAAATCTGACACCATCTCCCCAGACAATACTTTTAGCCCACCTGTATGTTAGCTGTTAGGCTCAGGCAAAAATTATAGTGAAGTCATAGGCCCCTTGAAATAGACCTAAAATAGACCTACTAGCTTTTTCCCATAATGGAGACCCCAAATATCATCTGCTATATTCTTACCTTTAGATTCCTGATTACTAAACAGTTTCTTCTTCATTATATCTTAGTCCTTTTTCAGCCACCAAACTGCAGGTGCTATCATAATGCCAACCTGACTTCCCAGGGCAGACAACCTCACCAATGTGTCCTGCCCCACTAGGGAAATGACAGAAACAGGTTGGAGTATGGATCGACCTAGCAACAACACTCATGTCCAGCAGAGAAGCAATTGCAGAAGCCAGAACTCCCACCTTCTGTACCCCATAATAATCCTGGGTCCATGCTCCCAGAGGGATCAAGAATAGGAAAGCTTCCAGTGGAGGGAACGGGATACTGAACTCTGGTGGTAGGAATTGTACCCCTCTTATCCTACAGTCTTGTTGATCATTATTAAATCAATAAATAAATTTTTTTAAAAAAAAGACTTAACTACGATATTAACATCAATCCAAGTCAAGTTATTTCATTAGCTACTTTGGACCCAACCAGACTTGACAAAACGCAGCATGGAGCAACAAGGAGATTAATTTTTGTTTTACTTAAGATAGAGATAGGCAGAGAGAGACACAGAGACAGAGATTACAACACCAAAGTTTCCATCAGTGCTCAAGCCTGGGTCACCTACAAGACAAAAGAGCGCGCTATTGGAGTAAGTTTTATTTTTGCCAGTCCACACCAAGGAGATTCTAATGATTGCTTATGTGCTGCCTACTCTGCTGAATCAATTACAAGAAAAGATTCCACCTAACACTTAATATGATTCAAAACCTCACAGATAGATATGCTAAAAAAAAAACCCCACGTCTCTTAAGAACTCAGTTTTAAAATATCCAGTCAAGCTGTGGAGATATGATAATGGTTATGCAAAAGACTTTCATGCCTGACACCCCAAGGAGGTTCCAGGCTCAACCTCTGTCACCACCAAAAGTCAGAGCTTTTGAGAAATGCTTTGCGGGGGTGGGGGGAATGAGGTGTTCGGTCATCACTGAGGTAATATTTGCTATTACTCATCATTTGGCAAGTTATTTTAATTCACTTGAAAGGTATTATAAAGAAAAGTACATTGGAAGCCAGGTGGTGGCGCACTTGGTTAAGTGCACAAGGACCAGGGTTCAAGCCCCCTGGGTTCCACCTGCAGGTGGAAAGCTTCACGACTGTGAAGCAGGACTGCAGGTATCTCTTTGTCTCTCTCTGTCTCTCTCTCTCTTTCTCTCCCTTTCCTCCTCCCCTTTCAATTTCTCTCTGCTATCTCCCTTTCCTAGCAATAGTGGTCCAGTCATCTCCTACCTCCTTCCATCGCTGTGCAACACCATGGGCCCATTCTCCTAGGGACCTATAAAACACATTCCAGCATTTACCTGAAGAAATAAAATGTCTGGGTCGTAGGGGCCCGGCAGTAGTGCACCAGATTAAGTGCACATAGTACAAAGCACAAGGACACACTCAAGGATCCCGATTTGAGCCCCCAGCTCCCCGCCTGTAGGGGGCTCACCTTACGAACAGTGAAGCAGGTCTGCAGGTGTCTATCTTTCTCTCTCCCACTCTACCCCTCCTCTCTCAACTTCTCTCTGTCCTATCCAATAAAAAAACGGAAAAAATGGCTACCAGGAGAGGTAGATTCACATAGTGCTGGCACCGAGCCCCAGCAATAACATTGATGGAAAATAAAATAAAATAAAATAAAAAATAAATTGCTGGGTCATAGAGTAACTAAGTAGCTAATTTGATCTGGTAATGGCAGAGTGCTTTCCAGAAGAGCTCTCCTGGTCTGCGCTCTACCCAGCAGCACACAAGTCTGCTCTTTCCCTTATTCAACTTTACCCTGAGTAGCTCCACATAGTGATCCGAGCAAGTCTTCTCTGAACCTCACTATTCATTTCAATAAGACGAATTGCTTGATGTACCCATTGTAAAACACAAGTTTCAAGAAATAACAACAAAGTATGAGTTTTACACATATATTTGCCCCTAAGTGTTACTTATTTATGATTTTTTTTTTGTCTTCAGGGTTATCACTGAAGCTCAGGGCCTGCACTATGAATCCACTGCTCCTGTGGCCTTTTTTTTTTTTTTTTTTTTTTGACACCTGCAGACCTGCTTCACTGCCTGTGAAGAGACCCTGCCCCCGCCCCATAGTTGAGGAGCTGGGGGCTCAAACCCAGATCTTTGCGCGGATCTGTTCATTTTGTGCAGGTCTGTTCATTTTGTACTATGTGTGCCACCGCCCAGCCCCTCCCCCTGCCCCTAAATGTTATTACTTCAAAGTTGATACCTTCTGAGAGTACAGAGTAATGGCTCTTGATCTCCTACTATAATCATGTTCCTTGTATATTCTCTCAAACACTTGAAAAAATCCTGAAAAGTATAGGCTGTCACTCTAGCCCCTCATATCAGGAAGCAGAAAGTGACTTTCCCAATGAAATAGCAAACGACAGAACCAGAAAGAGGTTAAGTATATGACAAAAAGAAAAAGTCTCCCATGGACTTTATTCTCCCATTCTAAAATGAGGCCACTCTTTCTCTAGAAATGCTACTTAAAATACCTAAGATTTCTTACATATTTAAGCATATAGCTAAGACTACTTTTAACATAACTACCCTATGTAGTTAGCCCACACCAAAAGAAAAAGCATTTTGTGGGTATGCACACATATATTAGCTATGTACATGTATACGGAACATATACAAGCATGTGTATATGCACAGAAAGGCAAAAGCATTAATAGCAGAATTTCAATATCCTAAAGCTAAAAAGAGCTCAACTGTTTGATGAAATGAACAAACTGTGATATAGTCATACAATGAAATATTACTCAGAAATTAAAAAATACTTGAATACACAGTTAAATATTAAAAATATTATGCAAGGGAAAGAAGTCAAGCACTAAAAGAAAACATAGGTAAAAATAATCTAAAGCAAAAAAAAAAAAAAAACCAAGAACAGGGGTTGCCTCGAGGGTTGAAGAGAGCTGGGCTGGGAAAGAACACAGATGAAAGAACATTGTCATTACAGAGTATGAGAAACTTACAAAATTATTAGAATTGTATTTGCAATTGATGGATTTCATTGTATGTAAATTCTTTAAATTTTTTTTATATTATCTTTACTTATTCGATAGAGAAAGAGAAATTGAGAGGAGAGAGAGAGAGAGGAAAAGAGACAGAGAGACACCAGCAGCCCTACTTCACTACTTGTGAAGTTTTCCCCCTGCAGGTGGGGACCAGAGGCTTGAACCCAGGTCCTTGGCACTGTAATGTGTGGGCTCAACCAGGTGCGCCACCACCCGGCCCCGACTGTATGTAAATTCTAACTCAATAAAGATATTAAGGGGGCCGGGCAATGGCACACCAGGTTAAGCGCATGTACTACCAAGCTGAAGGCCCTGGATTTGAGTTCCCGCTCCCCTCCTGCAGAGGGTCCACTTCATGAGTGGTGAAGCAGGTCTACAGGTGTCTATCTCTCTCTCTCTCTCTCTCTCTGTCTTCTCTCAATTTCTCTATCCTATCCCATAAAAATTAGAAAGAAAAATAAAATGAAATAAAGGTGATTAATGTAAATGTACCCGCACATACACACGTAGAAAAAGATCTATCTATTATGCATAACTTGACCTCCATACAAATAGTCTTTAGGGGCCCTATTTGGGGAGTCCTAAGATTCCCAAACAGACATGATGGGCCTAGACCTCAAATAAATCCCTCTCTAATTGTTACCGGTCATCTTTATCAGGAACAACAAAACAGTCCCCTTTGTGGACCCTCATTGGACCTTGCCCTCAACTTGGATCAACAACAGTAGAGAATGTTCCATCCTCCGAAGGGAGGCTGGACAACAGACTCTATGCTCCACCTGAGGAAGATGCGTCCTGATATTGGGGCAGCTTGGAATGTTCCTACTCATGACCACAGAATGTGAGCTCAGATCTACAGGGATGTAGACATTACACAGGCTCCTAAGCTAATTATGGGCCCCAGACCACATCAAATTGATGGGGTTTACAGTCAACAATCTTTATACCCCTTTCCCATATTAGGGAGCTACTCTCTTCCCTGATCCAGCTTTCTGTTCCTTTTCCCAGCCATGACGTCATCTCCCCAGACAATAACTTGGATCCACCTGCATATCAGATTTCAGGCTCAGGAAAAAAAAAAAAAACTAGTATAGCTACAGGCCCTTTGAAATATAACTAAAATATGCCTACTAGTTATCTACAAAATGGAGGGCCCCCAACACTTCATCTGCACTATTCCAGCCTTTAGGTCCATGATTGGTCAACAATTTGTTTGGCTTTGTATGTTAACTCTCTTTTCAGCCACCAGGTTCCAGATGCCAGTATGAAGCCAGACTTCCCTGGACAGACAACCCCACCAATGTGTCCTGGAGCTCTGCTTCCCCTGAGCCCCACCCTACTAGGGAAAGAGAGAGACAGGCTGGGAGTATGGATCGACCTGTCAATACCCATGTTCAGCGGGGAAGCAATTACAGAAGCCAGACCTTCCACCTTCTGCATCCCACAATGACCCTGGGTCCATGCTCCCAGAGGGATAAAGAATAGGGAAGTTATCAGGGGAGGGGATGGGATACGGAGATGTGGTGGTGGGAATTGTGTGGAGTTAGTTGTACCCCTCTTATCCTATGGTTTTGTTACTGTCTCCTTTTTTAAATAAATTTTTAAAAATTAAAAAAAAAAAAAAGAACAGGAAAGCTTCCAATGGAGGGGAGGGATGCAGAACTCTGGTGGTGAGAATTGTGTGGAATTATATCTGTTATCCTACAGTCTTGTTGATCATTATTAAATCAATAATAATAATAATAAAAGATGCAGAAAGCTGAGGATCTACATGGTATTTAGTTTTCTCAGTTGAAAAAGAGATCAGATCAGCAATTAGCTGGTTACTATTAGTCCTTTAAATGTCATTTAGTGGCCTGGAGGGTGGCACCGTGGATAAAGCACAGGAAACTCATGCATGAGGCCTTTAGCTCAAGCCCTGGGGTTGTATGTGCCAGAGTGGCGCTCTGGTTCTCTCTCCTCTCCCTCATTCATGTTTACAAATAAATCTTTTTTTTTTTTAGATAGGACAAAGAGAAATGGAGAGAGGAGGGGAAGACAGAGACAGGGAGAGAAAGACAGACACCTGCAGACTGGCTTCATCGCCTGTGAGGTGACTGCCCTGCAGGTGAGGAGCCGGGGGCTCGAACCGGGATCTTTACACAGGTCCTTGCTCTTCGAGCCACGTGCACTTAACCCGCTGTGCTACTGCCCGACTCCCACAAATAAATCTTTAAAGAAATAAATGTACACACCTTGCTAAAATATGACATTCTAGGGAATGAAATCTAGTTCGTATTTATCCATGCTTCTCCACTGTGCCTAGTATCTAGTTAGTGCCAAGTGGATTTTAGATAAACAAACTACTGAGTCAGCTTTTTTTTAATATAAAAAAACAATAGCTTTCTTTTTTTAATATTTTATTATTTATTTATTCCCTTTTGTTGCCCTTGTTGTTTTATTGTTGTAGTTATTGTTGCTATTGATGTCGTTGTTGTTGGATAGGACAAACAGAAATGAAATTAGCCCCCACATCTATGGACATCTAATCTTTGACAAATGTGCCCAGACTATTAAATGGGGAAAGCAGAGTCTCTTCAACAAATGGTGTTGGAAAGAATGTGTTGAAACATGCAGAAGAATGAAACTGAACCACTGTATTTCACCAAATACAACAGTAAATTCCAAGTGGATCAACGACTTGGATATTAGACCAGAAACTATCAGATACTTAGAAGAAAATATTGGCAGAACTCTTTCCCAGATAAATTTTAAAGACATCTTTAATGAAACGAATCCAATTACAAGTATAAACCTATGGGACTACATCAAATTAAAAAGGTTCTGCACAGCAAAAGAAACCACTACCCAAACCAAGAGAACCCTCACAGAATGGGAGAAGATCTTTAAATGCCATACATCAGACAAGAGTTTAATAACCAACAATATATAAAGAGCTTGCCAAAACTCAACAACAAGACAACAAATAACCCCATCCAAAAATGGGGGGGAGGAAATGGACAGAATATTCACCACAGAAGAGATCCAAAAGGTTGAGAAACACATGAAAAAATGCTCCAAGTCTCTGATTGTCAGAGAAATGCAAATAAAGACAACAATGAGATACCACTTCACTCCTGTGAGAATGTCATACATCAGAAAAGGTAACAGCAGCAAATGCTAGAGAGGGTGTGGGGTCAAAGGAACCCTCCTGCACTGCTGGTGGGAATGTCAATGGGTCCAACCTCTGTGGAGAACAGTCTGGAGAACTCTCAGAAGGCTAGAAATGGACCTACCCTATGACCCTGCAATTCCTCTCCTGGGGATATATCCTAAGGAACCCAACACATCCATCCAAAAAGATCTGTGTACACATATGTTCTTAGTAGCACAATTTGTAATAGCCAAAACCTGGAAGCAACCCAAGTGTCCAACAACAGATGAATGGCTGAGCAAGCTGTGGTATATATACACAATGGAATACTACTCAGCTGTAAAAAATGGTGACTTCACCGTTTTCAGCCGATCTTGGATGGACCTTGAAAAAATCATGTTGAGTGAAATAAGTCAGAAACAGAAGGATGAATATGGGATGATCTCACTCTCAGGCCGAAGTTGAAAAACAAGATTAGAAAAGAAAACACAAGTCGAACCTGAAATGGAATTGGAGTATTACACCAAAGTAAAAGACTCTGGGGTGGGTGGGTGGGGAGAATACAGGTCCATGAAGGATTCGGAGGACCTAGTGGGAGTTGTATTGTTATATGGGAAACTGGGCAATGTTATGCATGTACAAACTATTGTACTTACTGTTGAGTGTAAAACATTAATTCCCCAATAAAAGAAAAAAAAGAAATGAAAAGAGGAGAGGAAGACAGACACCTGCAGACCTGCTTCACCGCCTGTGAAGTGATCCCCTGCAGGTGGGGAACCGGGGGCTGGAACCGGTATCCTAAAGCTGGTCTGCACTTTGAGCCACTTGTGCTTAACCCGCTGTGCTACCGCCTGACTCCCCTGAGTCAGCTTGTTTAAAATCCAGAGTATTAACACTGTATGTAGGTAGGGGGCTGAAATATCAAGAGTTAATACCAATTGCAAGACAGCCAAGTCAGTAGGCATCCATCCCCCACTGATAGACTGAAATCAGCTAAGGCAGAAACACGTGATCCACAGAATTGAACCTGGGTTGGGGAAGCAAACGTCTCTCGGACACCTATCAAGGGGAGAAGAGATGCTGTAAACCCATAACCTCCCCAAATAAAAATATTTTTAAGTGAGCAAATTCGACGACGCTATAGGTCAGCACTCTCCGCCTACCATCACACCCCACCCCCACTGGCGTCAAGTGACCCGCTCCTGACAGACATAATTTTCTTTCAACTTTTGGAGGGAGAAAGATACCACAGCACTGCTCTGTCATTCATGGAGCTTCTCCCTGTACACACTGCCCCCATGTGGGAGCTGGGGCTTGAACCTACCCAGGTCCTTGCTCTCTAACAGTAAAGCTCAGACTCAGAACTTTCTTTTAAAGGAATCAGTTTATCAGTATGTCACTGATGAAAGAAAGAGAGAGAGTGAGAAGGAAAGAGAAATAAAGGAGAAAGGAAGGAAGAAAGGAAGGAACAGAAGAAGTAAAAAGTAAAGAGAGAGAGAGAGAGGAGAGAAAGACAGGCCTCTAAGACCCACAGGGACCAAGCGTTCTATCCGAAATGCTCACCACCTGCTATCTGAAGTTATCTTCCTTCTTGTATACTCAATTCAAATTCCTTGTTAGAGCAATATCTAACCCAAACTACTAAACTGTTCTCTTACTATTTTCTCTTTGGAAAAAAGTACATTTATTGGGATGGGGAGATAGCATAATGGTTATGTAAAGAGTTGTGCCTGGGGAGTCGGGCTGTAGCGCAGCGGGTTAAGCGCAGGTGGCGCAAAGCACAAGGACCGGCATAAGGATCCCGGTTCAAACCCTGGCTCCCCACCTGCAGGGAAGTCGCTTCACAGGCGGTGAAGCAGGTCTGCAGGTGTCTATCTTTCTCTCCTCCTCTCTGTCTTCCCCTCCTCTCTCCATTTCTGTCTGTCCTATCCAACAACGACAACACCAATAATAATTACAACTAAAACAACAAGGGCAACAAAAGGAATAAATAAAATAAATATTAAAAAAAAAAAAAAAAAAAGAGTTGTGCCTGAGACTTTGAAGTCCCAGGCTCAGTCCTCCCCACCACCATAAGCCAGAGCTGATGACCAGTGCTCTGGTGTTGGTCTGCTTCTAAATTCTGCTTCTAAGACCCCTTCTGTTTCATTGGTTTAACCCCCCCTGCTTGACACTGTATTCTATTTACATAACCACTGTTAACTAAGCACCGCCCTGCCTGCAGGGCATTGGTTTAATCCTCACTGTTTGCACGCTTTTTCCTTCTCCCCACCCCCTACCCTACTTACGTCCTCTTCGGACCTGACTCTTCCACCTCAGGATATATAAGGACAGGATTGTGATTAGAGATAGCTTAGATTGCGCTGCATTCCACATGAATAAAGACTGAACTGCGTACCACTCAGCCATGAGTCCCTGGTTGTCTCTCTCTCCCGCCCGTGAAGCTAGCCCAGCCTGGCATAGGGAGCCCAACCAACGTGCTTAGTTAACAGTGGTTATGTAAATAGAATAGTGTTAAGCAGGGGGGATTAAACCAATGAAACAGAAGGGGTCTTAGAAGCAGAATTTAGAAGCATACCAACACTCTGGTGTAATAAAATAAAATAAAAAAGAATACATTTATTGTACTCCAAGTTGTGATTTTAAAAAGTTTAGGCACAATTACTTTTTTTTAAAGAATTTTTAAATTATCTTTATTTATTGGATAGAGACAGCCAGAAATCAAGAGGGGAGGGGGTGATAGAGAGGGAGAGAGACAAAGAGACACCTGCAGCCCTGCTTCACCACTCATGAAGCTTTCCCCCTGCAGGGGGGTCCCGGGGCTCCAACCCTGGTCTTTGCGCACTGTGATATGTGTGCTTAACCAGGTGCGTCACCACCCGGCCCCAGGCACAATTTCTTGAACATCAGATTTCCAAGGAAAATTTTATGTAAAATAAAGTTGAAATTGCCCCACATTTGGAAAGTTACCTATCATAAGGAATGCCAGACTATGAAAGGAAAAACACTCTGGGAAACGAGGAAATACATCACTTTATTGCCAAGAAAAGTATTTAACGTTAGAATTCAGCTGGGAGGGGGGTGCACACACACCTTAAACATGATTTATTTGAACCCTTATCCTTTCTCTAGTGAAGAAACTGAACCCCAAGAGGTGGGAAGATTCTGACGTTATAAACCCATTGGAGGCCTGGTAATCTATTTCTAACTTCCATTCCTGACTTTCACCGCCAGCTGTCTCCTCCTACCTCGAGGAGTGTGGAGATCCAACTCGGATTAGTCTTTACTAATTTGCAACTTGGGCAGCCCGCGGTGGCACACCTGGTTGAGCGCACGTGTTGCAATGCGCAAGGGCCCGGATTTGAGCCCGGGTCCCCACCTGCTTCAGCAAAGCTTTGTGAGTGGTGAAGCAGGGCTGCAGGTGTCTCTCTGTCTCTCTCCCTGTCTTCCCAATCCTCTTGATTTCTGGCTGTCTCTACCCAATAAGTAAAGATTTAAAAACAAACAGCATAGGCTTCCTAAAGATCAGGTTCTTTTCTTTAGTGCATAAATTGAGATGCTATACTAACATCTAATCTAGATATAGGCAAATATAAACGCATTTATTTACCAATATCAGAACAAGGAATCATGGCTTATTATCATTATTAAATATGAGTAGGTTTTATCTGATTAGATGAACTTTTTTTCACTATGTAAGGATAATTTTTTTCCAGATACATAATGAGGGGGAGACAAAGAGAACAGATATATCACAGCACAGTTTCAGCTTGTGAAACTTTCCCTGTGTGTGGTGCTTCCATTTGGTCACAGGTACTTGGACCCATGTCCGCAAACAAAATAAATTACTCATTTTACAGGGTGAACGATCTCCAGGTCCCAGGACACTTTTTTGCAGAATTTTCTATCGGGGGGGGGGGAGCTAGAAACAAGGCAAACTATATTAATAGGGAAATTCGAAAATAAATTACTATCTGTATACACTGGTTAATAGGCAGTCATTAAAAAGAATAAATAGGGTGGCCAGGAGGGGGCGCTTCGTCTTAGCGCACATATTACCATGGAGCAAGGACCAGGGTTCCGGAACTGTAAGGGGGGCGCTTCACCTTAGATGAAGCCTGTCTGCAGGTGTCTCTTTCTCTCTCCCTCTCTATCTCCCCTGCCCTCTAAGTTTTTCTCTGTCCTATCAAGTCTAATAAAAGGGGGTGGGGGGGAGGAACAGCCACTGGGAGTAGTGGAACCCTGGTGGCAATTATATTAAAGGTGGACAGATAATAGATAGATGACAGATGATGATAAATAGATTTATAGATAGAATAAAATAAAACACTTTCCTGACAATTCTCTGTTCCTTTCTATCTATTTCCATTCTGTGACAATTGCTAATGTAGAAATCAGGAAGCTTAAGTCTTAACTCCTGATGAACTTTTTTTTTTTTTTAATTCTAATTTGAGTTTGTATGCACTTTATTAGGCATTAAAGTCCAACCTTAGCTTAAGGTACATGATGAAATGATACCAAAGATCAAGAAACAGGAAATTCCCTGGCGCTAGCTGTTGTACTATGTAAGCTCTGTGTCACTTGGATTAGAATTATCAAATTCAGGGTCCGGTGGTGATGCACCGGGTTAAGCGCAGGTGGCGCAAGGCGCAAGGCACAAGGACCGGCATAAGGATCCCAGTTCGAGTCCCCACCTGCAGGGAGGTCGCTTCACAGGCGGTGAAGCAGGTTTGCAGGTGTCTGTCTTTCTCTCCCCCTCTCTGTCTTCCCCTCCTCCCTCCACTTCTCTCTGTCCTATCCAACAACAACACAACAGCAGCAGCAACAACAAGGACAACAACAAGGAAAACAATGGAGTAAAGGGCAGTGGATTCATAGTGCAGTTACCAGAGCCCCAGAGATAACCCTGGAGGCAAAAAAAAAGTATCAGGCTCTCACCCTAGACCCAAAAGTGTCCACATGATAGGCACTCAAGAATACATAGAAATATATATATTTAATGCTACTCCTAATCTGAATGTCAAGTTTTCTCACCGTGCTTTTGTTTCTGTTTGTTTGTTCATTCATTTATTTTTGGTGATTATTGCCTGTGGGGTTTTATTTTTTTTGCTAGTTTTCTTTTCTTTCTCTCTCTCTCCCTCTCTTTGAGTTTCAAGTAAGTGGGGCATACCACCACTGAGCTACATCCTGGGTCCAACTTTAATTCTGTAATTTTTTTTTAGAGAGGGGTGGATATGGAGAGACACCAAAGCAACACTCCACCATCTGTGGAGCTCCAATGTCTCGGTTCTCCCATGTGATGTCAGGGATCGAACCCTGGGCCTTACGCATGGACAGCATACATTCTATCCACTGAGCCATTCCCCACACCCTTCTTCCCAACAAACATTAAAGACGATGTGCCAAGCCCTACACTGGAAGGCAGAGAATGCAAGTCACAGAGTTACTTTATTTTTGCCAGATTGTGTACAAAATGTCATGATATAGGTGGAGGTAGGAGGGAAAAGAAACTTACACAGATGATTCTGGCATCAGGCCTGGGTATAACCCAGAAAAGAACAGTCGGCATTAGAGGGACAAAAGACCTACTCCTGAATCACCACAGTTATCTCTGAAATACTATGGGAAGCAACCTTGCCAAATCAGCAACACACAGTCCCTTATTCTACAACGGCATCTAAATGATCTTCATTCTGCCACTTTCTTCTACTGGGCCAGGTCCAACCCGAGAAAATAAACGTATGTTATGTTACACTTAGAGGTTCAGGTCCTGATCACGCACAAGGAAGTCCAGAGTCACATGCAAGTACAAGTGCCTTTACTAGCAAGCTGAAGCTCGGGTCCCAAGAGCCTCCACGCAGGGCAAGTCTTGCGACCCCAAACATTTCTCATCTCAGCTTTTTATAGTTAGCACAGGGTGGGGACAGGTAGGGATGTTGACGCGGAACAAGGAACAGTGGGTTTCGGGTCAACGGCTGTTCTCCTTTCTCAATATTCGGGGACTTTCCTGCTTGTCTCTGATTGGTTGGGTTCAGGGTGGCTAACATGGGGGCGGGTGTCCAAAATGGAGTCACTTTTGGTGCCCTAGACCTTTTCTCTGACCTGCTCATTCACCCCTTGTCTTTTGCAACCTCTTGGGCCCAATCATGGGCCAATCTCTATTTCTGCCAGGGGCTCGTATTGGGCTTTCAAGGTCCGGTTCCCAGTCTAAGCCCACCAGGTCACAGAGATTGAAAATCAAGTCTGGAAACCAAGCTCCCTTGGGTGCAGTTGGAGGTTGCACTGACTACTGTCCCAGTGCTGGTGAGCAGTAAGATGAGTTCCCCATCATGTTAGAGCCAATTTAAAAATATCCTCATTTCCTTAATATTATCTGAAGCTGGGAGTAACTGAGCAGTAGCTGATACAGTACCAAATAATCTCTTGTATTTTAAAGCTCTACTCCAGATACCTACTCTTTGTTTCTTACAATGTATTAGCAAATCCTTAAGAGCATTTATGCAGAGGAAAAAAAAAAATCTACCATCCACTCAGATCTGGAAATATGCAGTTTTCATATGAGTGTTTTGTTTTGGGGCATCCAGAGCCTTTGAATACACACACACAATTTCACCATTTCCAGGCTGCCTTTTGTTGTTGTTGTTGTTGTTGTTAAAACACCACAGCACTGGAAATTCTCCCAATACCACAGCACTCCTACATGATGCCAGGACTTGAACCTGGATCATTCACCTGGCAAAGCACATGCCCTACCTGGTGGTGAACTTTCTCTCTAGCTCCTGTAAGTGGTAGCTGACCAATATAAAATCTTCCCAACAGAGGAGATTCAGGAAAATTTTCACTAAACTTCAAAGAACTGATTTTATTTTGGTGCCATTAATCTCACTCCCATAGTCCAACAGGGAAGTGTTTAGTTCCCAGAAAAAGCAACTCACTGGATAATAAAGTTTGGCCATTTTCAAATTCACAAGAAAAAAGTGTGGTGGGTGGGGCCAGGGGTAGATAGCATAATGGTTATGCAAAAAGACTCTCATGCCTGAGGCTCCAAAGTCCCAGGTTCAATCCCTGGCACCACCATATATACGCTAGAGCTGAGCAGTGCTCTAATTAACAACAACAACAAAAAATGTGGTAGATACATTTCAACCTATAGATTTTGAAGATGTTACTGAATCTTTTGGATCCTGTGAGGAACACAATACTTAAACAGATAACTACAGTTAATTTAAGTAGAGTGACCCAGGAGATGGCACTAGGGCTAAAGCACTGAACTTAAAACCCTGAGGTTCCAAGTTCAATCCTTGGCATTGCATGTTCCTGAATGATGCTCTGTTTTCCC
The DNA here is from genome assembly GCF_950295315.1 of Erinaceus europaeus. Taxonomy (NCBI): domain Eukaryota; kingdom Metazoa; phylum Chordata; class Mammalia; order Eulipotyphla; family Erinaceidae; genus Erinaceus; species Erinaceus europaeus. The sequence goes on from NC_080162.1 coordinate 12,250,393, forward strand.
CCTCTTCCTCCTCCTCCTCCTCCTCTTCCTTTTCCTCTCTTCTCTCTCTTCCACTCTCTCTAATAAATTCTTTAAAATAATGTTAGTGAAACTTTTCATCTATAACTGATCACAACTGGTTTTCTATTATTTACCAAAAAAAAAAAAAAAGTCTAGGGGCCAGGCTGTGGTGCACTCAGTTGAGCCCCGTTTCCATCCACAAGGACCCAGATTCAGGCCCAGCTCCCTACCTATAGCAGGGATGGTTCACATAAGCTGAAGCAGGTCTGCTAGTATCTATCTTTCTCCCTTTCTATCTCCCCCTCCCCTTTCAATTTCTCTCTGTCCTAGAAAATAAAATAGAAGGGGAAAAAGTCTAATAAAAAGACAATCATTAAAAATAACTTTCAAGAAGCATCCAATAGCACAGCTATATACAAGATACTGGGTACTGTACAGCAAACCATAACAAAAGGACTTTTCAAAGTTAACCCAATTACCAAATAATGTGATGATAACATTAACTATCCATTGTCTTTTTGAACCCTATGACAGCAGGAACCTCACACCTCCACTATAGAGCCCCTACTTCCCCCAGTCCTGGAACCCTTGGATAGGGCCCACTTTCCCGTATGCCTCTCCCAATCCATATCAAATAATATTGCATCCGCCGATCACAACCTAATCAACGCAACGATTGCCACCTCAACATGCTTCACTTCAGACTGTGTCCAGAGACTTCACGTGTGGAATGACAACCCTTCAGCTTCATTACTCGGGTGAGACCTTTCCTTTCATAGTATACTCTAATTTCATCTCAGGTGGTTCACTTTCTAACAAAGTCCCAAATCACTGGTGTGATATACACCAGTTTCTGTGAGAGAAAGCATATGTTCACACGTATCCGTAAACTACTCCAAAATATATACCTGAAAGCAGAAGTACACTAGAGTTTGCAGTGAGTATCCCCCTAACACTTCCTCTCCACTATTCCAAGCTTTGGGTCCATGATTGCTCAACAATTTGTTTGGCTTCGTATGTTAACTCTCTTTTCAGTCACCAGGTTCCAGATGCCATCAGGATGCTGGCGGCAAACGCTAGAAGAAGAAGGATGCTGGCCAGGCTTCCCTGGATTGAAGACCCCACCAATGTGTCCTGGAGCTCAGCTTCCCCAGAGACCCACCCTACTAGGGAAAGAGAGAGGCAGACTGGGAGTATGGACCGACCAGTCAACGCCCATGTTCAGCGGGGAAGCAATCACAGAAGCCAGACCTTCCACCTTCTGCAACCCACAATGACCCTGGGTCCATGCTCCCAGAGGGATAGAGAATGGGAAAGCTATCAGGGGAGGGGGTGTGATATGGAGATTGGGTGGTGGGAATTGTGTGGAGTTGTACCCCTCCTATCCTATGGTTTTGTTAATTAATCCTTTCTTAAATAAAATAAATAAAAATAAAAATAAAAATAAAAAATAACTTTCAAAAGGAAAATTATGGACGATAGGTAATTTTTAAATTTAAGATATTTTCCTATATTTGCATAGGGTAAAAATGTAGAAATGTCAGTTATGTGGCCCTATTGTTTTAGGAAACTTGATATCAACACACTGGCATCACAAGATCCAAGGGCAGAATTGTATGAACAGCCCAGTCACAGGGAAAGGTTACTCAGATATGATTAGATCATTAGCAACCCTGGTCTTTCTGAAGGACAAACTTTAATAAGTTTGGAGACATTATAGAAAGGCTTGACACTCCAGTGAAGTTTCACTAACACTGAATCTTGTGTAAAAGTGTGAAACACTTGGTATCATCAATTTCAGGTAGCTTACTTCAAAAAGTAAAGATTTTGTTTATATCAGATAGAATTTCATATGATCTCTAATTTGGGTGATAATTATTTCCTATGTAAATGGAAAAAAATTGTTGATGTACAGAGTACAGGAAAACCACAATTCTAATGTAACCACCATCACCACAAAAATGCAAACAAATTCTGAATCCACAGTGTTTCCTTGGATTTCTAAACATACCACTAGCCTTTATATTGTCTAAGGAACACTGAGCCACATTCTCTCCTACAGAGTCTAACACAGGGCTGTGTAGATTATGAAACAGATATTTATTTGTGCCTTAACAAAAAGAACACTGAGAACCACGAGAAATGGCCCATCGTTTTTTTTTCCCCAAATCTAACTGTAGATTTCATAACTCATTTATTCTTCCTCCAATAATGACTTGAGAACTAAGAGAAATTAGCACTCCAGATATTAGTAGTTGTGGAGAGAATGTCAATGGATTACTTTATTCTGGTCAGGTTTTGTTTCAAAGATGTAATTTTAATTTTATATTCACTTTCAGTATTGAAAAATGTGTGTCTTTAACAATGCACCCGTTTGCACCTGGGTCAGCAGACTGTAAGATGCAAAAACTGCTAAGGCGGCAATTCATGTCCACCCTGAGGCTGTCTCTCTCTAGTCTTCCTACCAGAGACTATACGTCTGGAGTTTTACCCTCCTAAAACAAGGTCTGTGGTCCTGTACCTAGAATACCTCTAGACCTTGCTTTGAAGAAAATGTGACCTCTTTCAAAATTAGACAGGTCACATTTCTTAAACAAACAAAATCAAAATTCAGAATCAAATTTACAATAAAAGATAAGTGTGTCTAGACATAAAAGTCTCTTGCAGGCATACCCTTGAATCCCTGAGGATCTTGCGACAGGCAGCTAGAGGAAAGACATAACACCATGTAGATTTGTGTGATTCAAAGGCAATTCTACTTCATTTGAAACTAGCTAAATTACCGCTTTCAAGGTTACTCGAAAGAGTCGTGTATTTTTAAAAGGTAGAATTCCATTTTCCTAAAATAGATCATGCACACATAGTTCAAAAAAGAAAGAAAAATATATGGGTAGCAGGTTTTTTTTTTTTCCTCCTCTTCATTTTTTCTCCCCCAGGGATCGGTTTCTTGAGTCCCTGTAAAACTAAGTGAGTGATTTTTAACTCATTGTCCTATAGTATGTACAGTGGCAGCTCCAAACTACAACTAAACGCCTCCAGGCTTAAAGATAGCAATCTGCTTTGTGGCATAGGGTGAAATCAAGGTTCTACACATCAACAACCCTGTTCTTCTTCGTGTTTGCTTCACTTGCATGCCTATGCAAGGCTCCAGAAGATTCCGGGAGAAGATAAACCCACTGCAAGCCAACCCCTGGCATTCCCACTCTGTCCTTAAGGGTCTGCACTTTTAATAGCTCAATCCTTAAAGTATATATATTATATATAGTTTAATATCGCAGGGTAGCTATCTTGAATCACGTAACAGGAAGGAAGGAAGGAAGGAAGGAAGGAAGGAAGGAAGGAAGGAAGGAAAAAAGGAAGGAAAAGGGAAAGGAAAGGAAGAAAGAAAAGAGAAAAGTGAAAAGAGAGGAGAGGAGAGGAGAGGAGAGGAGAGGAGAGGAGAGGAGAGGAGAGGAGAGGAGAGGAGAGGAGAGGAGAGGAGAGGAGAGGAGAGGAGAGGAGAGGAAAAGAAAAGAAAAGAAAGCAGGGAAGGAAGCCCAACAGTGAAGGTTAACTTTCTGAACCGGATGGTTTCCTCCTCACCTAATGTGCAATCTACTTCGGTCCATAGAAAAGGTTCAGCCTGGCCCAGAGCTGGAGAGGGGAGCTAGGCTAAGGGGCAGAGAAGCCCAAAAGGCAGAGAGACAAGAGAGGACGGGAGTCCTGAACCCTAGGGCTTTGCTTTTCTTCTGCGGAATGAATGTTTCAAACCCGAAGCGCCCCCAGCCCCCAGCCCCCAGCCCCTCCTGCACCCCCCGCGCTCTGGATGCGCGGGCTCCCGCACACACTGCAAACTCGGCCGCAACTGCCAGCCCCGCGCCCTCCAGCGCCAGCCCAAGTCGGAGACCCGCGGGGATCCGGGAAGCGGGATCCCTCCACTGCGCTTTCCTGCACCCCTGAGCCCCCCCCCCCCGCAGCCCCCAGGCTCCAGCGCACCCGGGACCCCACGCACCGCGGCCGGGCAGGAAGCCACAGGTAGGGGGCGGGGAGCGGAGCGGCGCGGCGCTCACCTGCGCGAAAGGGGCGCTCCGGCCGCCTGCGGGCGAGGAGGAGCCGGGGGAGGCCATGTTGTCCGCAACGCCGTCCCGGATCCGCACTCTCTCCTCCCCGGCCCTCTTCTGCCCGGAATGGGGGACTCGCGGGTGGAAAAGTCGCCTCGCACTCAGCCAGGCGCGGCCTCGCGGCGCCCGCCCCGCGCAGCGTCCCCGCCCCGCGCCGAGTCCGCGGCGGCCGCCAGGTGCCCGCCCGGCCGGTGCCCAGGGGGCGGGCTCGGGGCTCAGGTGAGCGCGCCGGCTGGCGGAGCCCCTCCCGCTGCCCGCTGCCCGCTGCGCCCCGCACCCGCGCGCCTCCCCCTGTCCGTGCAGGCCCTTGTGTCCTTACCTGGGGAGCCGGGGGGGGGGGGGGGGGGGGGGGTCAGTAAAAGAGGCAAATCCAGTTTCCTGCGGGCAGCTAAAGGGAAGCCCATAGCCACCCCTCCCCCCTTTTTTAAGGATATGAATAATCATAATAAACTCTGCTTGCTTGATCAATTGGTGTTTATTCAAGCTTGAGATAAAGTCATCGTTATGTACTTTTGAATTTGCTTTTTTTTTAAAAAAAAAAAAAAGGGTTTTAATTATCTTTATTGGTTAGAGACAGCCAAACATTGAGAGAGTAGGAGATAGGAAGAAAGAAAGAGAAAGAGACCTGCAGCATTGCTTTGCGGCTTGCAAAGCTTTCCCCCTTACAGGTGGGGACCTGGGACTCCAGCCTGGGTCCTTGCGCTCAACCAGGTGCAGGTGCGCCACCACCCAGCCCTTTTAAAAGTATTTTTAAAAGATTTTACTTATTTATTGAGAGAGAGAAAGAGAACCAGTTATCACTCTGGTACATGTGCTGCTGGGGATTGAACTTGAGATCCCATGCCAGAGCGTCCAATGCTTTATCCACTCGCTACCTCCCAGACCACTCGCTTTTTATTTTTTTTTACTGTTATTACTGTATCTCATGCGATCTAGGTAGAAGCAATGTGTGTTAGACTACTCAAGATAAGAACCATGGCTTTTTTTTTTCTACTTCTTGTAGCATTCTGATAGTCTCAGCTATCTAATTTTTCGAAACTTAAAACTGTGTCCCTGCGGGGTGGGAGGGCTAATACTGAGCCTGACCAAGCAACAAAGTCCAGTGAGGGACAGGAACTCTTAGTGACCATATTTCAAATGACACCACTTTGTGGAACTCCTGACTTGGACAAGTTGAGACAATGGTTGGATTTAGGTCACTGCCCTCACAGGGTTTACTACATAGAGAGATGTGCCTCTCTCTCTCTCTCTCTCTCCAGTAATAAATAGATAAAAATTGAAAAAGAAAGAAAGCATTCTCAAACATTTTTGGTTTTTAATCAAAAAGCATGTTCCCAGACTTAAGTTTGGAAATTTAGCCAAGGTCACCAACTAACACAGCATCAAGAACTATTAAAAACTTTGAGGTCTAGGGAGATTGCATGATAGTTATGCAGAAATATTTTCATGACTGAGGCACTAAAAATTCCAGGTTCACTCCCCAGAACCACCTTAAGTCAGAGCTGATCGATGCTCTGGTAAAAATAAAAAAAAAAAATAAAATTCATGAGGGCTGGTGAAATACCTGGCTTGAATGGTGTGCTGCTTTGCTGGCTATGTACATGACCTGGGGTCAAACCTGGCATCTACAGCTTTGAAGGAAGCTTCAGGGTACTATGATCTCTCTCTCTCTCCTTCTGTCTCTACAAAAAAAAAAAAATTGAGTACTTCTTTAAATTCAGACATTCACAGTTTGAGAATTTAAATTGTAAAACCTCTTCAGATTTGATCAAGTCCACAAACACTCTTGAAATGTTGTATTAAATGCTGGTTATTATTTCAAGGGAAGAAAATGCATAGTTTTCATTAACTTTTGAAGAGGCCTATATATATATCCCCCCAAAGTTTAAGAGTCACTGTTATTATCCACGACACAGTCCATGGAGGTCCATGACTAAGCAAATAAATGCCTTGTCTTTTTTCTCTACCTGTGTCTGGCCTGGTACCCTATCCCCTCAGTTACTAATTGAATTGGTTAAGCTAAATCAAATGAGAAAAACAAACAGTACAGGCCACACACTCAGAGTGAGAATAACCTGGGAAAGCATCACCTTGGCAAATCCTGCAGGTAGACACAGGTATTTCACAAGGCAGGTAGATTTCCTAGCGCTGAAGCAGCCATAAAAGCAAGTGTGGCAAGTAGCCAACCAGGCAGACAATAGAGGTTGGAAACTGCAAAACCTCTACAGGAAGTTAGTACGCGGAAGTAGCACCACTTGGGAGATGAGCCCAGAAAGACATGTTTTCTCACAGAGCGACCCCAATCCAGTCTGTTTATCAGGCAGGCCGTCTGTTTCTGAGAAGAACTTGGATTTAGGTTAAAGATGCTTTTTTTTTTTTCCCCCTCCAGGGTTATTGCTGGGGCTCAGTGCCTGCACCATGAATCCACTGCTCCTGGAGGCTGTTGCCCTTGTTGTTTTATTGTTGTTGTGGATATTATTGTTGTTGTTATTGATGTTTTTGTTGTTGTTATTGATGTCTTTGTTGTTGGACAGGACAGAGAGAAATGGAGAGAGGAGGGGAAGACAGAGAAGGGGCAAGAAAGACATCTGCAGACCTGCTTCACCACTTGTGAAGCGACCCCCCCCCTGCAGGTGGGGAGCGGGGGCTCGAACCAGGATCCTTCCGCTGGTCCTTGTGCTTTGTGCTATGTGCGCTTATGCTGTGCTACCGCCAGACCCCTAAAGACACTTTCTCCAGGCAGACTGCAACACAACCAGAAAATACTGAGAACAGAAGTAACTGGAAGCAGTCTCACAGTATTTCTCCTCTCTCTCTGAAAACAAACTAAAATGAAGACCCCTGGAAAGTAAATAGCAGCCCCTGGCTGCCTCTAATTTTGTTCTTTTCTCTGTCCCTCCCTTTATAATCAGGTCAAAAGTAGTCAAATATCTCACTTGCAAATACTTACATTCTTGACCATCTCCCTCTCCTTGGCTATTGAAACTACTCTTCTCAAATCACCGTTGACCTCCTGTTTGCCACATCCATTAGAGGACTTTTCCAGACCTTATCTTAGCTGATCTTTTAAGGGCACTTAACATGGTTGTCAGCTACCTTCTCTTCCTCTTAAATATCATCAGGAACTTTGACCTCAGTCTCCACAGTACACAGTGTCTCTCTAGGGTCTCAGCTACACTACGCCCTCCGATATCACATAACAATTCCTACAGCCAGCTAAAACCACTTCCCTGACTGCCAAACATATATTTCATCATATCCAAAATGAAACACCAATTAACACAGCCCTTGAAACAAAAAGAGGTTTGGAGAACTTGGAGGGGAGGAGGCTCTGTACCCTTCCCTCAATCCAGTTGGATACTCAATCCTAAATAAATCTCTTTTGCTCATCCTCACCACACCACTGATTTTGACTTTTTTTCCCCCTTTGTTGCCCTTGTTTTATCATTGTTGTGGTTATTATTGTTGTTGTTGTTGCTGCTGTCGTTGTTGTTGGATAGGACAGAGAGAAATCGAGAGAGGAGGGTAGACTGAGAGGGGAGAGAAAGACAGACACCTGCAGACCTGCTTCACCGCCTGTGAATCGACTTCCCTGGAAGTGGGAAATTGGGAGCTCGAACCAGGATCTTTCTGCTGGTCCTTGCGCTTCACGCCAGGTGCGCTTAACCCACTGCGCTACCGCCCAACTCCCTGATTTTGACTTTCTTGAGCAATGACTGCATCAAATCACGTCAACTTAGATTTTCTCAGCTAGACATCAACAATCACTTAATTTTTTTTTTTTTTGTAGTACATCACCTTGGTTGTGTCTATCACCATTTTCCTGCTCTGTTCACCTATCTACATCTTTTCGTTCAAAAAATGCTTGTGACTTCGCCCACCCTGTCCAACGCTTGACGTCTCGTCACCCAATCTGGTCTCCTACGCCTACACTGAACTTCTCTGTTCCAGACTCTTGGAAACAGAGTTGGCAGTCAGCTGAGGTAAAGAACAAACACCTCATCACAGACCCCTGCGAGCGTCAACCCGGCTTTGACCTAGCACGTTATGATCGGGCCCTCCTCAATCGCTATCGAACAGGCCATGGCCGGTGCGCCCCTATGTTCCATCGCTGGGGAGCCAGAGACGACCCGAACTGCCCCTGCGGCTACAGACAGACTATGACCCACATAGTCAACGACTGCCACCTCTCCAGATTCAAAGGAGGTCTCGAGACTTTACATCAGGCTCAACCTGACGCTGTTGACTGGCATGGGAAGAAGGGCAAACGCTAGAAGAAGAAGAACTAAAAAGGTTAAACTTAGTAAAGGTACCATCCATTGATGACATCTCATCTCTCAGCTGCTGTCCATTAGAGTGCCCATTTCCACAATCTTCTCTATCTCACACCTCTGTTCTGAACCACCTACAATTCCCTCCCAACAGTGCTATACATTGCTACTCTACAGGATGTCCACACTAAGGAAAGCATTCTTCCCACCCTCCAATCTTCTGCCTCCTTCATTTTCTTTTTTTTTAAAGAGGGGATAGGGAAGGAGAGAGAGAGACACAGAGAGAGACCAACATTACTGTTTCACAACTTGGTGAGTTTTCCCCCTGTAGGGACTTGAACCCAGGTCCTTGTGCATTGATCCACCACCTGGCCCCTCTCCTTCATTTCTTCCGTCATGTTGACTCCTCTTCCAACTGGACTCCATTCAGAAAATACAGTTTTAAGGAGGTATTTTTCTGAATCCTTCTAGGACCTGTATTCTCTCCACCGACCCACCCCAGAGTCTTTTACTTTGGTGCAATACGCCAATTCCATTTCAGGTTCTACTTGTGTTTTCATTTCTGATCTTGTTTTTCTACTTCTGCCTGAGAGTGAGATCATCCAATATTCATCCTTCTGTTTCTGACTTATTTCACTTAACATGCATGTTTCAAGGTCCATCCAAGATCGGCTGAAAATGGTGAAGTCGCCATTTTTACAGCTGAGTAGTATTCCATTGTGTATATATACCACAACTTGCTCAGCCACTCATCTGTTGTTGGACACCTGGGTTGCTTCCAGGTTTTGGCTATTACAAATTGTGCTGCCAAGAACATATGTATACACAGATCTCTTTGGATGGGTGTGTTGGGTTCCTTAGGATATATCCCCAGGAGAGGAATTGCAGGGTCATAGGGTAGGTCCATTTCTAGCCTTCTGAGAGTTCTCCAGACTGTTCTCCACAGAGGTTGGACCAATTGACATTCCCACCAGCAATGCAGGAGGGTTCCTTTGACCCCACACCCTCTCCAGCATTTGCTGCTGTTACCTTTTCTGATGTGTGACATTCTCACAGGATTGAAGTGATATCTCATTGTTGTCTTTATTTGCATTTCTCTGACAATCAGAGACTTGGAGCATTTTTTCATGTGTTTCTCGGCCTTTTGGATCTCTTCTGTGGTGAATATTCTGTCCATGCCCTCCCTCCATTTTTGGATGGGGTTATTTGTTGTCTTGTTGTTGAGTTTGGTAAGCTCTTTGCATACGTTGGTTATTAAGCTCTTGTCTGATATATGGCATGTAAAGATCTTCTCCCATTCTGTGAGGGTTCTCTTTGTTTGGGTAGTGGTTTCTTTTGCTGTGCAGAAGCTTTTTAATTTGATGTAGTCCCATAGGTTTATACTTGCCTTAGTCTTCCTTATAATTGGATTCGTTTCATTGAAGATGTCTTTAAATTTCATGCAGAAAAGAGTTCTGCCAATATTTTCCTCTAAGTATCTGATAGTTTGTGGCCTAACATCCAAGTCCTTGATCCACTTGGAATTTACTTTTGTGTTTGGTGAAATACAGTGATTCAGTTTCATTCTTCTGCATGTTTCAACCCATTGTTTCCAACACCATTTGTTGAAGAGACTCTGCTTTCCCCATTTAATAGTCTGGGCCCCTTTGTCAAAGATTCGATGGCCATAGGTGTGGGGGTCTCATCCCTTTTCTGTTAAAACATGTCTCTTTCTCCTTTCTTAGTTCTTCTCAAACACCCTGCAGCATACCTCTAGAAAGTTCAAAGAATGAGTCTACAGTGTTCTGCAATTCAGAAATCTAGGAAAGAAAAAAAGGAAAGAAAGGAAGGAAGGGAAGAAGGAAAGTGGAAAGAACAACAAATTGATATGAAAGCTACTGGTATTTGGAGTCTATCCTACTTATCATGACTTCATATGCTTAAGCATGTTGCACTACTCCAGACTGCAACAAATGTTTTGTAGTATGTGTCTGTGCACCATGTTCATGTTGCAAAAACACAAAACTATTAACACACATCCGCCTTCACAAAAACTGGGTACCTAGATAACATTGCTCTGACTGCCTCCCTTTGTTACAGAAAACTTCCTGAAGTTTCCACAGTACTTTTTCATACCTAATGCAATGTCTGCTCGAGAGAAGTTTGCTGAGTTAATCAAGGGTCTATTTGTAATCTTGGACTGAATGTCATAGAATTGACTCCCAAGGTAACCCGACACCTCCCCTTATTTCCCACGTGGCTGGCTATCTTTCCTCTGGGATACAGTATACTTTGCACACACATCAAATTTCTCACTGCATAATAATTGTTTGCATATCTGTGTCTCCAGTGAAAATGAGCAGGTTGAGAGGGAAGATGATGATATATTAATTATGTGCTCGGTGTGCCAAGCACAGTGTCAGACGCATTATCCACTGGCTCGGTACATTTTGATATTTGACAGAGAGCAGAAAATGATAGGAGAGCGAAGAGGGAAAGCTGAAGAAGAAGTACGGAAGAAATCTAGCGGAAGATGGGTGCATATCTACTGATAGGAAATTAACGATATGTTCCAATTTAAAATGATGTGACATATTTGTGTACCATACATATTGTTTAATATTTTTATCTAAGTTAGCTTTTCATCTAAACTGTATTTCTAAAATAAACTACCCTGCAATCGTAATGGAAAAATCACTTGCACTAAAGAGATATAATGAAAACAAAAGATGTTATTTTCTCTGGAAAGCTTCTTTCTTTGTTAATAAAGAAACTTAGCAAGTACTAAGGGGGTATACACATTGTTACTATATGCAGACTTTCTCCTCTATGTTAACAAAAGAAGTGAAGAAGTGTTAACTTATCATATGATCTATTTATGATTGATTATATGCTATTAACTAATATTCTGTCATTAAATCGCCTACCGTTATCTGAGAAACACCAGAGAGTTGTAAGAATTTTCCTCATTCCTTCCCTCACTCTGCTGAGACTTCTTCAATTATCATATTTTCCTGCAATTTCAGCAAGATGCTCTGTTCCTTCCAGAGTATTTTCTACTATAATTAGTCTGTACTCGTGATTTGGGTTAAGCAGTAGGAATTTCCCACCTGGCCACGAGCATGAGAGAAAGTCTGATTCCTCACAATCTTTGAAATCTCTAGTAAACAAGGAAACAAGAGTTAAAACAGAACTTTTTATGTGTGTGCATATATTTGTTTATTTATTATTCATTTTAGCCAGAGCACTGTTCAGCTCTGGCTTATGGTATTGCTGGGGTTTGAACTGGGAGAGGACTCAAAGCCTCAGGCATAGAAGTTGTTTGCATAACCAGCCTACACAATCTCACAGAAACTTCAGTCTGTGAAAAAGCGAAAGTGCAGACGTTCATGGTCATCAGACAGACAGGATGTGGCTATTAACATTATTAATATTAGTAGTGTGCTCATTTCCCATGTGTCCAACCCAGGTTCAACGTTGGCCCCCACCCCTTTGAAAGAAGCTTCGGTGTTGTGGGATCTCTCTCCCTTTCTGTCTCTATTTAAAAAAAAAGGAGGAGGAGGAGGGTGTGATTAGCAAAGTATGCTTAATTTATTAATTAAGCAACATAAAACCATAACTAAAATAAAATGTGTATTTTATTGTCAATATGCACGGTGATTGTGAAAGTACATTAAAATACGTCCCTTAATTTTTTTATAGGATAAAGAGAAATTGAGAAAGGAGGGGACATAGAGAGGGGGAGAAAGATAGACACCTGCAGACCTGCCTCACCACTTGTGAAACGACTCCCCTGCAGATGGAGAGTCAGGGACTCAAACCCAGATCCTTGAGCTGGTTGTTTCCTTCTATGTTTGCTTAACTTGGTGCACTACCGCCTAACCCTAGAATAAGTTTAAACTTGTTATTGATATGTCATTTTTTGTTTATGTGCGAATATATATATATATATACATATATATATATATGTTACTGGATAGAGACAGAGAAATTGAGTGGAGGGGGGAGATAGGGAAAGAGCTGCAGCCCTGCTTCACCACTTTCCCCCTGCAGGGAGGAACCAGGGACTTGAACCTGGGAACTTGAGCACTGTAATGTGTGCATTTAAGCAGGTGCACCATTGTCGGGCCCCTTAATGTTGTGAGCAAACAGAGTTTACCTAGTACAAAAGTTAAAACATTCTTTTTTCTCTCTTGTGGTTTTTGACCTTTCTTCCTACCTGGGTCTCAACTGTGCAGAAACATATTTCTAAATACACAATTCATAATGTGATTTGGCAATATTTTTATATCAAGGGCAACTGAATGAGAATATGATGTTTACTTACTAAGGAAGTTTTTTTTAATATTTTTCCTTTATTGGTGGATTAATGTTTTATACTCGACAGTAAATACAATAGTTTGTACATGCATAACATTTCTCAGTTTTTCACATAACAGTACAACCCCCACTAGGTCCTCTGTCATCCTTTTCCAGGATGTACTCTCCCCCCCCCACCCACCCACCCCAGAGTCTTTGACTTTGGTGCAATACACCAGCTCCAGTCCAAGTTCTGCTGAGTGTTTTCTCTTCTGATCCTGTTGTTCAACTTCTGCCTGAGAGTGAGATCATCCCATATGCATCCTTCTGTTTCTGACTTATCTCACGTAACATGATTTCTTCAAGTACCACCCAAGATGAGCTGAAAACTGTGAAATCACCATTTTTAAAAGCGATAGTATTTTATTGTGTATATAGACCACAACTTGGTCAGCCACTCATCTGTTGTTCGACACCTGGGTTGCTTCCAGGTTTTGGCTATTACAAATTGTGCTGCCAAGAACGTAAGTGTACACAGATCTTTTTGGATGGCTGTGTTGAGTTCCTTAGGATATATCCCCAGGAGAGGAATTGTGGGGGCATAGGGTAGGTCCATTTCTAGCCTTCTGAGAGTTCTCTAGACTGCTCTCCACAGAGGTTGGACCAATTGACGTTCCCACCTGCAGTGTAGGAGGGTTCCTTTGACCCCATACCCTCTCCAGCATTTGCTGCTGTTACCTTTTCTGATGTATGACATTCTCACAGGAGTGAAGTGGTATCTCATTGTTGTCTTTATTTGCATTTCTCTGACAATCAGAGACTTGGGGCATTTTTTTCATGTGTTTCTCAGTCTTTGGATCTCTTCTGTGGTAAATATTCTTTCCATGTCCTCTCCCCATTTTTGGATGGGGTCATTTGTTTTCTTGTGTTTGAGTTTGGCAAGCTCTTTGTATATGTTGGTTATTAGCCTCTTGTCTGATGTATGGCATGTAAAGATCTTCTCCCATTCTGTGAGGGGTCTCTTGGTTTGGGTAGTGGTTTCTTTTGCTGTGCAGAAGCTTTTTAATTTGATGTAGACCCACTAGTTTATTCTTTTAAAAAATATTTATTTATTTATTTATTTCCTTTTTGTTGCCCTTGTTGTTTTATTGTTGTTATAGCAATTATTGTTGCTGTTATTGATGTCATCGTTGTTGGATAGTACAGAGAGAAATGGAGAGAGAAGGGGAAGACAGAGAGGAGAGAGAAAGATAGACACCTGCAGAACTACTTCTCTGCCTGTGAAGTGACTCCTCTGCAGTTGGGGAGCCGGGGGCTCTAACCAGGGTCCTCAGGCCAGTCCTTGTGCTTTGTGCCACCTGCGCTTAACTCACTGCGCTACCACCTGACTCCCCTATTGGTTTACTCTTCCCTTCGTCTTCTTTGTAATTGGATTCATTTCATTGAAGATGTCTTTTAAACTTATGCAGAAAAGAGTTCTGCCAATATTTTCCTCTAAGTGTCTGATAGTTTCTGATCTAACATCCAAGTCCTTTATCCGCTTGGAATTTACTTTTGTGTTTGGTGCAATAGAGTGGTTCAGTTTCATTCTTCTGCATGTTTCAACCCACTTTTTCCAACACCATTTGTTGAAGAGACTCTGCTTTCCCCATCTAATAGTCTGGGCACCTTTGTCAAAGATTAAATGTCCAAGGTGTGGAGGCTTACTTCTGGGCTCTCAATTCTTTTTTTTTCTTTTTTTCACAGTAGAACAATTACCTTTGTACTTGGAACTGTAGTGATGCCAACATGTAGATCATCACTCTGAACAAAATTGCTCGGCACCATGGAGTAGGCACTGCCCACATAGTTTCAGACAGAACCTATGCCCACTGCCAACCTAGTCCATTTGAGATAAGCTTTGCTTACTCTGATCCTCATGCCAACCTGAAGGAGAAGTTTTGTGATTGGTTAGGGTGTATGTTACAGGGTTGGAGTCAGAGATAATTCTGGACAGGGACTTGGAAGTCTGTGTTTGACAATCCTGATGGCCTGAAGACTGGGTATGAAGGAGCAGGTCCAGGCGTGGGTCAGGCCAGCTGGGGACCCAGGGGCAGGCAGGCATGATGGCCCAGTGAAATGATCCAGGAACCAGTTAGTGAAGGCAGGAGCGGGCATTCTTGGTTCATGGCCCTGCCTTCCCCAAAGGGGGTCCTGGTCCCTTTCATCATCCTGTAAGTTGTGCTGCTCTTGGAAGGGCTGAATTTGTTGGGCCCAGTATTGGGCAGTACGCCAGCTCCCCCCTGCTTAACGCTGTGGTCTATTTACATAATCACTGTTTTACCTGAGAACTGCCCTGCCTGCAGGGCACTGGCTTAATCCCACTGGTTTGAACTCTCTGTTTGCTTTGCCCCCTCTCCTAGTCACACCCTGTTTTCCACCACTCGTTTGCACTCTCTTTGAGTTCCACCCTCTCTACGGTCACATCCTGTTTTCCACCCTACTGTTTCCTTCTTGGCGAGTATAAATACAGATGCTCTTCTGATTAAACACACATTGGATTGCGTTCCGGCTCTGAGAGTCCCAGAGTCTCTCTCCTGCGATGTTAGCCCTGCACGAGTTCCTGATCCCTCTCCCACGCAGCAGCCTAGGTTGGCTCCAGTCGAGTTCTCTCCAGAGAGCACTTGCTCGGGAAGAAGCACCCTCAGGCTATCCGGGCAGCCCAGCAGTGGTTAGCAGTACACCTGGAGCAGAGGTGCTCCTGATGGGTCTGTGTCAGTACCCTGGAAGGATGAGTCGAGGCTGGCCTCCAGCTTGGCCCCTCCCCTGCCCCCCTCTGGCCTCTCAATTCTATTCTATTCCACTAGTCACTGTGTCTATTCATGTTCAAATACCAAGCAGTTTTGATGACAATGACCCTGTAATACAATTTGAGATCTGGGAGCGTGATGCCTCCTGTTCTGTTGTTTCTTAAGATTGTTTGGCCAATTCTAGGTCTTTTCTGGTTCCAGATAAACATTTGTAGCATTTGTTCTATTCTCTTAAAAAATGTGCTTGGGATCTTGATGGGGATTGCATTAAATGTGTATATGGTTCTGGGTAGTATATTCATTTCATTTTTTCTTTATATATTATTGCAGGCTCAAACAAGGATCCTTAAGTCAGTCCTTGCACTTCACACTAAGTGTGCTTAACCCACTGCACCACCGTGCGATCCCCCGCTTTCACTTTTTAAGGACTCTCCATGCTGTTTTCTCTAGGCACTGTACCCTTTTGCGCTCCCACCAACTGTGTACCAGAGTTTATTTTTCTCCATCTCCTCATCCACACTTGTCCTTTCCTGTTTTGTTGATGCTGGCCATTCTCACAAGCCTGAGGTGGTATTTCATTTTATTTTTATTTTTTTAATATCTTTTAATTTCCTTTTGTTGTCCTTGTTGTTTTATTGTTGTAGTTATTATTGATGTCATCGTTGTTGGATAGGACAGAGAGAAATTGAGAGAGGAGGGGAAGACAGAGAGGGGGAGAGAAAGACAGACACCTGCAGACCTGCTTCACCGCCTGTGAATTGACTCCCCTGCAGGTGGGGAGCCGGGGACTCGAACCAGGATCTTTAGGCAGGTCGCTGAGCTTTGCCGCCACCTGCACTTAACCCACTGCACTACCGCCCGACTCCCTCATTTTATTTTTAAGATATCTATATATACCTCTGTGCATAGCAGCACAATTTGTAATAGCCAAAACCTGGAAGCAACCTAGATGTCCAAAATCAGATGAGTGGATAAAAAACATGTGGTATATTTACATGATGGAAAGTATTTTAACTCAGCTGTTAAAAATAATTAAATCATTTCCCTTTTGTCTTCTTGGATGGAACTTGACATCATGTTAATTGAGATAAGCCAAAATGACAAGGATGAATACCAAATGATCTACCTTACATGCAGGACTTAGCAAACAAGGACAGGGAGGGGGAACACAAAGTGAAACATGGACCGGATATAGCATATTGCAAGGGACACTGGGGAGTGGAGGGGAAAGGAGAGGAGGAAGAACACTCCAGGGAGCTGGTGCATAAGGAAATTATACACATGTATCAATGACTGCATTGTAAAGCATTAGTCCCCTCAATAATATTTTTTTAAAAAGCTGACACAAAGCAAAACATGAGCAGTGAGAAATAAATGTAACTTTCAGCCACACTATAATAATGAAAAGCAAAATCACCTTTGTTAGTCTTACGGAATTCCTAGGGAAACAAACTATGCTGATTGTAGTTGAGGCTGCTCAGGTGAAAAAGGAGAGAATGTGTTTATTCTTTGGCATTGCATCTGAGACATGGAAGGGGGAAAATTAAGTGACCACCTGGAAAGCAAATTTGGGAGCAGACTTGTGATTAAAATATTTCTGCCTATCTGCATAATCTTTTGAGTTTCTTCTTGCTTCACCCTGTCCTCTCAGCTCTTCTGATTCTGCCTAGCCAGAACCAGCCTCTCTTAATTCACAAATATTTTTATCTTCATCTTGATTACAAAGAAAAAAACAAATCAACTCCGTGACCTACTCTATGCACACACACTTCATTCTCAGCTGCAATGAAATTGCTATTTTCTTTTTTAAATTTTTTATCTTTATTAATTTATTGGCTAGAGACATCCAAAAATTGAGAGGGGAGGGAAAGGTAGAGAGGGAGAGAGACAGAGAGACACCTGAAGACCTGCTTCACCACTTGCAATGTGTCAGGAAATTGTAAGGATGTGGCTGAGCTCAGCAGGGCTCATAAAGCGCCCTGCATTCCTGATACTATGGCCTATCTACATAATCACTGTTTTGCCTGAAAGATCCCCACCCATTCTATCCCTTTAATCTATCTTCTTTCTACCCTCAAGATTTTCCTTGCCTCCAGGGTATTAATTAACCCTACCTGTTAAAACCATCACAACAGTTGCTAAGGAAGTTCCTACCTTTCCAGCCGCATTTTGCCTTTCTCTGCCCCTTTCCTAGCCATTTCCGTTTCCAACTTGCCACTTCTGCTTCTGTCTTTTAAAAGCAGTGGCTCTCTGATCAATAAAGACATTGCATTGCCTCGTGCCACATCTTTGGTTCCTGAGTCATCTCCCTCACCTCGCTGAGTGAGTAGCAGCCCAGGCTGGCTCCAGTCGAGTTCTCTCCAACCCAGAGAGTATGCCCCGGGAAGAGGCACCCCCAGCTAGCCCGGCAGCAATGCTTTCACCTTCAGTTGGAGACCAGGGGCTTCAACCTAGGTCCTTTTGCACTGTTCTGTGTACCCTTCACCACTTAACTCTCTGTCTCTATCCAAATAAATATCTAAATCTAAATAAACGAATCAGTTAAATGTTTTTAAAAGACCATATAGAGGGGCTGGATGGTGACCCACATAGCCGAGCTCATACATTACCATGTACAAGGAACCTAGTTCAAGCCCCCAGTCCCCACCTGCATGTAGGGTACTTCACTAGCAGTGAAGCAGTGTTGCAGGTGTCTCTCTGTTTCTTTTCCTCTCCATCCCCCTTTCCCTTCTCAATTTCTCTCTGTCCTATCAAATAAATTAAAAATTAAAAGAAAAAGGGAATCTGGCGGTAGCACAGCGCGTTAAGTGCACGTGACGGAAAGTGCAAGGACCTGTGTAAGGATCCCGGTTTGAGCCCCCGGCTCCCCACCTGCAGGGGAGTCGCTTCACAGGTGGTGAAGCAGGTCTGCAGGTGTCTGTCTTTCTCTCCACCTCTCTGTCTTCCCATTTTATCTCCATTTCTCTCTGTCTTATCCAACAATGACGACATTAGTAACAACAACAATAATAACTACAACAATAAAACAAGAAGGGCAACAAAAAGGAACTAAATAAATATTCTTTTTAATTAAAAGAAAATATAAATTTAGTTTATAAATGGTACATGATAGTATTGTTTGGTTTATGTGGCAAAGATACTTGAAGTGTATTTCAAATGCTTCCTTTTTAGTTCCCTCTACAGCATGGGCCTTCCCTTTCGCAGAACACTTGAAAAGCGTAGTGATCCCCATGCTACTGATATTTATGTCAGTGCACTGCCTCTTATTATGTATATGCTACATGTCTCTTACATTCTCCTACTCTTCACAGTGACCTAGTTAGGGGGTACATAAACATTTCCTGTAATGAGTCATATAGTCAGTCTTTTATGTTTTTGCAGGACATGCAGTGTTCGCTACAACTATTCAGTTTTTCTGTGGTATCATGAAAGCAGTCATACCTAACAAGTGAGCATGACCATCTCCCATTACAACTCATTAGAAGACGGGTCCTGAAATGAGTGCAGCCTAGAATGTTCTCAGCTGTGACCATAGACTGAGAGCTCAGACTGACAGGGACGCAGAGGTCACACAGGCTAAATAGGAATAGACGTGGGCCCTGGGTCAGATCGATGAGGTAAACTGTTAATGGTACTTACATACTTTCCTCATGTTTGGGAGCTACTCTCAGCCCTAATCCAGCTTTCTATCCCTATTCTCAACTCTGACACCATTTTCCCAGATAATACTTCTTTTAAAAAAATATTGTATTTATTTTTAGTGAAAGAGAGAAAGATACACAGAGAGAGCTACCAGAGCACTGCTCAGCTCTGGCTTATGGTGGAGCTGGGGATTGAACCTGGAACTCTGGAGCCTCAGGCTGGAAAGTCTTGCATAACCAATATGCTGTCTTCCCAGCCCCAGATAATACTTTTAATCCACCTGCACTTTAACCATCAAGCTCAAGCAAAAATTACTGAAGTCATGGCACCATGGAACATACCTAAAAGAGACTTCCTAGGTTCCTTCCACTCAAAGACCACTAATTTCATCTGTTCTATTCCTACCTTTGGGTTCCTGTTTATGAAACAGTTTGTCCTGCTTTATATTTTATCACCTTTCAGCCACCAAGTTGCAGATGCTACCATGACACCAACCTAACTACCCTGGGCAGATGACCTCATCAGTGTGTTCCGAAGTCTCACCTCCCCAGAACCCTACCCTACTAGGGAAAGATAGAAACAGCCTGGGATATGGATCCATCTGCCGACACCCATGTCCAGCGTAGAAGCAATTACGGAACCCAGACCTTCCACCTTCTGCACCCCATAAAGAATTTTGCTCCATACTCCCAGAGGGATAAAGAATAGGAAAGTTTCCAGTGGAGAGGATGGGGCACAGAGCTCTGGTGGTGGGAACTGTATGGAATTGTACCCCTATTATCTTACAATCTTATTAATCATTATTAAATCAATAAAGAAAAAGAAAAAAATCTTAGAAGCAAAACAAGCACTGAGCCTGAACAGCCTTAGTTTGTCAACTCCTGACCTAGATTATTAACATGCTGTCCCTTGACTGTCACTTAATATGTACTTGGCATTCTGTTTTATATCATTTGCCTGCCAAAACAAATCCCTACGATAGATACTATTATCCACTTTTTATGAGAGAGGATATTGGGGCTTAGCAAACTGACTTTACTGGCTCTACCTAGCTAGTGAGTTAAGTAACCAACTCTATCTTTGTAAGAAGGCCAGTTTCATTCTCAGGTCACCATCTCCAACCAGGAATGGTAATCATTGCATCCAAACTGGTTTCTTTTTTCCCTCCCCCTTCCTTATAATCTCCTCTCTTCATAGCATCAGTAATGTTCTCTTTTTCAATTCTTACTTACTTACTTAATTATTCAAGGAGAGAGCGAGAGACCAGAACACTGCTCAGCTCTCTGTGGCAGTGCTGGAGAACATCAGGAATCAAAGTCTTCTGCATAACCGTTATGCTATCTTCCCAGCCCAATAATGTTCTCTGAAAATATACATTAGATTGCTTGACTTTGCTGCATGTAACTGCCCACCACTGTCTATCTACAGCTTCAAAATCCACAACAAACTCTCAATCCTTGTCCTACCTGCAAAGCCTGCTGTGTAGTCCAGCCTTTGCCGGCCTGTGACTTTGTCTTGTCTTATTACTTTCCTGCAAGCCCCAGTTACACCAGCTGGTTTTATGATGGCTACTGCTTCTGCCTCCTTTCCCTTTCAGGATTCCCTCATTTTGTAATTTTTTTTTTTTTTTTACCAGAGTACTGATCAGCTCTGGCATATAGTGGTATGGGGGATTGAACCTAGACTTTGGAGCCTCAAGGTTAAGAGTCTCTTTGCATAACCATTATACTATCTACCCTCCACCCTTAATATTATTTTCTTTACTGGAGGGGAGAATGAATGGTTTACAGTCACAGTAAAATACAACAGTTTGTACATGTGTGACATTTTCTCAGTTTTCCATGGAAGAATTCAACCCTGACTAGGCCTCCTCTGCTGTCAAGTTCCAGCACCTGAACCGCCCGCCCCACCCCAGTGTCTTACTCAGGTGCAGTAAGTTCTGCTTTGTGTTTTCTTATTTTTCAGCTTATTATTATTAATGATTTAATACTAATAGACAACTGTGGGATAAGAGGGGCACAATTCACACAACTCCCACCACCAGTGTGCCATAGCCCATCCTTCCCCCCCCATTATCTTTTTCCTTGTCATTCAGGCCTCAGTCTTAAAGTCATTTTTCTCTACGAACCTTTTCAAATCTAGGGTTTTTTTTCCCCTCTGCATAGAGGTGATTACTAATTTCATTTTCTTTTTTTTTTTAATTTTTTGTTATTTTTATCTATTGACTAGAGACAGCCAGAAGTCAAGAGAAAGGGGGTGAGAGAGAAGTAGAGAGACAGACATTTCGCCACTCGCAAAGCTTTCACCCTGCATGGGGGGACCAGTGGCTTAAACCCTGGTCCTTGAGCACTGTGACATGTGTGCTTAACCAGGTGTACCACCACCTGACCCGCCAATTGCATTTTCTAGTCTATTGTCCATTACGTACGTATCTACCCAATGATAGGCATTTGTGCCCATAGACCCAACTGTTGTAGAGCCAGATGTTGTAGTGCGTGGGCCGCAGAGAAGAGAGAGAGAGGATCCGGAGCGAAGAGGAAACACAAATCTTTATTCGCGCTGGCACCTCAGAGTTGGGTGTTAGAGAAGCAGGTTGGGCCACGTGGAGGTAGAGAAAATGGCCGCCTCACGCAGTAACCTTTCCTGCGTCTGAACACCAGAGTGGAGCGCCGGCAAGAGAGCGAGGTGCGGAAAACGAAGGGCTTTTATAGGAGTAGCTTTCGCGAGAATGGGAAGGGGGAGGAGTAACCATAGCACTCCAGGATAGGATGATAACTCTCGTGAGAATGGGAGGGGGGAGGAGTAACCAAAGCACTCCAGATATCGCGGGGATATAGACAATGCCCTGAGGGCACAACATGGCGGAACATGCACTCCGAGAATGTCCCAACTCTCCAGGGAACTAGCAGTAGCCTGAGGGGACAACATGGCAGATGTGACTGCATTGGCACAATTTCCCAGCACCCAACAGAATCAGTTCCACAGCAATATGGATCTCCTTCTCTCTTACTCAACACAATTTCATCAGAATACAGTTACTGCATGGTTTATGATGGGGTCCTACCCTGATAAATCCATCATCAGTTGAAAATATCCCATGTCAAAAATGTATTTAAGGGCTATACTGTTATGTGGGCGTTGGTCATCATTTCTCCTTTGGCTAATTCTGCTTCTGTTTCTATCCGTGTCATCACGCCAGGTTCCCCTGCATTGCTTAAGCTGTGGTCTATTTACATAATCATTGTTTTGTTTGACACCCGCCCTGCCTGCAGGGCATTGGTTTAATCCCCATTGGTTAGATCCCCATTGGTTTAATCCCCACTGGTTTAAGCTCTTTTTCCACTCTGCCCCCTCTTCTAATCACTTCCTTTTTTCCACCTTACCACTTCCATCTCAGAAGATATTTAAAGGCAGATCAATAAATGCAGCAGGGTATTGTGTGTTCCCGCTTCACGAGTCCCAGAGTCTCTCTCTCGTGACGCTAGTTCCTGATCCCTTTCCTGTGCAGCAGCCTAGGTTGGCTCCAGTAGAGTTGTCTCCAATCCAGAGAGCACATGCCTGGGAAGAAGCACCCTCAGGCTAGCCCGGCATGTGGGAAACTGAGAAATGTTATGCATGTACAAACTATTGTATTTACTGTTGAATATAAAACATTAATCACCCAATAAAGAAAAAAATATCTTTAATAGACCTAAACTACTCAATAGCCTATCTGAGCCTAATCTATGTGAAATGTACTCAGGACAGTTATATGAGTCTGCAGTTGGGCGAACTTGTCTAACGCAAACCTTACTGTATTAACATACACAACTGAGAGCAGACAGGGTCCGAATACTGTTTGAAACATTAAACTGAAATCAGTTGCTGAATGGTGGGGATGCTGCAGAGCTGTTGGCATCACTTTTTCTCTCTCTCTATGGAGCCTGAGAACGAATGGCTAGTAGAAGCTTGTGATTTTTTGTTGTTGTTTTTATTTTGTTTAGTATATTTTTATTTATTTATTATTGGATAAAGACGGGGAGAACTTGAGAGGGGAGGGAGAGACATAGAGAGGGAGAGAGACAGAGAGTCACCTGCAGCCCTGCTTCACCACTCGTGAAGCTTTCCCCCTGCAGGTGGGGGCCAGGGGGTTTGAACCTGGGTCCTTGTGCATTTTAATGTGAGCACTCACCCAGGTGCACCATCACCTGGCCCCTTGTTATTGCTCTTAGTGTTTTTTGAGGGAAATAATGATGTACAAGACAGTTGTTACATGGGTGCAATTTCTCATCCTTCTAGGATAGGTGTCTGCACATCAATCCCACCACCAACTTAGTCATCATCCTCCACGACTGTACATCCGGTCCCCACTACCCAGTTAGACACCCTTTACCCTACCCTGCGTCCTCAGCTTTGCTGTAAGATATGACCTCTAGTCCAAGTTCCACCTGTGTTTTGCCTTTCCCTCCTTGTTTCTTTCTTTCTTTCGTTCTTTCTTTCTTTTGTTTTCTTTTCTTTTTCCTTTTCTTTTTTTGCCTCCAGGGTTAGTGCTGGGGCTCTCAGTGCCTGCACTATGAATACACTGCTCCTGGAGACCAGTTCCATTTTTTGTTGCCCTTGTTGCTGCTATTGTTTTTATTGTTGTGTAGTTGTTGGATAGGACAGAGAGAAATCGAGAGAGAAGGGGAAGACATAGAGGAAGAGAAAGGATGGCATCTGCTGACCCCACCGCTTGTGAAGTGACCCTCCCCTGCAGGTGGGGAGCTGGTGGCTTGAACCAGGATCCTTATGCCTATCCTTGCACTTTGCGCCATGTGTGTTTGACTCACTGCTCTAACCACCCCAACCCCTCCCTCCTTGTTTCTTAAGTTCCAGCTATAAGTGTGATCATCTGGTATCCATCATTTTCCTTCTGGCTGATTTTACTTAACATGATTACTTCAAGTTCCATCCAAGATGAGGTCAAGAAAAGGATCACATCATTTTTAATTGCCAACTAGTAGTCTATTGTGTCTATATACCACAACTTGTCTCTTACTGGGCATATGGATTGCTTTCAAGGTTGGTTTATTACAAATAGTGCTGCTAGGCTGGGAGTATAGATTAATTTGTCAATGCCCATGCTCCATAGAGAAGCAATTACAGAAGCCAGAACTCCTACCTTCTACACCCCAAAAGCAACCCTGATCCATACTTCCAGTCAGGGAGAAGTTATAGGATGGAGATAAGAGGACTCTGAACTCCAGCTCCATCAGCACCCAGAGAGACAGAAGAAAAAGGAGAGGGACATACGGAGGTAGTTATGTTGTCATGAGTGACTTGGAGAAGAAGAGAGGATTGAATGAGGAGAAAAAAGGAACAATTTTGTAGAAATGTGGACAGGTAGTTGTAGAGATGATGCTTGGCCCATGTCTCCAACCTTAAGGGAACTGCGGTGTATTGCAGTGGGAAGACTGAAGATTCACTTTGGTGGTGGGAATGAGGTGGATTCAGACCCCTGTTGACATATAATTTTGTAAAGTACATATATATAATAAAATTAATTAAAAATAGTGCTACTATGAATATAGGTATACACAGATCTCTTTGGATAGGTGGATTTGTTTTCGTTGGATGGCTTCCTGGGAGGAGGATTGCTGGGCCCTAGGGTAAGTCCATTTCTGATGTTCTGAGGTATCGCCATAAGAGCTGAACCAATTTATACTATGTGCACTTAGCCTGCTGTGCTACTGCCTGGCGCCTGAACCAATTTATATCCTCATCAGAAGAAGAGTGGGCATGTTCCAAATTCCCTGCACCCTCAACAGCATCTGTTGTTTCTGTAAAAGGTTGTTAATCCTTGGCATTGCAAAGTTGATGAGAATTACTGCATCATGTCTGAGTGTTATAATTCATCCCTAGCCCAGGAAAATGTCAAAATTCTAAGTATGTTTTCTACTTAATGCATATTTATCTTTTGTGCCCTTGATAAGTAGAAGAATCAGAAGTGAAACCACTGTAAGTTGGGAACTGTATATTCAGTGTAATCAGCACATATTAAAGATTCAGAAGTATTTGTAAGTATTTGCTAGATAAATATGTATTGACAAAAACCCCATGCCCTTCATCTCACATCACCATTTCACAGGACTGACTGGTTGAGGCTCCTCCTCGTGAGGGTAAAGTTGTAAATTTCCTGGAGAAACATTTGGTCTGAGTTGCTCCATCCACATCTCTTATTTTATAACCCTAAGGATACAAATAGATGAAAACGAAGTATCCCAACTATGTCTGACTAGTCAGTTCAATGGCCAAAGACAATAATAGGTTTCATCTGTAGAACAATGCCCTTGAGAGTGAAAGCCCTTCTAAATGCCCCTAAAATTCTATTGCTTGCGTAAAATAACCGTGCTCAAAAGATATAACTCTTAGAATGCTATTCTTCAAATATCGCATCTTTAAAATGAAAATAATATGGTCTGGGAGGGAGATAACTTTCATTTGACACTAATTTCAGGGGGAGCAAAATTTTTCCTTGTAACAGGTAAATATATAATACAGGGAAAACACATCTTAAGACTATATATATATATATATATTAAGGTTCTGGTTTTGAAAGTAAGAGTAAGGCAGAGTGGTCTAAGAGGCTGAGCAGTGGGGAAGTGGTAGACTTGCAGGCATGAGATCTCAGTCTGATACCTGTGTATATCGCAGTGATGCTCTGGATATATACATATAATTAAATAAAACACATATTTTAAATAAGTAAGGAATGAAAGATAGATTTCCAGCAGCAACTTGCTAAAATAGAGATGACAAATTATAGAGTGATTATAGGTACAGAAATGCTAAATTGGTCGGGGCGAGGGGGAAGTTATTCAGGACCTTGTTGTTGTTGCTGCTGCTGCTGGGGGCTTGGCTGGCACTACGAATCCACCCCTTCTGGTGACTTTTTTTTAATTTCTTTATTGGGGAATTAATGTCTTACATTCAACAGTAGCGTCGACTTTTTCTTTTTAAATTCAATAAAACAGAGAAATTGAGAGAGCGAGAAGGACACCTGCAGAGTTGCTTCATCGCTTGTGAAATGACCCCCTGTAGTTGATGAGGGGAGGGCTTGAACCGGAGTCATTGCATGGGTCCTTGCACTTTGTGCTGTGTGCGCTTAACTCAGTGCAACACCAACCCCCAGGGCCTTTTGGTAAGAGCTGGTTTGAGTTCCATATAGTTGTGAAAGAGCATGAAGTGCATTGAAAGTGGGTTGTTTGTTCCTCTAAGGTCAAGGTGTGAAATGTTGAGAAACAAGATACAGCACTCTTTTTAAGTTTATAAGGGAGAAGAAATGCTTCCCTCTGCCTGATGGAATGTGAATCTAGGATATTACTTCTAAGTCAGTAACTACTTGTCCCCCAGGATTCATTTGACAATGTCTGGGGGCATTTTTAATTGTCACACTCTACACAATTGTTACTGGTATCTAATGTAGAAAGAAGTCAAGGGTGCTGATGAACATTGTATAAGGAAACAGACAATGCTTCACAAGCTGTGCAGCTCCAAATGTCATGGGTGCCACGATGGGGAAGATCCTGGTTCTGAGGTAAGCTGTCATCATGGCCTTCATCCTAGTTCTCTAGTAGGCGTCAGTCTACTAACCAACACTATATTTTCAGGTAGCAAATGTCACTTTGAGTGTTCATACTGAATCAGAGACTATAAACAAATGTGTGTGTATGTGTGTGGGGGGGGAGAAAGAGAAAGGGATGGAGGAGGGTGACAGGGATAAGTAAAGACTAATGAATGGATTAAAAAGAAGAAAATCAGGTAAATGGATCATAAAAGCAACCCCTAACTGTTTGTCTGTCAGGCCTTAGAGCCCCCCCCCACTCTGCTCCATTGCTCACGCTACGGTCTATTTACATAATCATTGTTTTGCCTGAAAGATTCCCCACCACATTATCCTCTCAGGGTATTGCTAACTCAGTTAAAACCATTGCTACAGTTGCTAAGGACGCTTCCACCTTCCCAGCATGCCTTTGCCTCTCTCCACCCCCTTTCCTAGCCATTTCTGTTTCTGACTTGCCACTTCCAGTTTTTACCCTATAAATCCCGCTGCAGTTTCGGTTTCGCTCTTTTTCTCTTCTGTGTCCCAACCTGGAGAAGACCTGGAGAAGGGCTGGTGGACATAGCAGGAGGCAGCCATTTTGCTAGCTCCATGTGGCCTAAACTGTTGTGCTCACACCCAACTCTGGAGCATCCGCGTGAATAAAGATTTCCCGCTCCATCACGAGTTCCTGGTCTCTTTTCTCTCCCACACATAACCTGACATTTGTCTAGTGACTTTGGTGCCCTAGGGTGCAGTCACCTTCTTCTCTCTTTTGTCTAGTGGGTGGGCAATGGTTGTCTTCACATCACTAACTTCAGCCTTGCAAGAGTGGTACTGGAGTCTAGCTTTGAAATGGAAAATGTACTTCTTAACCAATCACCTTGACCATGAAGTACAAATTACACCCATCCTGAGCCCCCAGAGCCATGCCATCACTTAACTAGCAAAAGGAAAACCTACTCATTATAAAGGCAAACCCAGAAAGCCTCTCTCAATGACCTTGTATAATAAGAGATCCAGTAGACAGGTATTTTGTACTTAACAGGAGCCAAGAATGAACCCTGTCTAAATGTAAACATAACCCTCCATCTACTTCCTGTCCAGAATTTCTCAAGGTTAACTGATGACAAATTAAGGGTCTTCTCAATACAAATCACTGATAATACAGAAGCAATGGAAATTTGATTTTGTTTTTGTTATCTTTTCCCCAAAATGCTCACATACAAATATAACTGCCCTTCCCACACACACACACATCCCAATTTTTAGTCTCTTTAATTAGAGATGACATAAAAATTTGGACATAAATTACTTGTATATTGGATTACCTTGTTGATATGTATTTCTCTTCTAATTAGAGTATGGTGACATTTCTAAGTCTGCCTTAATTGCTTTTAACTTCTTAATTAAAAATTACTGGAATTTAATTTCTAATTAATTCCTATACTTGGTTTTCCACTTCACAAAGTTATCAAGATAAAGAAATATGGACTGTGCTTTTTTAATATGTAAAATGAAAGAAAAACAGTTACAGGTTTTGGGCTTTTATTATTATTACTATTATTGGTTAATTTGACTAGATAAATTCATTCTCCTTTTAGGACATTATTTTTTCCTAAGCCACCAAGTTTCCTAATGATCTCAAAGCATTTTATTTGACCATTTAGACTCTGAAGATCATGAATGATAAACCCTCTTACTTTCCTTTATTAAAAAAAAAAAAGTTTGGGAGTTGGGCAGTAGCACAGCGGGTTAAGCACACATAGTACAAAGCAAAAGGACTGGCGTAAAGATCCCGGTTCGAGCCCCTGGCTCCCCACCTGCAGGGGAGTCGCTTCACAGGCGGTAAAGCAGGTCTGCAGGTGTCTGTCTTTCTCTTCCCCTCTCTATCTTCCTCTCATCCCTCCATTTCTCTCTGTCCTGTCCAACAACAATAATAACTACAACAATAATAAAAGAAAAACAAGGGCAACAAAAATTAATAAATAAATAAATTTTTTAAAAAGTTTGAGGTATGGGAAAATACCATGAATATACTTATTCATATATTTATTTGATCTGAAAAAAAAATCACTAAAGTTAAAGTCTCTGTGAGTGAAAAACACATATTTTGAAGCCTGTTGATTGTTTTCCTGATCACTGAATAATGAGTAATAATGAGACATTATTCTGATTTTACACTTGCTACTGGAATCAGTGAAAGGAATGCATGTGCTTAAGACAACTCACTCAGAAGGCTTAGTCACAATTACTGCAATTACTGTGAAGAATGTCAGAAAGCCAGGGATCTGGAGGCTACACTCTTGTGCTAAATTTGAATAGATATGGGCCCTGGGTCAGACTGATGGGGTAAATAGTTAACTGTATTTATATTTTTTCTTCAAGTTTGGGAGCTACTCTGCCCTAGTCCAACTTTCTACCCCTATTCTCAACTCGGACACCATCTTCCCAGACAATATTTCTAATCCACCTCCATGTTAACTATCAAGCTCAAACAAAAATCACTAAAGTCATGGGCTTCTAGGAACATACCTAAAATAGACTTCCTAGCTTCTTACCACCCTAATATCCCTATTCTCACATACTCTATTCCTACCTTCTGGTTTATTATTAAACATTTTGTCCTGCCTCATTACTTACTGTCTTTTAGACACCAAGTTGAGGACGATACTGTGATGCCATCCTAACCTCCCTGGGTAGACAGCCTCATCAAAATGTCCCAGAACCTCACCTCTCCAGAGCCTTATCCCACTAGGAAAAGAGAAACAGGCTGGGGGTATGGGTCAACCTGCCATGTTTATCAGAGAAGCTATTACAGAAGCCAGAACTCCCATCTTCTTTGCCCAAAAAGGAATGTTGGTTCGTGCTCCCAGATGGGGGAGAAATGTTAGGGGAAGATGACGAGAGGGCTCTGAAACCCAATTCCATCAGGACCCAGAGAGAAGAAGGGAAAAAGGAAAGACTTCAGAAGTAGTAATAGGTGTAGGTGTGACTTAAAAAGGAAGAGAAGACAGGTCTAGAAAAAATGGGGGTGGGATGGGGTAGGCAGTAGCTCACCTACTTATGAACACACATTACAGTGTGCAAGGACCCAGGTTCAAGCCCCTGGTTCCCACCTGCAGGGGGGAAGAAGCAGGCTGCAGATGTCTTTCTATCTCTCTCACTATCTCCCTCTCTCAATTTCTAATTTTTTTATTATCTTTATTTATTAGATAGAGACAGCCAGAAATTGAGAGGAAAGGGGAAATAGAAAGGGAGAGAGAGAGAGAGAGAGAGAGAGAGAGAGAGGGACAGCTGCAGTCTTGCTTCACCGCTTATGAAGCTTTCCTCCTGCAGGTGGGGTCTGGGGGCTTGAGCCTGCGTCCTTGAGCATTGGAACGTAGCGCTCCACCAGGTGCACCACCGCCTGGCCCTGCCCATAAAATTTTCAAATAAATAAATGAATGAATGAGTAAATAGACAAGAAGTGATTGGGAACATCCCCTCCTCTGCCTCCTGCTCTGGTCTGTTGGTTCCTTATTAGGCTTTCTCTTCTTTTTCTTTGTAAGCATTTATTGAGAGAGGAAGAGAGACAAGAGAGAGAGAGAGAGAGAGAGGTACAGACCACCCTCTGGTCATATGTGATGCTGAAGATTGAACGGGAATCAAACTTAGGGCGTCAGAACAATTTAGTGTTCTGCCCACTAAGCCGCTTGCCCAGAGTATGAGAATACATTTTCTTTATCCATCAGAATTCTTGATAGAGTTTGCTCTTAAGCAGCCAATATATGTTTTTTGTTTGTTTGTTTGTTTGGTTGGTTGTTTTTTGTTTGTTTGTTTGTTTGTTTGTTTTTGGCCTCCAAAGTTATCACTGGGGCTCGGTGCCTGAAGTATATGAATCCACTGCTCCTGGAAGCTATGTTTCCCTTTTTGTTGCCCTTGTTGTTTATCATTGTTGTTGTTATTGCTGTCGTTGTTTTTGGATAAGACAGAGAGAAATCAAGAGAGGAGGGTAAGACAGAGGGTAGAAGAGAAAGATAGGCACCTGCAGACCTGCTTCACCGCAGGTCGGGAGCCGGAGGCTCAAACTGGGATCCTTATGCTTTGCACCTTGTCCGCTTAACCAGCTGCGCTACTGCCTGTTCCCCGCCAGTACATGTTTTATAAATTTCCTTTGGAAAGCATAATGATAAAATTAGAAATCACCCCTCACAAAGTACAAGGGCACATGACTTGAAAACAGAATTCATCAGCTGTGAACAGAGATATCCCTTATAGGAAGCAGCCACCGTGGTTAGGAATCGCTTCACTAGGGAATACTTAGAGGACTGCTTAAGCTGAACAACTTCTGTTTCAGCTTAAAACAAATTCATTCAGTAAACCAACATTTAGTTATGTCTTAAAAGGCAGGTACTGAATTAGTCTGGGAAAACCCAAAGATCAAAGAATATATAAGGGAACTAAAAATTATATAGTTAGAACAAAGTGAGATATAAAGGTACATGTGAAATATAATAGCACAGTGAGAAGGTCATAAACTGCAGAGTGGGTGAGAAAGCTGTGGTATATATACACAGTGGAATACTACGCAGCTAGTAAGAATAATAAACCCACCTTCTCTGACCCATCTTGGATGGAGCTAGAAGGAATTATGTTAAGTGAGATAACTTAGAAAGACAAAAATGAGTATGGGATGATCCCACTCACAAAGAGAAGTTGAGAAAGAAGAAAAGACAGGGAAACTCAAAGCAGCAGAATCTGACTGAGTTTGGAGTATGGCACCAAAGTAAAAATCTGTGGGTGGAGGGTGTGGGTAAATGTTCAGCTTCACGGGTGGGAAGGGGGACACAGATCTTTGGTGATGGGAATGGTGTTAATATATACTCCTATTAACTTATAGTCTCACAAATCCCTATTTAATTAATATGAAAGGGGTATAACAGATTGAATGTCTCAAACTCTTTGATAGACCATAGCTCTGAGTATATCCGCCTTTAATCTAAGCACTTAAGACTTGAAATTGACAATCAGATTGAATTTTAACAGTGGGCTCAAACTGATAATACATCTCCAATAAAGACTTGTTCTTTGAAATAGTAAATCACCGATAAGCTCAGACCAGGGAGAACAGACGCAATGGGTGGCATCACTTTATAAGATACAGACAGCTATGTGTAAATAGCATTAAAGGACATAAATTATCGTGAGGTCTTGTATGATACAGCAAATCCTAACAATGGGATTTTCAAAGTTAACTCAATTGCCAAATAATTTGGTTATTGCCTTCTTAAACCCTAAAACAGCAGGAATTTTCCCCCATTCTCTACAAAACCCGTATTTCTCCTAGTCCTGGAACCTCTGGGGTAGGGCTCACTTTCCTGCATGCTTCTCTCAGTTCATACCAACTGATATTGCATCTGCTGATCCCAACCTAATCAACACAACCAGTGCCACCTCAGAGTATTTCACGTCAGACTGTGTCCAGAGATGTCAGGCATGGAATGTCAACCTTCCAGCTTCGTTACTCTGATGAGACATTTCCTAGCTCGTAGGACTCCGTAATTGCATTTTGGGTGTTTCACTTTCATAACAACGCCTCAAAACCTAGATTTAGACCAAGGCCCATGAGATAGGGCATATGTACACATGTATCTATAAGTTAGGGGAAAATATATACCTGAAAGCAAAAGTGTACAATAGTTTGCAGTGAGTCAATAAATGCAACAAGCAAGTAGAAAGACCTAAAAAGGCACCATAAAGTACCTAATCAAGTAGTTTCTACTTAGACCTAGACACCCTCCTCACCTACTTCCTATTTCACTTCCCTCAGTCACTCCAAAGCTAACCTTGTCAGACAAAGTAAGGACTACAAAAGCTGGATGAGGACAAGAGACCAGCATATTTTAACAATGACTCTTTGGTCACCTGGGGCCCTAGTCAGGGAGTCCTGGGATTCCTACACAGATGTGGTAGGTCTAGACCTCTAACTGATGCCTCTCTCCACTGTCACTGGTCATCTCCATCAAGAACAACATAATGGACCCCTCTGTCAGCCCCAATAGGACCTTGCCCTCAATGTGGATCAACAATGGTAGGAACTGTTTCATTCTCTGAAGGGAGGTTGGGCAACATACTCTACCACTCAAGGAAGATGGGTCCTGAAATAAGTGCAGCCTGGAATGTTCCTAGCTGTGACCACAGAGTGTGAGCTCAGACCTACAGGGATGCAGAGGTTACATAGGCTCCTGTGCTGAATATGGGCCCCAGATCAAATCAGTGGGGTTTACAGTTAACAATATTTATATACTTTTCCCATATTTGGGAGCTACTCTCTTCCCTGATGCAGCTTTCTAGTCCAATTTCCAACTAGGACACCATCTCCCCAGACAATGCCTTGGGCCACCTACATGTTAGCTGTCAGGCTCAGGCAAAAACTAGTAAAGTCATGGGCCCCTTGGAATATACCTCAAATAGACCTACTAGCTTTTTCCAAAATGAAGACCCCCAAATCTTCATCTGCAATATTCCTGCCTTTACATTCAAGATTAGTAAACATGTAGCTCAGCGGGTTAAGCGCAGGTGGCGCAAAGCACAAGGACCGGCATAAGGATCCCGGTTCGAACCCCGGCTCCCCACCTGCAGGGGAGTCGCTTCACAGGCGGTGAAGCAGGTCTGCAGGTGTCTATCTTTCACTCCTCCTCTCTGTCTTCCCCTCCTCTCTCCATTTCTCTCTTTCCTATCCAACAATGACAACAACAATAATAATAACTACAACAATAAAAAAAAGATTAGTAAACAATTTATTCTGCTTTGTACCTTAACTCTTTTTCAGCCACCAGGTTCCAGATGCCACCATGATGCCAACCTGACTTCATTGGGCAGAGGACCCCACCCTGTGTCTCGGAGCCCTGCTTCCCCAGTTCCCTGCACCACTAAGGAAAGAGAGAGTCAGACTGGGAGTATGGATCAACATACCAATGCCCATGTTCAGCAGGGAAGCTATTACAGAAGCCAGACCTTCCACCTTCTGCACCTCATAATGACCCTGGGTCCATACTCCCAGAGGGATAAAGAATAGGAAAGCTTTCAAGGGAAGGAATGGGATATGGAGTTTTGGTGGTGGGAACTGTGTGGAATTGCACCCCTCTTATCTTATGGTCTTGCCAGTATTTCCATTTTATAATAAATTTTAAAAAGAAGAAGTAATGCTGCAAAGGTGTGAGCGATAGCTTCATATTCATGCAAAAAGACTCTCACTTGGATTTTTTTTGCCTCCAGGGTTATCACTGGGGTTTGGTGCCAGCACTTTGAAGTCTCTGTTCCTGGTGGTCATTTTTTTCCCATTTTATTGGATAGGACAGAGAAAAAAATTGAGAAGGGAGGAGGAGCTAGAAAGGGAGAGAGAAAGATACCTGCAGACCTGCTTCACCACTTGTGAAACATCCCCCCTGTAGGCAGGGAATGGGGGGCCCAAATCCAGACCTTTGAGCGGGTCCTCAATCTTGGTACTGTATGTGTTTAGCTGAGTGTACCACCACCAGACCCCTAAATCCTTGATTTCTTTTTTTATTTATAAAGTGAAAAATATCAACAAAACCATAGGATAAGAGGGGTACAATTCTATACAATTCCCACTACCAGAGTTCCTTATCCCATTCCCTCCCTTGAAAGCTTTCCTATTCTATATCCCTCTGGGAGCAGGGACCTAGGATCATTATGGGGTGCAGAAGGTGGAAGGTCTGGCTACCATAATTGCTTCTCCGCTCAACCTCCTCACCTACTTCCTATTTCACTTCCCTCAGTCACTTCAAGGCTAACCTTGTCAGATAAAGTAAGGACTACAAAAGATGGATAAGAGCAAGAGATCAGTAGACTTTAATGATGGCTCTTTTGGTTACTACAAGGTCACCCCATCACCTGGGGCCCTAGTCAGGTAACCCGGGGACTCCCACACAGACATTATGGACCTAGACCTCTAACAGATGACCTCTCTCCACCGTCACTGGTCATCTCCATCAGGAACAACATAATAGACCCCTTTGTGGGCCCCTATAGAACCTTGCCCTCAATGTGGATCAATAATGGTATGGACAGTCCCATTCTCTAAAGGGCAGTCAAAACAGTCTGCCTCCCAAGGATGATGGGTCTGGCATTGAGTACAGCCTAGAATGTTCCTAGCTATGACCACAGAATGTGAGCTCAGACCTACAGGGATACAGAGGTTACACAGGCTTTTGCACTGAATATGGGCCCCCAGATCAAATCGATGGGGTTTACAGTTAACAATATTTATATATTTTTCCCATATTTGGAAGCTACTCTCTTTCCTGATCCAGCTTTCTGGGTCCAATTTCTAACTATGACACCATCTCCCCAGACCCTGGATTTCTAACATTTCCTTCTAACTAAAAACATCTGAATAAACTCTGAGGAAAATTTATAACTGCGTGCTTTCTTGGTTTACAGTGACTTCAACCAAAAACAGTGGGGCAAACACAGGTGTAGTGCACCAAGCTAATCCTGTATTTATATAATCCTTTTTCTTCCCCCATGACTTCATTCTTTGTTTACAGAACAGATACCCCCCTTCCCCAAAACCATTTCAACTTCCTTAAAAAGAGGCGCCAGCTACTCCAACAGCCCTAATTACTGCTTATTTCATTTGGTTTAGGTGTTCTTATGATAGTATAAGATGAGAGTCCCACAGACAGGTCAACAGAAATTAGATAATAAACAATTAATTTAACTAATTGTTCTATTTCCTCTTTGTGTTTTATTTCCCTGCTATCCCTCTCTCCTCCACCTCCCTTTCTTCTCTCTCGGATTTCACTGACCCTAAGTTTCTCTTGAAATTACTGAATTTATTGTGTCAGGTCAAACCTGAGGCCTATCTAAGTCTAAATACTGATGATCCTTCCAACTCCATGGAGGGTAGATAAAAGAGACGGACATTCCAGAGAATGAGAATACAATATGGTATACCTGAAGATCTACAAGTTACCTGAACCTTCTGAAACACAGAGTAAAGCATCAGGACTATCTAGAGAAGGGATAGATCTGATAGACAGAAACTGTATTTTAAAGAAAGTGAAATAGTATTCTACTAGACTCAGTCTTTTATTATCTCTGTCATGTAAAGCTACTGAATAAATTCAAGGGACTTAATAACATGACTTTGGGGACTAAGAAGAGACTGGAAAGAAGAAAAAACAGACAGTTATTGAAGCAGAAACCAAAGGAATAGAAATGATAATGGAAATAACAGAAAAGAGTACAAACTGAAAGTAGGCATGGCTGGTGGGGAAAACGGTTAGTCAAGATCAATACTCAAGTCTCTGAAGTGGGTGGAAGGGGAGTACTGTTGGGAAGGAAGATATCCCAAGTAGAGATATGAATATGTAACCTAATTATTTTTATTTCTAAGTCCCTTCAAACCTCACAGCTACATTCAATATTTTACAGGCTCTTGTGCTAAATATGGATATATACAGGCCCTGGGTCATATCGACAGGGTGAATCATTCATTATATTTATATATTTTCTTCAAGTTTGGGAACTCTTCTCTGCCCTATTCCAGGTTTCTAAACTTATTCTCAACTCTGACAGCATATCCCTAGACAATACTTTTAGTCCACCTGCAGGTTAGTTATCAAGCTCAAGTAAAAATTATTAAAGTCATGGTCACCTAGGAGCATACCTACAATAGTTTCCTAGCTTCTTACCAGTCTAAAATCCCTATTCTGTTTCTACTTTCTGGTTTCTATTTATTAAACATTTTGTCCTGCCCATAACTTCCTGCTTTTCAGACACCAAGTTGCAGATGTTACTGTAAATTCATCCTGACCTCCCCAGAGCAGAAGACCTCACCAATGTGTCCTGGGACATCACCTCTCCAGAGCTCTATCCCACTAAGGGAAGGTAGACACAGACTGGGAATATGGATCAACTTGTCAACATCCATGTCTAGCAGAGAAGCCAAACCTCCTACCATCTGCATCCCAAAAAGAATTTTGGTCCATGTTCCCAAAGGAGGAGAAATATTAGGGGAACTAGGAGGCTCTGAACTCAAACTCTATAAGGACTTGGAGAGAGAAGAGGAAAAAAGGAAAGACGTTGTTTCATGTTTGGTTCTTAGGCATCACCTATGAATAAAATTATCTGGTATTCATCCTTCTCCTTTTAGCTTATTTCATGCAACATGGCTCTCCACTTCTAACCACGTTGCAGCCAAGGAGACGATGTCACCATTGCTTCCAGCTGTGCTAGTTATGTCATGCTTCATCGATTGTTGGACATTTGCACGATTTCCAAGTTTAGGCTATTACAATCAGAACAGCTGTGAACATACGTGTGCATATATCTCTTCAGATAAGTGCTCTCATGTTCTTTGGATAGATGCCTAGGAGACGAATTGCCAGTAGATATCTTTTTAATGTTCTGAGGAATCTTAAACTGTCTCCCAAAGAGGTTGGACCCATTTATATTCCCACAAGTAGAGTATGAGGGTCCCTTTCTCACCACACCCTTAAACAGCTGAAATAAAAGAGCATGTGTTCTCAAAGGCGTAACACCTTTGAAAATGTACTACATAGAGACATAAACCCAACCCTGAAAACAGTCTTTGATAAAGTACAAATGGTTCTTAGCGCCTAGTCTGCTTTCCCTTTGTCTCTTTCTCTTTTTAAGTGTTGCTTTTTTTTTTTTTCAATGAGAGTGAAAACAGAGTACTGTTTCCTCATTTTTAAATCCCTTTTTTATCTTTATGTATGTGTTTGTGAGTGGGGGGGATTCTATATCAGGGTCTCATGGATACAAGACTTAGACACTTCTGCAACCCTGCATTGGTTTTCTGTGACATAGTAATGAAAATATAATGAAATATAATGCCGTAACATATTAAGACACATAATATTCAATGTGGCATGCAAATCTAAGGAGAAAGTTGCTATCAATTATAATAAAAGCTTTCTGATCACTTAGGTTACTATTTCATGCTATCCTGAAACATATTTTAGATTGATTTAGACATAAATTTTATCATTATAACTCATGTGCCCATGTAAAAATGTATGTTGACGCAAAGTAAATAAACTGTTTCTAAAATTTCATCATGGGTCTGGAGAGTGACTCATTAGTAGACAGCCACTTGTATGCATGAAGTCCTGGGTTCAGTCACAGCTCTGGGTCAAAACCAGTATTTAAAGAAGTGAAAAGCAAAAAGATGAAGTGAATAACACATAGCACTTGTAAGCATGAGGCCTTGAGCTTGGTTTTCAGTATCTCATATACCAGAGTGTTGTTCTGGTCCCCTCTTTCAGCCCCACTAATTAATAAAGCAGTAAATACTTTGTTAAAGGTTTCAAATGGTACTTTGGATATGGAGGAAAATATACTCATTCTCTCTCTCTTTAATGTGGACCTAGGGTTTCACCCTTGTGTGATACCGTGACTGAATGGTCTCCCTGGGGCATTTCTTTCTTTCTTCCTTTCTTTCTTCCTTCCTTCCTTTCTTTCTTTCTTTCTTTCTTTTCTGTCTCTTTGCCGGGCTAGCGTGAAGTTTTTTCTTCCCGGGCACATGCTCTCTGGGTTGGAGAGAACTCGACCAGAGCCAGCCTGGTCTGCTGCTTACTCAGTGACACAAGAGAGAGAGACCCGGAACTCGTGGCAGAGCGGGAACACAGCGCATCTTTATTGATCAGAGACAACGCCTTTATATGTTGAGAACTGGAATGGAAAGTCGGAAAAGGAAATGGCTAGGAAAGGGGGTGGAGAAAAGGAAAGAGCAGAGAAGGTAGAAAGCTTCTGTAGCAACCGTTGCTAGGGTTTTAACTGGCGGGATTAATTAATACCCTGCAGGCAGGGCGGGGCTTGAGGTAGAAAGAAGATAGATCAGGCAAAACAATGACTATGGAAATAGACCATAGTGTCAGCAATGGAGGAGAGGGGGCTGACCGACATCTCTTTTTTTTTTTATTTATAAAAAGGAAACTCTAGGCGGAGGGTAGATAGCATGATGGTTATGCAAACAGACTCTCATGCCTGAGGCTCCAAAGTCCCAGGTTCAATCCCCCGCACCACCATAAGCCAGAGCTGAATAGTGCTCTGGTTAAAAAAAAAAAAAAAAAAAAAAAAGGAAATACTGACAAAACCATAGGATAAGAGGGGTACAACTCCACACAGTTCCCACCACCAGAACTCCCTATCCCATCCCCTCCCCTGATAGCTTCCCTATTCTTTATCCCTCTGGGAGCATGGACCCAAGGTAATTGTGGGATGCAGAAGGTGGAAGGTCTGGCTTCTGTAATTGCTTCCCTGCAGAACATGGGATTTGACAGGTCGATCCATACTCCCAGCCTGTCTCTCCCTTTCCCTAGTGGGTCAGGGTTCTGGGGAAGCAGAGCTCCATGACATATTGGTGGGTTTGTCTGTCCAGGGAAGTCTCTTCTCCTATCTTTCTCATGAATGAATGAATGAATAAATAAATAAATAAATAAATAATATATGTATATTTTATGTCATGTGCATAGAGTTTCATATGAGAAAGAGAGAGAGAAGTCAGCAGCACTCTGGTAAGTGTAATATTAGGAACCAAACTAGGAACCTCATGCATGCAAATCCTATATTCTTCCAGCTGAACTATTTCCCTGTCACATTCTCCTCTACCTCTTCTCTAGTCCTTCCTTCCTTCCTCCCTTCCTCCCTCCCTCCCTCTTCCTTCCTTCCTTCCTTCCTTCCTTCCTTCCTTCCTTCCTTCCTTTCTTTCTTTTTTTCTTTCTTTCTAAAAAGGAAAGACTGACAAAACCATAGGATAAGAGGGGTACAACTCCACACAGTTCCCACCACCAGAACTCCCTATCCCATCCCCTCCCCTGATAGCTTCCCTATTCTTTATCCCTCTGGGAGCATGGACCCAGGGTCATTGTGGGATGCAGAAGGTGGAAGGTCTGGCTTCTGTAATTGCTTCCCTGCAGAACATGGGTGTTGACAGGTCGATCCATACTCCCAGCCTGTCTCTCTCTTTCCCTAGTGGGTCAGGGTTCTGGGGAAGCAGAGCTCCATGACATATTGGTGGGTTTGTCTGTCCAGGGAAGTCTCTTCTCCTATCTTTCTCATGAATGAATGAATGAATAAATAAATAAATAAATAAATAATATATGTATATTTTATGTCATGTGCATAGAGTTTCATATGAGAAAGAGAGAGAGAGAAGTCAGCAGCACTCTGGTAAGTGTAATATTAGGAACCAAACTAGGAACCTCATGCATGCAAATCCTATATTCTTCCAGCTGAACTATTTCCCTGTCACATTCTCCTCTACCTCTTCTCTAGTCCTTCCTTCCTTCCTCCCTTCCTCCCTCCCTCCCTCTTCCTTCCTTCCTTCCTTCCTTCCTTCCTTCCTTCCTTCCTTTCTTTCTTTTTTTCTTTCTTTCTAAAAAGGAAAGACTGACAAAACCATAGGATAAGAGGGGTACAACTCCACACAGTTCCCACCATCAGAACTCCGTATCCCATCCCCTCCCCTGATAGTTTCCCTATTCTTTATCCCTCTGGGAGTATGGACCCAGGGTCATTGTGGGATGCAGAAGGTGGGAGGTCTGGCTTCTGTAATTGTTTCCCCATTGAACATGGGCATTGACATACATGGGCATTGATTCATACTCCCAGCCTGTCTCTCTCCCTAGTGGGGCAGGGCTCTGGGGAATTGGGGCTCCAGGACACATTGGTAAGGTTGTCTATCCAGGGAAGTCTGGTTGGCATCATGGTAGCATCTGGAACCTGGTGGCTGAAAAGAGAGTTAACGTATAAATCCAAAGAAATTGTAGCTTAGGAACCTATGTGACCTCAGCATCTCTCTAGATCTGAGCTCACATTCTGTGGTCATGAGTAGGAACATTCCAAGCTGCCCCAATATCAGGACGCATCTTCCTCAGGTGGAGCATAGAGTATGTTGTCCAGCCTCCCTTCAGAGGAGGGCAAGGTCCTATGAGGGCCCACAAAGGAGTCTATTGTGTTGTTCCTGATAGAGATGACCGGTAACATTGGGGAGAGGAATTTATTCGAAGTCTAGGCCCATCTTGTCTGTTTGGGAATCTCAAGACTCCCCGACTAGCGCCCCAGCTCTTCTTTATTTCTTTCCCTCCCTGATATCTAAAGAAACATAGGGGGAAAATATTTGTATTGGGCTGGGAGGTGGCTCAGTGATACCTTTCATAGTGATGCTGAGAACATGGCATCAAGAAGGAGAGAGAGGAAACAACTGGTTTTCAATTCCTTTCAATTGAAGCTAATAATTGTGGTGTTTCAAGAATAATGAACAACTATTTTAAATACTCTGTCATTAACTAATGATTCAACCATGCTTAATCACATTCTTATTTAAAGAAAATGATATACTTCTACTGTTTGTAAAGAGACACTAGTGAGAATAAAATTATCATTAAGATACACAATTTAAAGGAACTAAATATATTCTAATTGATCAAAATGAGTGTTAATAATATTTCCAGTAATAATGCCATGTTATAGCATCATATTTATTTTACTGTATCTAAGTGGAAGGTTTCATAGTGGCAGAGATGCTGGACTTTGGAGTTAGAAAGTCTTGAGAGATTGCTAGCACAGGACTTGCTAACGAGGCCCCTGATTTGGTCCCCTGCACAGGATATGCCAGTGTTGTGTAGTGATCTGATCTCTCTTGATAATTTTGTCTCTCATAAAAAATAAATAAATTGGGCAGGGGAGGTAGCATAATGGTTATGCAAACACACTCTCATGCCTGAGGCTCCAAAGTCCCAGGTTTAATCCCTTGTACCACGGTAAACCAGAGCTGAGAAGTACTCTTGTATCTGTGTGTGTGTGTGTGTGTTTCTCTCTGCATCTCGCTCAAAAAATAAAGTAAAATAAATAAAATATTAAAAAATAAAATTAATGAATGATTAATCATTTGTTTATTCTTATTTTGGGTTTCCTCCCCCCGACAGGATTAATTCTGGAACTTGGTTCCTGACTGTTTTTAACAGCCATTCTTTTTACCCTTTTTTCTTCTTCCTTTTCATGATAGAGATGGAGAGAAACAGAAAGGGCGGAAAAGAGGGAGACAGAAAAACAAACACACATCCTGCTAGCTCCACCACTTGCGAAGTTTTCTCCCTGTACGTCGGGACTGCAGGTTTTGAACCCACATCCTGGGTCACAGCAATGTGTGAGCTCTGCTGGGTACACACTTGAAGAATTTATTAATAGTAGGTTCAAATATTTAGTATTAATTACTTTTTAAATTTTTTAAAATGTGTTTAATATTGGGGACAAAGAGAACTTGAGAAGGGAGGGAAGATTTAGAGGGAAAGAGACAGAGAGACACCTGCAGCCTTGCTTCACCACTCATGAAGCTTTCCCCGTGCAGAGGGAGACTGGGAGCTTGAACCCTGGTCCTTGCACACTATAGTGTGTGCACTTAATCAGGTGAGCCACCACTTGGTCCTCAATATGTATTCTACTCCTTAGTAACTATCTGACACTGGGCCAATTATTTAAGTTCTCTGGATTTTAGCTCCCTCAGCAGAAGATGGATGGATCTGCACAAGCAAGCTGCATAAGTAAGTTGTCATTTTTGCCATGTCATCACATCTAAATGGATGCCGTTTCTCTATCCACACACATATTACTATACAGTGTAACATAAAAATGTCCAACATACTGGCAAAGTCACATTGCTTATATGCAAAAGTTTGAATAGCAAAACAGAGAAGTAAGGAATGCTCTGAAAACAGGAAATGTAGATAATCTCTACATTTTCCATTCTTTTTTTAAAAATTTTTTTATATTTATTTATTTACTTTTTGTTGCCCTTGTTTTTATTGTTGTAGTTCTTGTTATTGTTATTGATGTCATTGTTGGGCAGGACAGAAAGAAATGGAGAGAGGAGGGGAAGACAGAGAGGGAGAGAGAAAGACAGACACCTATAGACCTGCTTCACAGCCTGTGAAGCGACTCCCCTGCAGGTGGGGAGCCAGGGGCTCAAACCCGGATCTTTCCGCTGGTCCTTGCGCTTTGTGCCACGTGTGCTTAACCTGCTGCGCTACCACCAGGCTTCCCGTTTTCCATTCCTCTTAAGATGAGTTGGCTAGAAAGCCCACCTTGACAGTGTGCTTATTTCGTCAAGTGAAGGGCCCAGTTCAAGCCCAGCACCCACTGCACTGGAGGGAGCTTTGGTGCTGTGGTTTCTCTGTCTTTTTATCTGGGAAAGTTGGGGTGGAGCAGTGAAGTCTCATGATAACAGGAAAAAAGGAAGGAAGAAATGAAGGAAGGGAGGGAGGGAGGAAGGAAGGGGAAAAAAAGAGGAAGTAAATTAAATGAAAAAGATGAGTATCCAGGCTGAAGGCTACACTGCTCTAAAGTTTTATTATCCTATCAATTCTGCATTTGAAAGTGTTTTGGAGCCTTGAAATGAAATTCTGTTGTTTTAAGATTTATTTATATAGGGTTGGAGAGCTAGCATAATGGTTATGCAAATGAATAGATGAATAATTATTTTAAAGATGAAACAGGATGTTCAACATGGATATTTCATGACTGAATAAATTACTTTTAAAAAGTGTAGGCGCCCCCCATACCTATGGACATCTAATCTTTGACAAAGGGGCCCAGACTATTAAATCTTTCCAGCAGAGTCTCTTCAACAAATGGTGTTGGAAACAATGGGTTGAAACATGCAGAAGAATGAAACTGAACCACTGTATTTCACCAAAGACAAAAGTAAATTCCAAGTGGATCAAGGACTTGGATGTTAGACCACAAGCTATCAGATACTTAGAGGAAAATATTGGCAGAACTCTTTTCCAGATAAATTTTAAAGACATCTTCAATGAAACGAATCCAATTACAAAGAAGACTAAGGCAAGTATAAACCTATGGGACTACATCAAATTAAAAAGTTTCTTCACAGCAAAAGAAACCACTACCCAAACAAAGAGACCCCTCACAGAATGGGAGAAGATCTTTACATGCCACACATCAAACAAGAGTTTAATAACCAACATATATAAAGAG
Organism: Erinaceus europaeus; assembly: GCF_950295315.1. NCBI lineage: Eukaryota > Metazoa > Chordata > Mammalia > Eulipotyphla > Erinaceidae > Erinaceus > Erinaceus europaeus. Next base: position 12,294,062 of record NC_080162.1, read on the forward strand.
CTTGCCAAGCTCAAAAACAAGACAACAAATAACACCATCCAAAAATGGGGGGAGGACATGGACAGAATATTCACCACAAAAGAGATCCAAAGGGTTGAGAAACACATGAAAAAATGCTCCAAGTCTCTGATTGTCAGAGAAATGCATATAAAGACAACAGTGAGATACCACTTCACTCCTGTGAGAATGTCATACATCAGAAAAGGTAACAGCAGCAAATGCTGGAGAGGTTGTGGGGTCAAAGGAACCCTCCAGCACTGCTGGTGGGAATGTCAATTGGTCCAACCTCTGTGGAGAGCAGTCTGGAGAACTCTCAGAAGGCTAGAAATGGACTTACCCTATGATCCTGTAATTCCTCTCATAGGGATATATCCTAAGGAACCCAACACATCCATCCAAAAAGATCTGTGTACACATATGTTCTTGACAGCACAATTTATAATAACCAAAACCTGGAAACAACCCAGGTGTCCAACAGCAGATGAGTGGCTGAGCAAGTTGTGGTATATATACACAATGGAATACTACTCAGCTGTAAAAAAATGATGACTTCCAGCCGATCTTAGATGGACCTTGAAAAAATCATGTTGAGTGAAATAAGTCAGAAACAGAAGGATGAGTATGGGATGATCTCACTCTCAGGCAAAAGTTGAAAACAAGATCAGAAAAAAAAAAAAAAATCACAAGTAGAACCTGAACTGGAATTGGCATATCACACCAAAGTAAAAGACTCTGGGGTGGGTGGGTGGGGAGAATACAGGTCCAAAAAGGATGACAGAGGACCTAGTGGGGGTTGTATTGTTATATGGGAAACTGGGGGATGTTATGCATGTACAAACTATTGTATTTACTGTGGAATGTAAAACATTAATTCCCCAATAAAGAAATTTTTTTAAAAAGTGTATGCGCTTATACTAAGACATGCTCTTTTGATATTTTGTATATTTAGTGTTGCAGGAATATAGACAGATTCCATTTTAGGTGTATTTGCCTTGCTGAGCTTGTAGAATTCACTTTCTCAAGCTATTGAAGAAGGCATTTATAAGTTTTAAAATTCTGTATTCCATTCCAGAGATATTTTCCTAATAGGTTACTTCAATTATTATTTTTTTAAAAAAAGCATACTTAGCATAATGGTTATCCAAAAGACTTTCATGCCTGAGGCTATGAGGTCCTAGGTTAAATCTCCAGCACTAGCATAAACCAGAGCTAAGTAGTGTTCTGGCCTCTCTTCTCTTTCAAACTCTGTCTTTCTCTCTTCCATTAAGTGAATGAAGTATTAAACATAAACACTAGGAGTTATGATTTATTCTCACCCTTTTTCCATTCCACAACTCCTTCTTTTGAATCTTCCCTCCACCCTCCTATTTTTCCTACCCTTCTGTGTCCTCCTCTCCCTCTTCCTTCTCCTTCAGGCTTAGGTTATTGAGGAGAAATCTGTAATTAGATGTTGGAATGTATCATGACCTTTACACTGTGACTGATATAAAAGTGTTACACGAATTGTTAAGATACTGAAAATGTAAAATATTGGTGATAGTATATTCTCTTTTAGTTGCTGTCTTTGTGGAAAAAAAAAAAGCTAGTTGAATGGAAATGTCTCTAAATAAGCACACTTCTCAACACAGTACGAAAGTAATTCTTTCTAATATAAGTGCATGCCTTTATAAACTTGGAATTACTGTGTATGTGACTAGGGGTAAAGTACCATTATTTACCTGTGTAGTCCTTTCTTTATTAGTCTTCTACATTTGTTTTAATTTTTTTATTCATGAAAATATTGTAACAAGCTCTTCCCAGTATGATTTTTATTCACCTGAGGTTAATTCTGTATAATAATATAATACGAGAGGGAAATACTAAACTTTTAAAAAATATATTTTATTTACTAAATTTTCAGTGGAAGAGAAACAGAGACTAGGACACTTCACAGCTCTGGTTTATAGTGTGCTAGGAATTTAACCTGGGATGTTGGAGCCTCAGGTACGAAAGTCTTTTGCATAACCATTCCCAGTCTGTGAAATGCCAAAAAATGTTTAAGTATAAATTTTTATTATTGACATTATTTTTCCAAAAGGACATATGTGTAATATATAGTAGCTATGGATGGATATTGCCTAGGATAATTATCTAGGATGTAATCTGTAAATGAGTATAACAAATTTTTTTCTATTTAAATCACCTATTGTATATATGTAAATATATATGTATATATTTTAGAAATTTGACTAATCTTTCTCTTATACTTCTCACTTCTTTTCCTCTGATCTTCCTTTGTTATCATAAGTAAGAATCTTGGGTGTAATATTTGTTCAATTAAAGAAATCACTTTTCATTCAAGGTTACACTAAGTTACTGATTCTTGTAAAAAAGGCAAAATGCCAACTAGTCATGCAGTTTTCCCAATATAGGACTGCCGTCTAAAAATAAGTGTTTACTAGAACTACAACTCATGAAATGTACTTTTTTTTTTCTTCAGTCATGGAATAACTCAATTAAGCTTGCAACCATTCCAAATTAAAGACAGGAGAAAAACAGTTGGCTTGTTGCAAGTGGGGATGATGAGTTTCATTTTACCAATTTGTCTCTACTACCCTCTAGTGGAGTCAAAGTCATGATATCCTCACAATGCTGTCTTCACATTAAAAGTAAACACACTAGTGGATATACTGTATATATTCCCACATATACAGTTGCTCCAAATCTTAGATAGAAGAACTTCTTGATGAAATTAACTTTCTTTTCTCTCTCCCCCCTCTACTTTTTTCAAAGCTGTTATCACTCAAAAGGGTAAATATGTTAATTGACAGGATTGTTGATGTCACAGAGTAGATTATACAAGTGGATTATATGTTTTCTCCAAGATAGTTATCAGTACATTTCACCCTCAAGCAAACTGTCATCTTGGGGAATTGCATTTCAACTGGCATCCTTTCTACTTGTCCTTCTCATATTAATCCCTTTGGAAAACTACTACCAGGTTAATCTTTTTTAAAGGAAAAAATGTGATCCTATCACAGACTTGCTCAACCAAAGGGAAAGGGGAGACATGAGTCATCTTTCATTGCACTATTTGAATTTCTGACAGTAAATCTGCTCACCGTGACTTCCCAAACTCTTCACAATGTAAATTCAAGTCTCTTTTCCATTTTATTTCCCATTGATTTACTGCCTACTCCTACTTTTTCTTTGCAGTCAAAATTCTCTGCTGGAAGTTCTCCAAATAGGATCCAAGCTTTTCCCCTTTGCCTGGAATGCTACCCATGTTGGCCTTTCCACTCTACCAGCAGCCTTCAATTTGACAATGTTGTGTCTGTGTTTTAAGAATTATTTCAAATGCACCCCCATCCTTTTGAAATAGAAAAGAGACAGAGAATATTAAGGCAGAGTTAACTAAGCAGATTCCTGTAGGAAGTCCAAAGGTACAGAAGAGACCCCCCCACCCCCAGTGGTATATTTTGCCCTGACAGATCATTAAACCTCTAAGCCCTGAGGCAAACCTTTCCTCAGATGCAGCTATGCAGGAAAAGATAATAGTAACTATCAGTGAGAAGGAAACCCAGCCCCAAACCTTGCATCCTCTGCTTCTGTGAGAATGCTTTAGCTTTCAGCCCTACAGCCCCTATAAAAGCTGGACCTCCCCTTTGTTGGAGCCCAAAATTCTTTAAAAGCACAAACTCTTTCTGCGGTCTGATAACCTTAATCAACTTTCTCCCCTTTCCAAATTCTCACAGCTCTCAAGTCTTGTTGGCTACAACACTTCATTCTGATTTATCAGTTTCTCCTGTTCACTTATGCAAGCCAGTACCTCTCTTCTTCTTCTAGTGTTGGCCCTTCTTCCGTAGCCAGTCAACAGCGTCAGGTTGAGCCTGATGTAAAGTTTCGAGACCTCCTTTGAATCTGGAGAGGTGGCAGTCGTTGACTGTGTGGGTCATAGTCTGTCTGGAGCCGCAGGGGCAGTTCGGGTCATCTCTGGCTCCCCAGCGATGGAACATAGTGGTGCACCGGCCATGGCCTGTTCGATAGCGATTGAGGAGGGCCCAATCATAACGTGCTAGGTCAAAGCCGGGTTGACGCTCGCAGGGGTCTGTGATGAGGTGTTTGTTCTTGACCTCAGCTGACTGCCAACTCTGTTTCCAAGAGACTGGAACAGAGAAGTTCAGTGTAGGCGTAGGGGACCAGACTGGGTGACTAGACGTCCAGCGTTGAACAGGGTGGGCGAAGATATCCACGTATATTGGCAGGTCCGGTCGAGCATAGACGGGGGAAATGAACTTAGATGATGCCGCATCCCGACGAATGTCTGGCGGGGCGATGTTGCTAAGAACTGGCAGCCATGGAACCGGGGTGGAACGGATGGTTCCAGAAATGATCCTCATGGAGGAATATAATTTGGAATCGACCAAGTGGACATGGGGGCTACGGAACCGTCCTGGGGCACAGTATTCTGCAGTGGAATAGCATAATGCCAGAGAGGATGATCGTAGTGTGGAAGCGCTCGTGCCCCACGAGGAGCTGGCCAGTCTTGCAATGATGTTATTCCTCGCAGGCTAGTAATGAATAGGATCTCATTACATCAAAAGGAAGGGGAAGATCAAAGATGCTTTTAGGTAAAAACAATTCAGGAGCAATTGTCAAAGCACAAATTACTTTTAAGGTGTGGGCGACATCAAGAATATGTTAAACCCTGATGACTATAGTCTTTGTCTGAATGTCATTAGTCAGGTGCAATTCTCTCTCTGGTGCCTCAAGAAATATTCAGGTCACTCTATTATGCACAAACCCCAAACCCTCTAGGGAAGTAGCCGGAAATCAGAATTAGAGATAGGCAATTTGCATAATCTCAAACCTGTACACTACCATTGGGAGTCATGACACAAAGGAGAGCCTGGAACCTTAGTGGGTACCTGGTAAAAATCAATCAGACATGTTTTGTAAACATGGAAGCTTTAGGTAAAATTAACAGAAATTTTAACAACAAATAACAAGAAATCTGGGATCTGGCAGGGGTAGATAGCATAATGATTATGCAAACAAGCCTGAGGCTCTAGAGTCCTAGGTTCAATCCCCTGCACCATCACCATAAACTAGAACTGAGCAGTGCTCTGGTTAAAGCTAATAATTATGGATAATAACAATGCATGCCATGAAGCACAAGGACTGGTGTAAGGATCCCGGTTCAAGTCTCCAGTTACCCGGGGCGGGGGTCTCTTCACAAGCAGTGAAGCAGGTCTGTAGGTGTCTATCTTTCTCTCCCCTCTCTGTCTTCCCCTCCTCTCTCCATTTCTTTCTGTCCTGTCCAACAACATCAATAATAACTACAACAGTAAAACAACAAGGAAAACAAAGGGGAATAAATACATATTAAAAATAAATAAATAAACCTTTGCACAGCTGGCGCAAAGCTCAAGGACCAGCATAAGAATCCCGGTTCGAGCCCCGGCTCTCCACCTGCAGGGGAGTCGCTTCACAGGCAATGAAGCAGGTCTGCAGGTGTCTATTTTTCTCTCCCCCTCTCTGTCTTCCCCTCCTCTCTTCATTTCTCTTTGTCCTATCTAACAACGACATCAATAACAACAGTAATAACTACAACAATAAAAAAGGGCAACAAAAGGAAAAATAAATAAATAACTATAAAAAGTGTTTTAAAATAATAATAATAATAGAAATAGGGGGATGAATATGGGATGGTCTCACTCATAGGCAGAAATTGAAAAACAAGATCAGAAGGGAAAACACTGAGCAGAACTTGGACTGGAGTTGATGTACTTTTACCTAAGTAAAAGACTCTGGGGGAGGGGGGAGCAGGGGAGGGTTCAGGTCCTGGAACATGATGGCAGAGGAGGACCTAGTAGGGGATGTATTATTATGTGGAACACTGGGAAATGTTATACATGTACAAACTATTGTATTTTAATGTCCACTGTAAACCAGTAATACCCCAACCTGACTTTCCTGTGCAGAGACTTCACTGATGTGTCCTGGAACCTCACCTCTCCAGATCCCTCCCTACCCAGCTAGCAAAAGATAGAAAGAGGCTGGCGGGGGGAGTCTGGCTGTAGCGCAAGGACCGGCATAAGGATCCCAGTTTCTAGAGCCCAGAGCTCCCCACCTGCAGGGGAGTCGCTTCACAACTGGTGAAGCAGGTCTGCAGGTGTCTGTCTTTGTCTCCCCTCTCTCTGTCTTCCCCTCCTCTCTCCATTTCTCTCTCTCCTACCCAACAACAATGACAAAAGCAATAACTACAACAATAAAACAACAAGGACAACAAAAGGGAAAAAATAACAAAAAATAAATTAAGAAAGAAAGAAAGAAAGAAAAAAAGAAAGAAAGAAAGGAAGAAAGAAAGAAACCGGCTGGGAGTATGGATTGACCTGCCAATGCCCATGCCCAGCAGAGAAGCAATTGCAGAAGCCAGACCTTCCACCTTCTTCTGGTCCATACTCTGAGAGGGGGAAAAGAATAGGGAAGCTTCCAATGGAGGAGATGGGATGTGGAACTCTGGTGGTGGGAATTGTATGAAACTGTACCTCTCTTATCCCTCTCTTACACCACTCTTGTACCCCTCTCTCTTACCCCACAATCTTGTCAATCATTAGTAAAATAAATTTAAAAAGGAAAAGAAATTCACTTATGTGATTTAATAGAGAGAGAGAGAGACCTAGAGCAACACTCCAGCATCTGCAGTGTCAGGAACCGAATTCAGAGCCTCTTGTTTGAGAGTGTTGACCATCCAAGTCATCATTCACTTCACCAACCTCCCAGGCTGTCTTTAGGAAAAACAAAACAAAACAAAACAAAACAAAAAAACTCCTGAGGTGAAGTCCCAGGGAGAACAAAAGCAAAAGAAAAAGAAACATCTGCTGAAGAAAGGTATATAATCAATTAGCATAACGGAAGTCTACAATCTTTTGGTATCTTTTATCTTGGCCTTGCCTCTGAGCTCAAGGAGGAAAGAGAGTCTAATCCATCATTGTGTCTTCCATCACCTCCAAATAATGCCAGACAAATGGAAGATACAAATCTTTAGAGAATTTACTCTCCTATGTAGTTCAATACCCATGGTGCGAAATAGTGCACAGCAAAGAGACACCTAACAGCTGTTCATGAGCTTGCAAATTATGCCCTATATCATTTTAGCAGTAAAAGGATGTTATTCCAAAGAGGATGCCTTTGGAATTTATCATCCTAGGCATTTATTACTTTTATTTTTAAAGATTTATCTAAATAGATAAATATCTAAATAAATATCTAAATATCTTTTTCTATTTTTATTAGTGATTTAATAATGGTTTACAAGATTATTAGATTTCAGGGGCAGAGTTCTACACTGCACTCACCATCAAAGTTTGGTACACGCCTCCTCAATAATAATCACCATAGTTAAAAAAAAATAAAATAAAATGGTGGTCCGGGAGATGGCGCAGCGGATAAAGCTTTGGAATCTCAAGCATGAGGTCCCGAGTTCAATTCCCGACAGCACATGTACCAGATTGATGTCTGTCTCTTTCTCTCTCCTTGTATGTTTCTCATTAATAAATAAATATAATATGAAAAAAAGGTTGCAGATACGAGTTAACTATAAAAAAATAAAATAAAATGGAACCGTATTAAGCTTACTTTGATTCTCTTGCTTTAATTTTTTGAAAAGCAAGAAAGACTTGGAATGTTGTTTTCTTTTAAGATTTCTTTGTTCATTAATGAGAGAGCAGGCAGAGAGAGAGAGGATTGCAGGTTTGCTCTGGCACAAGCAATGTTGGGCATTGAACACTCATTCCACTCATTCTGCTGACTTACCTGGAGTCTGGAAATAAAAGAAATAGAGTCAGAGAGTGTATCTGAACAGAAAGTCAAGGGATAATGGTGAACAGAGAAGCTGACCTGAGAGACCTGAACGTCAATTTTCCTGTTCAGTGCTTTTTTTCGTTATCAGGACAGTTCAAAAGTATGGTCCCAACACTGAAGCTCTTCATCATGGTCCCTTAGAACAACAGTGAGGGTTTTACAGGTTTCTGACCCTTTGCCCCTTAAGCATGGCCACTTTCGGACCTCTTCCCTACCCCCACCCCAGCCTTCCTGGGAGACACCCTGTTTGCTTGGACAAACTTCCAGTGTTTTGTTCATACAGTTTCCTCAACCTGGAAGGCCCACCCCACAGTTCTTTCTCTACTGTTTGTTCAAATTTCTCTTTCTCTACTACAGTAGTTTATTTACTTGTTTGTTTATATTTCCCAGAGCACTGCTCAGTTCTGGTTTATGGTAGTGTGGAAGATTGAACCTGGGGCTTTGAGTCTCAGGCATGAGAGTCTCTTTGCACAACCACTGTGCTATCTCCCTCACACATTAGTAATTTCTTCCTCTATGTATTTGTACCACTTTTTAGTATAAGTGACAACGGAATTTGTAAAAGAGAATTCTAATTGTGGATTCCTACTCCCAACACAGAACGAGAATTTTTTTTTTAAAATTTTTGTAGCTATAAAGCACAGCCTTGGGTGGAGATAGATAGTATAATGGTTATGCAAACAGTCTCTCATGCTTGAGGCTCCAAATCCCAGGCTAAATTCCCTGTACCACCATAAACCAGAGCTGAGCAGTGCTTTGAGGGAAACAAACAAACAAACAACAAATTAAAACAAGCCCTAGAGACACTGCAGAGTTCAAACTGGCCCAATGTTTACTAAACTGTATTTGCTAAGAGGCTAGCCTGAATTTACAATGCCTCTATAACTTCGGAAGTTTATCAAAGAACGGCAAATGCGTAAGGTAAAAAAAAAATTCTAGTATTATGGTTTGCTTGTTTGTCTATTTGTTTTGCCAGCATTTGGATCATTTTTGTTGCTTTACTTCATGTATCTTCCCCCCCCCAAACCCCCACCCACTTTTTGTACTTTTCTTGCATCATTTCTTTTCTGTTTGTTTTTTTGTCTTTCTTTCTTTCTTGGGGGATTAATGTTTTACAATTAACAGTAAATACAATGGGTTTGTACATGCACACCATTTCTGTTTTCCACATAACAATACAACCCCCACCAGGTCCTCTGTCATCCTTTTCCAGGACCTGAACTCTTCTCCCCCCACCCCTACCCCAGAGTCTTTGACTTTGGTGCAACCCATCAACTCCACTCCAACTTCTGCTTAGTGTTTTCTCTTCCGGTCTTGTTTTTCAACTTCTGCCTGTGAATGAGATCATTCCATATGCATCCTTCTGTTTCTGACTTAATTCACTTACCATGATTTCTTCAAACTCTATCCAAGATGGGCTAAAAACAGTGGAATCACCATTTTTACTCTGAAAATGTCCAATAGTTCTAGTTTATCTATCTCTTCATTTAGCTTCCTCATTTCTTTCTTTAAAAAAAAAAATTTAATATTTATTTCTTTTCCCTTTTGTTTCCCTAGTTGTTTTATTGTTGTTGTTATTATTGTTGTTCTTGATGTCGTCATTGTTGGATAGGACAGAGAGAAATGGAGAGAGGAGGGGAAGACAGAGAGGGGGAGAGAAAGACACCTGCAGACCTGCTTCACCTCCTATGAAGCAACTTCCCTGCAGGTGGGGAGCCAGGGCTCGAACTGGGATCCGTAGGCCATCCTTGTGCTTTGCGCCACCTGTGCTTAACCCGCTGTGCTACCGTCCAACTCCCAGCTCTTTCATTTCTTTATTGATTTTATGCCTGGATGATCTGTCAAGTTGAGAGAGTGGGGTATTGAAGTCCCCTACTATGACTGTGTTGCTGTTAATATATTGCTGTAGCTCTTTCAGTAGATCTTTGATGTATTTAGATGGCTTCTCCTTGGGTGCATAGATGTTGATAATCATTAAGTCCTCTTGACTGACTGATCTTCTGAGCACTAAGTAATGTCTATCCCTATCTTTTTAAATTTAATATATTTTAAGGTTCGTTATGTCCGATATGAGCAAAACTGTTCCTGCCCTTTTTTGTGGTCCACTGGCTTGTATGGTAGTTTTCCATCCTTTTACTTTGAGTCTGTGTTTGTATTGTTGAGTTAGGTGGGATTCCTGCAGACAACATCTTGCTGGGTTGTGTTTTCTGATCCATCTTCCTACTCTGTGCCTTTTAATAGGTGGATTGAGGCCATTGACATTCATTGATATTATAGGCTGAAGGTATTTTAATGCCATTCTTGTAGATTTTTAGTGTTCTGATACATGGCATGCTTATTGTGGTCTGACTGTTTATAGGAAACTTTTCAGAACTTCTTCCAGGGCAGGCTTGGTGATGGTTGATTCTTTCAACTGTTGCTTGTCTGAGGTTTTCATACCTCCATCTAGTCTGAATGGCAGTCTAGCAGGATATAGAAGTCTTGGTTGAAAGCCTTTCTCATTGAGCACTTGATAGCTATATTGTTATTCTCTTCTGGCCTGTAGTGTTTGTGTGGAGAATTCTATTGCTAATCTTATGGGCTTTCCTCTGTAGGTGACTCTTTGTTTCTCTCTCTCTTTTTAAAAATATTTATTTATTTATTTATTTCCTTTTGTTGCCCTTGTTTTTTATTGTTGTAGTTATCACTGATGTTGTTGTTGTTGGATATGACAGAGAGAAATGGAGAGAGGAGGGGAAGACAGAGAGGGGGAGAGAAAGATAGACACCTGCAGACCTGCTTCACCACCTGTGAAGCAACTCCCCTGCAGGTGGGGAGCCAGGGGCTTGAACCAGGATCCTTACTCCTGTCCTTGCACTTTGTGCCACCTGCACTTAACCCGCTGTGCTACCTTATTCCTTTTCATTCTAAATATGATGTGCCTTGGTGTCTTTAAGTCTGGGTTAATTCTGTTTGGGACCCTCTGGGCTTCTTGAACCTTTATGTCTTTTATGTTGTCTATACTAGAGAAGTTCTCAGCTATTATGTCTTGAAGAATGCTTTCTTCCCCTCCCTCTTTCTTCCTCTGGAAGGCCTATATGTGTATATTATTTCTTTTGATGTCATCCCATACACCTCTGTTGTTATTTTCAGTATCTCTTAATCTCTTTCTGGGATCTCTTACTTCTTTATTAGTTTTCTCTAATTCGTCCTCGATCTTGCTAATTCTGTTTTCTGCCTCATTTATTCTATTCTCTCTCCCCTCTGTTGTTTTGTGCAGTTCATCTATTTTGTTACCCAGTCTGATACTCTATTAGCTTGTTCATCTAGTTATGCTCTTAGCTCAGTTATTTCAGCTTTCAGCTCTCTAATTACCTCGGGATAGTTACTGTTTTCTTTCAGAGTCTCTTTTTTTTTTTTTTCTTGTTTCTGATAGTACAAAGAAATAGAAAAAGGGGAAGAGAGAGAGGAAGAGGGAGAGAGGAAGAGAGATACTGGTGGTACTGTTCCCCTTCTCCCCTCCAGCATGTGGAGAAAAGGGGCTTGAACCCAGGTTCTTGGGAATGGCAACATATTTTCTCTACCTCATGAGCTAACACTTTGGCCCTTTCTGGTCTTCTTCAACTTGAATGTAAAATAGATACAGTGAATTTCTAGTTGTTTTAAATCATATGAGTTGAATTCCTTGTTAGATCTTTCTAGAGAAAGATTTATTAAAGAAGTACCTAATACTAGCAGAGAACCACTCATCTTCCCTAGAGCATGTCTCTGAGTTAATCAGCCAGCTCTTGTTTGGAATGTGAATTTGGGATTAAACATTTTTTTTTTTTTAGTTTTTTAAAATTTGTTATTATTTTTATTTATTGGATAGAGACAGCCAGAAATCAAGAGGGAGGAGGGGATAGAGAGGAAGAGAGACAGAGAGACACCTGCAGCCCTGCTTCACCACTCATAAAGCTTTCCCTCTGCAGGTGGGGACTGGGGGATTGAACCTGGGTCCTTGAGCATGGTAATACATGCGTAGGTGTGCCACCACCTGGCCCCAAAAGTAGCATTCTTAACAGATGTATATATAATTTTATTTATAGAGCCAAGTTGTGGTGCACCTAGTTGAGTGTACATGTTACCATATGCAAGGATCCAGGTTCAAATCCCTGGTCTCCGCCTGCAGGGGGCAAGCTTCATAAGCAGGGAAACAGTGATGCAGATATCTCTCTTTCCATCTCCAGCTCTCTCTTTTTATAATTTTTATTTTTATTTACTTATTTATGTATTATAATTCTTTTTATTATTATTGATTTAATGACAATCTCCAAGACCAGAGGATAAGAAGGGTACAACTCCACACAATTCTCATCACCAGAGTTCTGTATCCCACCCCCTCCACTGGATGCTTCCCTATTCTTTTTTCTTTTCTCTTCTTTTTTACATTTCTGGATTATTATTATTATTATTATTTGTCGGGCTGCGCTGCGGAGCAGAGAGAGAGGAGATCCGGAGCGAAGAGGGAACACAAATCTTTATTTGCGCCAGCACCTCAGAGTTGGGTGACAGAGAAGCAGCTTGGGCCACGTGGAGGTAGCAAAAATGGCCGCCTCACGCAGTAACCTTTCCTGCATCTAAACACCGAAGTGAAGAACCGGCAAGAGTTTTTTCTTTTTTCTAAGATACTTACTCAACTTGGGACTTCACAACCACCCACCATCACCATGGTTCCCAAATGCTCTGCCTTGGTCAGCTTAAGAGAGTCAAAATTAAGTGTTTGCATTAAATATAGTACTAGATGACAGATGTTATTATGTAAAAAGACATTTAACACTTAAATGCATGCAATATATATCAGTTTCATTACTTATTCTAATTTGAATTTTCTAATATATATATATTTATAGAGGTATAGAGGTCATGGCAACTAACTTTGCTATATATTTCATTAGAGTTAGTACAACATTATCCTTACTAAGGAGACTCATCCCAAATTCTAGTTTACTCTTTTATTTTATAGAAACAGAAGGGGGGAGGGGAGAGGAGAGAGAAAGAGAGAGGGATGGAGAGAGAGAGAGATGGAGAGAGAGAGAGAATGAGAGAGAGAAATAAATAATGGGAGTTTTCTTCAATGCAGTAGAGACCAGGTTTGAACTTGGGTCATGCACATTTGAGTTATTTTGCTGGCCTTTCTTGCATCTACTTAAAAACCCCCAAACAAGATTCAAGAGCAGAAATCTCTCTAAAGGATATAGTGGAGGGCAGGACAAGAGTTTTGGATAATGAACTATTAAAGAATAATTTAGATCTATTTCCCGCCTTATCATTGTGATTTTTCTTCTCTGTATGCTTTACGGAGTATCTGGTGCTCATGAGGTTGGTTCAGTGGGTAGAATGGGATGCATTGGATCGACCTTCTCGTGGTGCATCCCGTGAGTACCCATTCATTGGGAAACTGATGATCCTTCTTAGCCGACTAAATCCACATGGATCCCAGTCACTTTCAAAGCCAGCAACAAGCAGCTCCTGACAGCTTTCAAGCTGACGCTGTTGACTGGCTACGGAAGAAGGGCAAACGCTAGAAGAAGAAGTGGGTAGAATGCAATGCAGGCAATGCATCAGAGACCCTAGTTCCATCTTGGCCACTGCAGATGCTGGAGCATTGCTCTGCCCTCTAGTTTTCCCTCTCCTTCCCTATTAAAAATACTACTACTACTAATAATAATAATCTTTAAAAAACAGAAAATCATGAACATCTAAAATTCTGAAATGAAAACATTTTAAAAGTTAGAGTGTAAAAAAATTCTGAAATGAAAACATTTTAAAAGTTAGAGTGTAAATTTTTGGTTTGGCTTCTAAATAAAATGTTTTAGCTTTTTAGCAGTGCATTGCTCAGCATAGCTTAGGATGAACTGAAATTGGAACCTAGGAGCCTGAGACATGAAAGTCTGTTAAAACATTTTATGTGAGGTAAAAGCAATACACACATATATTTAACAGCACACACACACATATGAAAATCGGTGTGTCGGGTATATATGATTAGACATTTTTGTGCCGTCAGTTTTCCATGATTTCTTTAAGGTAACTGAAACGTGTCCCTTCAGCCCTGTCCTTTTAGAAAAAACAAAACAAAACAAAAACAAACCGCATTAAGTATAAAGTGAGAATCATGGAATGTGCATATAACTGTAGTATCACTTTTGTGATAAGCTACTGGAGTACAAACATTTATAATCGCTCCAGCACTGGGATAGAGAGAGAGAAAAAAAAAAAAAAACATACAAAAACTAGAAAAATACTATTGATATCTGTTTTGGATGACTGAAACCAAGAAGACGACTTTGTTTTGGGAGGGGCACAGTGCGCTTGCGCTCTGACTCAGTGGGCGCCCGCCCGCTTGCTTTTTCGCCAGCCGCCGTTTCCACCTCCTTTCGCGCCCTAGCCACCCGGGAAGCTGGGTCCTAGTGGAGCCACGCTCTGATTGGCTTCTTTGAAAGTCTACGGGCTACCTGATTGGTGGGCCCCGGCCCCTTTAGCGCGGCGAGTTTGAAACTGCTGGTCCTTAGTTTCTAGGCTGGCGCTCGGGCGGAGCTGTGGGACTCGGTTGCGGCGGCCGCTCCTGCAGTGCGTGCGGTGGACCAGGTAGAGCTGCTGCTGGGGGCCCCGCCGAGGGGGCCCGGAGGAGGTGTTGAGCCCGCCGGTACTCCGGAGGCCTGCTGGGCGCAGGGCGGCGGGGGTGGGGGGGTGTCTGCGTCGGGCCTGGCTGGGCCTTCGCCGCGGGTTCGAGGCCCGGGCCTGGCGGGCGTGCTCGGGACGCGGCAGAGGCTGTTGCCGGTGCTCGGAGCTGCACACCTGGGCCCGGGACCAGCTGTTCGCCCCCCGCAAGCCCCCGGGAAGCTTCCCGATTGTAGTGGAATTGCAGCCCGGCGGCCGCCCCTCGGTTCAGCCGTCGAGAGCCTGGTTCCAGCCGGTTTCCTGCGTTCCCTCCGGCCGACGAGACAGACAGACACACAGACACACACACACACACACACACAGGCTACACCGCACCTGGGCCAGGTATGGACCGTATGTCCCCCCACCCCCCCCACACACACCCAGACAGACGTGGAGAACTGAAAGCTCAGAGCCACAGGGTTTTCGTTGTTGATTATTTATCTATTTACTTATTTATTTTTGATCGTTGGTACTTTTTGGACGACACCCGGCAGAAAGTCAAAAAGCTAAAAAAAAAAAAAAAAAAGTAGAAACCGCTGGAGAACTTCCCTGTCCGTTCAAACCGATGTATTTCTCGAGTTGCTAAGGGTCCCATGGATGGAGCTCTTGGTGGGGAAGGAGATCCCAGTCGCTGGTCTGTTGTTACCTCCAGCAGCTGGAAATAATAAAAAATAATAAAAGAAAACCCAAGTTCAAAAGGCAGGCTGCTTTCTTGATTTCCACAAGAGTTCTAATTGGAAAATGAAAAAGAAGATAATTGAATTCAGCTTTTGAAATGGTTGCTTTTTTTTTTTTTTTCTTTTAATCAGAAGCAGCACACATTGTACTTGAGGAATATTGTTATTCCTTGACCATTATCTGTAGGAATGCACCTTTTCCTTCAGGGTGCTAAGGGATTTTTTTTCATTCTTACAAAAAGCCCCTTAAAGGTCTTGGATCCTGTTTGTTATGTGACTGTGAAAAAAAGAGAGGGAGAGAAGACTGACTGACAGTAGATCACTATTACTTAAATGCCTTTTTGCTTCTTTTAAAGGCTTTCCAGTTAGAAAAGTAATGTGATCACATTTCAGCTTCCTACTCAAATCTTCTTCTTTTTTTTTTAATAGAGAACCACCATCTCTGGGGTTGGTGTTTAAAACCACTGCTTAGCTTAGTCGTGTGCAATCAAATAGTTTTTTCCTCTGTATTGGGGTCAACGGCTTACAGTAAAATACAGTAGTTGTTACACGTGTAACATTTCTGTTTTCTGAATTAACACCAAACCCCCCCCCCCCACTCCCCAGGTCCAAGTGCACCAAGCCCAGTCCAAGTTCTGCTTTGTGTTTTCCTTTCTGTTCTTACTTTTCAACTTCTTTTTTTTTTTTTTAATATTTATTTTATTTATTTATTCCCTTTTGTTGCCCTTGTTGTCTTATTGTTGTAGTTGTTATTGTTGTTGTTGGATAGGACAGAGAGAAATGGAGAGAGGAGGGGAAGACAGAGGGTGAGAGAAAGACAGACACCTGCAGACCTGCTTCACCGCCTGTGAAGCGACTCCCCTGCAGGTGGGGAGCCGGGGTTCGAACCGGGATCCTTATGCCGGTCCTTGTGCTTTGCGCCACCTGCGCTTAACCACTTTTCAACTTCTATGCGAGAGATCATCCCATAGTCATCCTTCTCTTTCTGACTGATCTCACTTAACATTCCTTCAGGCTCCATCCAAGACGAGGTGAAGGTGAATTCATCATTCTCAGTAGCTGAGTCGTTTTCCATTGTGCATCTAGACCACAACTTTCTGAGCCACTCATCTGTTGTTGGACACCTGGGTTGCTTCCCGGTTTCGGCTATCACAAATTGTGTTGCTGTGAACATGGGTGTACACAGATTTTACTGGACGGGTGTGTTGGGTTCCTTAGGATCTATCCCCAGGAGAGGAATTGCAGGGTCCTAGGGTAGGTCCATTGATGTCTAGCCTCCTGAGGGTTCTCCAGACTGCTCTCCACAGAGGCTGGACCAGCGGGCAGGAGGGCTCCTTCGCATCCCCCCCTCCCCCAGCAACCACTCCAGCATTAAATAGTCTTTTTCTCCTTTTAGGATCTGCCATTCTCATTGATTAACAATGGAAGACTATATCAAAATTGAGAAAATTGGAGAAGGTGAGTGACTTTACTGTGTCAAAATTCAACCCTTCAGGTCTCTTATAGTTCTCCTGTAATAAACACAGTGCACATTTCAGGATCTAAATTAGTAAGCCTGCCTGATGGTCTTCCTTGCAGTCACCACGTATTCTAGTACTAAACACTTAAAGGAAGTAACTTGTATGCGGGAGAGAGTTCAGAGATATCTCATAGAGACAGGAACTGACGGGGAGGGGAAGATCCTGTGGGAGAGAGACGCTGGCAAGCAGAACCCCCCAGTTGGTGGTAAGGAGGACTTGAACCTGGGTCCTTGCATGTTAACATGTCCAAGCTACCAGTCTCACCTCCCCCTGGCCTCCATACTGCACATTCCTCAACGTGAAGCTAGGGAATGGACCCACAGTCTCACATATGGAAGATAAAATTGCTGAGTGGCTTCCTTGGGCCAGTTCCTTCTTTTTTTTTTTTTTCTTTTTACCTTCGAGGTTATTGCTGGGGCTCAGTGCCTACACTATGAATCCACTGCTCCTGGAGGCCGTTTTTCTCATTTTGTTGCCCTTGTTATTGTTGCCCTTGGCGTTGTTGGATAGGACAGAGAAATTGAGAGAGGAGGGGCAGACAGAGGCAGAAAGACAGACACCTGCAGACCTGCTTCACTGCTTGTGAAATGGACACACACACACACACCCCCCCCCCCCCCCCGCACAAGTGGGGAGCTGGGGCTCGAACTGGGATCCTAAAGCAGGTCCTTGTACTTTTGTACTTTGCGTGCTTAACCTACTGCACTACCGCCCGGCCCCCTCCTTTTTTATTTTAGTGGGAGAGATAACACAGCATTACTTTGCTTCATGGAGTTTTTGCAGTACCATCCATGGTACACCTGTGTGGTGCTCAGGCTGAAAGCTAGTCTCCCACAGTTATTTTTAGGATGACATAAGTATTTTTTTTATCTACAATTCACAAAATGATCCAGTAGTTGAATGTTACTGAACTGTTAAAGGAGGTTACTGTTTAATCTGCCATGTATATGTGTTGAATCTACTATGAAACCTCTAACAATGCTTACCATTATTTGTTCCCTTTCTCTAGAACTTTTTGTTCCATTAAGTTTTAAAGGATATTTATAGGTAGTTACATGATGGGATGAAAATTATGAGGTTATGTGAGAGAATGAAGCAGTGTATAATAAAAAGTTTCTTGGGGCCAGGTGGAGGTGCACCTGGTTAAGCGCTCACACTACAGTGCACAAGGACCCAGGTTCAAGCTCCTGGTCTCCACCTGCAGGGGGAAAGCTTCAGGAGTGGTGCAGCAGGGCTGCAGGTGTCTCTCTGTCTCTCTCCCTTTCTTCCCCTCCCCTCTCGATTTCTGTCTATAGATAAGTTTCTATTTGTGATTAATAAAAGGCAAGATTACAGTGTCTGTTTCCACACTGTACCCGCACCCTCCCACCTCTGGGTTTTGATATATTCTAAATTGAAACACACGGTAAAACCAATCCGGAAATAAGTCAAATACACAGAAGCTGTGTCTGAAGCATATTTAATTTCTTTTTATACTTTGTTCCAAGTTAATACTAAACTGCACAAGAAGTAAAACTGAAAACATCAGGGGAGGAATACTGGAAGGAATGTAGGGAAAAGTAAATAATTAACCAAAAGGTCCGTCCTGCAGCCTGGGAGGTGGCACAGTAGATGTGAGCATTGGACTTGTAATGATGAGTCCTGAGTCCAGGCCCTTGCATCACATGTGATGAGTGATTCTCTGGTTCTTCAGCTTTCTCTTCTTCCTTTCTTTCTTTCTTTCTTTCTTTCTTTCTTTCTTTCTCTCTCTTCTTTCTTACTTTTAAAATTTCTTTCTTATTTATTTATTTTAAAAAGGAGACATTAACAAAACCGTAGGATAGGAGGGGTATAACTCCACACAATTCCCACCTCCAAATCTCCATATCCCATCCCCTCTCCTGATAGCTTTCCCATTCTCTATCCCTCTGGGAGTATGGACCCAGGGTCAGTATGGGGTGCAGAAGGTCTGGCTTCTGTAATTGCTTCCCTGCTGAATGTGGGCATTGACTGGTTGATCCATACTCCCAGCCTGCCTCTCTCTTTCTCTAGTGGGACAGGGCTCTGGGGAGGCATGGCTCCAGGACACATTGGTGGGGTTGTCTGTCCAGGGAAGTCTGGTTGGTAGCATGGTAGCATCTCTGTCCAGGGAAGTCTGGTTGGTAGCATGGTAGCATCTGGAACCTGGTGGCTGAGAATAGAGTTAAACAAATAAAGCCAAACAAATTGTTCGCCAATCATGGGCCTAAAGGCCGGAATAGTGCAGATGAAGAGTTGGGGCCTTCGTTTTGAAGATAGCTGGTAGGCCTATTTTAGTTATATTCCAGAGGGCCCAGGACTGTGCAAGTTTTTTTTTTTTTTTTGAGTCTGACCTCTGATACGTAGTTGGATCTAAGTTATTGTCTGGGGAGATGATGTCATGGCTGGAAAAAGGACCAGAAAGCTGGATCAGGGAAGAGAGTAGCTCCCAAATATGGGAAAGTTTAAATACTGTTGACTATAAACCCCGTTGATGTGGTCTGGGGCCCATAGTCAGCTTAGGAGCCTGTGACCTCTGCATCCCTGTAGGTCTGGGCTTTCTCTCCTTTCTTTGATTGATCGGTAAAATGAATATTGGGGGAAAATTGGGAGTCTTGGACTGGGTTGGAGGTATTCCTTTTTAAAAAATTATTTATTAATGGATAGAGAGAGAAAAATTGAGAAGGGAGGGGGAGATAGAGAGACAGCTGCAGCCCTGCTTTACCTTACTGGTGAAGCTTTCTCCCTGCATGTGGGGGGACCAGGGGCTTGAACCCGGTTCCCTGTGTCCCCTCTTTTTATAACTGAATTAAGTGGGGGAGCAGGTGGTAACACACATGCCTGAACGCACGTGCACCCAAGTTTCGTCTCTACCTGCAGGAGCGCAAGCTTCACAAACAGTAGAGCAGTGCTGTGGGAGTCCCATCTCTCCTGCTACTTCTCACTAGCTCTCCAAAAAAAAACAAACCCCTATGAAAAATGCCAGTCTCTGCTGTGGGCATTATGTCCCAGTGATAAATAACCTTGGTGGCTAAAAAGAATTAAAAGTAAACAAGTTTTTTTAAAAAAAAAATTATTTATTCATGAGAAAGATAAGAGGAGAGAAAGAACCAGCCATCACTCTGGTACATGTGCTGCCAGGGATCGAACTCAGGACCTCATGCTTGAGAGTCTAGTGCCTTAGCCACTGCACCACCTCCCGGACCACAGTAAACAAGTTTAATTGCACGTCTAATGTCTTCTGCTTTGTAATGTCTTTTTTCTTATTTCTTTATTCATGAGAAAAACAGGAGGAGAGAGAAAGAACCAGCCATCACTCTGGTACATGTGCTGCCGGGGCTTGAACTCAGGACCTCAAGCATGAGAGTGTAGTGCTTTATCTACTGCACTCGGACTACACCTTTGTAATTTCTTCAGTCCAAACTCGTAGAGCATTGCAGACTGACTTCTTTTTTAAGAAAAAAAATAATTTTTTATTAACTTATTATTATTATTATTATTATCTTTTTTATTAGACAGGTTTAGCCAGAGATCGAGATGGGTGGGGGAGGGGGAGATAGAGCTGGAGATTGACACCTGCAGACCTGCTTCACTGCTTGTGAAGCTCTCCCCCTGCAGGTGGGGACCAGGGGCTTGAACCTGGGTCCTTGCGCACTGTAATGTGTCTGCTTAACCAGGTGCACCACCGCCTGGCCCTGCAGACTGACTCCTGATTGAGCTTGTAAGATGATACCTAAATGTATTACAGGCCGTGGAGTCACAGGTCCCCACACTGCACAGAATTCTGGCCATGGGGCTTCCACAAACCTTTTTATTCTCTTGAGCTACGTCTCTGTAAATGGGGGTCATTATACTTAGCACAAAAGGTTATGATCTACAATAAGGGATACGGAAAACAGTTGGGGGACTTCAATTCAGAGCTATCAACATTGTAGCCTTCTTTCCAGCCTCATATAATACCAGCTTTCCTTGGGCTTTCAGGCATATCCTTGTTTTGTTGATTTCTCTTATCCTTTTGATGGTGACTGGTCTCTGGGAATCATACTTCATTGACTCACTTTCCCCTCGCTCTTGTTCAAGTGCATTTGGGAATTCTCTCTTCACTATTCTGAATACCCCATTTCTTTAATGCACTGTAAGCTCCAAGCGGGTTGAGGTTTTTGTCTTACACACAGCTGTTCAGTGACCTGACAGTCATGGATGCCCAAATTATTTTTGTCACCAGGGTTATCGCTAGGGCTCAGTGCACACACGACAATTCGCTGTTCTCAGCAGGCATTTCTGCCCCCCTCCCCCGGCTTTTTAAAAAAAAAATTATTTATTCCCTTTTGTTGCCCTTGTTGTTTCATTGTTGTAGTTATTATTGTTGTTGTTGATGTCGTCATTGTTGAATAGGACAGAGAGAAATGGAGAGAGGAGGGGAAGACGGGGAGAGAAAGACACCTGCAGACCTGCTTCACTGCCTGTGAAGTGACTCCCCTGAAGGTGGGGAGCTGGGGGCTCAAACCAGGATCCTTAGGCTGGTCCTTGTGTTTTGCGCCATGTGGGTTTAACCCGCTGTGCTACTGCCCAACTCCCTTTTTTTTTTTTTTTTTTAATAGGACAGAAAAGTTGTGAGGGAGAAACAGACACCTGCAGTGCTTCACAGCTCTTAAAGCCTGCTGCCCCCCAACCCACACACGGGGGAGCAGGGGCTCAAACCCTGAGACTTACGCCTCGGAATGTGTACTTAACTAGGTGTGTTACCTCCTGGCCCCTCAAATAATTCCTAGTTATATCAGTTCTTCTGAAATGTGTGTGTGTGTGTGTGTATATATATATATATTTTTTGCCTGCTTTCTTGACTGCTCCTTACCTGACTGGTTTGGGTTATGCACTAGACACCATCTAACTTGGGATTTATAGTACATGTCTTGGGGAACTTGGGTTTGTTGTTTATTTTGTTTGCAATTGTTTGAGCTTCAGGGATCTGATTGCTTATCGCCTTGAATTTGGGGGAGTTGCCCACTATTTTGTCAAATAAGAATTCTGCCCCTTTTTCTTCTGGGAACCCCACCCCTATGGTGAGTGTTGAGAAATTATATCCTTTTTTGCTGAAGTTCTTTTTGATGCTTGCTCATTTTGTTTATTTCTTCCACCTCACCACTTTCACCATTAGCTTCTATCTATTGTACTGGTAGGAATATATGGTAGGTATATGGTTTTTGTCTGTCTGTCTCGGTTATTATGTCCTGTATGTTTCTGATTTCTTTAGTGATAAGGGGCAAAAAAAAAAAAAAGATAGAGGCAGGCAGGGGAGAGGCACCTGCAGCACTGTTCACTGCCTGTGAGATTTTTCTCTTCATAGATGTCTCTCTGCTTTCTGCTGTGACTTTTCATACTTTTTCTGACTTGGTTGAGGTTTTCTGCCGTCGAACTTTCTGTCTTTGAGTATCCTTAGGGCCGCAGGATATTTTGATCTTTAGGAAGTTTATAAATTGTTGGCTGGGGGACCCCCTGCTGTTTTCCTCTATCAGTGTGGGCGGCTCCCTTTTCTTCTTCTTTGCTTAGTCTTCTCTGAGGACCTGGGCAGGGGTCTGTGTTTGAATCTGGGTAGTGAGAGCCTCTGGCTTGGAGTCTTCATCTCCACCCCCCACCCCCACCCCAGTCGTGAGGGTTGAGGTCTGAGGTCTGATGTGTGATCAGCACCTAGGTCTTGGTAGTGACAGCCCTGCACTCTGGGGCTGACCGGGCAGAGAATCTGGTGTGCAGTGAGCCGCAGAGACGGCTGTTCCTTGAACCCATCTGTTCTGAATACCAACATGAGGTCCCCGGGCTGCTGCCTTGCAGACAGGTATCTGGTTCAGGTGCATCTGCAGACAGGTGCATCAAGTCCTCTGTCCACCTCCATTTCTCTGGCACTGCAGACTGTGGTCTTGAATAGGAGTGGGCTGCTGGCATTTTGGCACTAGTGTTTTCCTATCTGTTTAGTCAGAATAATATTAAAAGGATTATGTCTTTAAATTTTTTTTTTTTTTGTACCACAGCACTGCTCAGCTCTGGCTTTGGTGGTGCCAGGGATTGAACCTGGGACTTTGGAGGCTCAGGCATCAGAGTCTCTTTGCATAGCTACCTATATAACTATTAGGCTATCTACCTCAAAAACAATTTTTTAATGTCTTTATTGGGGGATTAATGGTTTTCAGTCGACAGTAAAATAAAATAGTTTGTACATGTGTAATATTTCTCAGTTTTCCATATAACAATTCAACGTCTACTAGGTCCTCTGCCATCATCATGTTCCAGGACTTGAACCCTCTCCCCCCCCCCCCCAGTCTTACTTTCATGCAATACACCAACTCCAGTCTAAGTCTCTGCTCAGTGTTTTCCCTTCTGACCTTGTTCTTCAACTTCTGTCTATGAGTGAGATCATCCCATATTCATCCTTCTGTTTCTGACTTATCTCATTTAACATGATTTCCTTCAAGCTCCATCCAAGATGGGGTGAAGGTAGATTCACCATTTTTAATAGCTGAGTAGTATTCCATTGTGTATATACCACAACTTGCTCAGACACTCATCTGTTGTTGAACACTTGGGTTGCTTCTGGGTTTTGGCTATTACAAATTATGCTACTTTGAACAAAAGCATACACAAATCTTTTTGGATGGGTGTTTTTGGTTCTTAAGGATATATCCCCAGGAGAGGAACTGCAGGGTCATAAGGTAGGTCCACTTCTGAGAGTTCTGACTGCTCTCCACAGGGGGTTGACCCATTGACATTCAACCTCCAGCATTTGCTGCTGTTACCTTTTCTGAGGTATGACATTCTCACAGGAGTGAAGTGGTATCTCATTGTTGTCTTTATTTGCATTTCTCTGACAATCTGTGAGCTGTAGCATTTTCTCATTTTTATTGGCCTTTTGGATTTCTTCTGTTGTGACTATTCTGTTCATATCTAATTCTCAGTTTTGGATGGGGGGATCATTTGTTTTCTTGATACTAATTTTGATGAGCTCTTTGTATTTTGCTTATTAGCCTCTTGTCGTAGGCATGTAAAGATATCCCATTCTGAGTAAGGGGTCTCTTTTGCTGTGCAGAAGCTTTTTAATTTGATGTAGTCCCATTGGTTGATTTAGTCTCCTTTTTAATTGGGTTTGTATCATTGAAGATGCCATTAAAATTTATATAGAAAAGAGTTCTGCCAATATTTTCCCTTTTAATAATTGATGGTTTCTGGTCTTACATTTAAGCCCTTGATCCATTTGGAATTTACTTTTTTGTTAGGTGAAATATAGTGGTTCAGTTTCATTCTTTGTTATCAACCCAATGTTTCCAGCACCATTTGTTGAAGAGACTCCTTTCCCCATTTAATAGTCTGGGCACCTTTGTCAAAGATTACTTTGAGATCCGGGAGTGTGATGCCTCCAGTTCTGTTCTTCTCAAGATTGTTTTGGGAATTATGTCTTTTCTATTTTCATTTGCCTCCAGGGTTATTGCTGGGGCTTGGTGCCATGAATCCACTGCTCCTGGAGGCTATTTTTTTCCCTTTTGTTGCCCTTGTGGTTATTGTTGTTGATGATGATGTCGTTGTTATTGGACAGGAGAGAAATGGAGAGAGGAGAGGAAGACTGAGGGCAGAGAAAGATAGACACCTGCAGGGATAGATAGCATAATGGTTATGCAAAGAGACTTTCATGCCTTAGGCTCCAAAGTCCAGGGTTCAATCCCCTGCACCACCATAAGCCAGAGCTGAGCAGTGCTCTGGTTAAAGAAAAAAAAAAAAAAAAAAACCCTGCAGACCTGATTCACTGCTTGTGAAGTGACCCCCCCCCCCCCTTGCAGGTGGGGAGCCAGGGGCTTGAACCGGTATCTTTACGCTGGTCCTTAACGCTTCGTGCCATGTGCATTTAACCCATTGCCGGACCCCGGGAATTATGTCTATACTTTTTTTTTTTTTTTTTTTTTAACCAGAGCACTGCTTAGCTCTGGCTTTGGTGATGCAAGAGATTGAACCTGGGACTTTGGAGCCTCAAGCATGAGATTCTCTTTGCATAACCATTATGCTATCTACCCCCTTAAATTAAAAAAAAAAAAATCTTTTTATTATCTTATTGATCGGGTAGAGACGACCAGAAATCGAGAAGAAAGCTGCGGGGAGAGAGCGAGGAAGAGACATCTGCAGCCTTGCTTCACCACTTGCAAAGCTTTCCCCCTGCAGGTGGGGACTGGGGGCTCAAGAAAAAAAAACAAAAAACACCCAGGTCATTGCACATTGTGACATGTATGCTCAACCAGGCCTGTCACCACTGGCCCCTTCAAATTATGGTTGTTTTAATTACATTTATATTGGGTAGAGTACACATTACCAAGCGTCAGGACCCAGGCTCGCCTGCCAGGGGAGAAGCTCTGAGAGCCTTGAAGCAGCTCTGGTGGTGTCTCTCTCCCTCTCAGTCCCAATTTATGTCCTATCAAATGAAAGGGGAAATGGGTGCTCCTGGCTGTCAGGAGTAGTGAATTCCTTGTGCAGGAACCTAAATCCAGCGAAAACCTTGGTGGCAGGAAAAAAAAAAAAAAAAAGAATCCATACCAGTATTTAGGAAGGCACAGAACTAACTTCTCAACTGAAATATAAATAAATGAGTGAAGTGTATATAGCATCATTTTTACCGCTGATCAAAGTATCTGACATCCTAATTAAGATAGAATTTTTTTTAATATTTATTTTATTTATTTATTCCCTTTTGTTGCCGTTGTAGTTATTATTGTTGTTGTCATTGTTGGATAGGACAGAGAGAAATGGAGAGAGGAGGGGAAGACAGAGAGGAGGAGAGAGACACCTGCAGACCTGCTTCACCGCCTGTGAAGCGACTCCCCTGCAGGTGGGGAGCCGGGGTTCGAACCAGGATCCTTATGCCGGTCCTTGTGCTTTGCGCCACCTGCGCTTAACCCGCTGCGCTACAGCCCGACTCCCAAGATAGAATTTTGTTAGCGGCTCTTGTAATTTTAAAAATGGGCCTCCTTAGAATGTTCTAATCAACTTTCAAATGGGTGTAATATATATATCCTACTGTGTAGTTATAAATGTAAACTTCATTAAGTTTACTAAGTGCTTAATGCATTTACCTCATTTTTCCTGGGCAGACATTGGCTATCTATTTGAAACGTGTGAACTTTTCTGAAAAACACCAATTTATTCTTGTTATATTTCCTGAGCCCATGTCTTTACACTGTATTTTACCTCTACCTAATTGTCACATTCGATATTTGAAAGGAGATACATTTCAACCTGCTAAAAGTAATTTTTCTTCCCTAAAATATGCTAGAGAGTTAACTGGGAATTTAAATGTCTGGGAATCATAATGAACTGCATTAATTTCTAAGCCATAGACAAAATAGGCTGTAGTTTTCTGGAGTTGGTCAGGGTATTATTAGTAAGATGATTCGTATCTGGCCATAACAGACATCTGTCCTGTGACACCTTAAGAGATTGGCTTGTCTTTGAAGATATTGTAAATGTTGGAGGCATCACATAGCAGGCATTCACTTTGTATTTCAGGTACCTATGGAGTTGTGTATAAAGGTAGACACAGAGCTACAGGTCAAATAGTGGCCATGAAGAAAATCAGACTAGAAAGTGAAGAGGAAGGGGTTCCTAGCACTGCAATTCGGGAGATTTCTCTATTAAAAGAACTTCGTCACCCAAATATAGTCAGGTATGGTATAATAACGGAAATTAAACTTTTTTTTTTTTTGCCGATCATTTCAAATATGAATCTCAATGTGGAAAGTTTTACATTTGCTTAATTTCTGGCCAGACTTTGTGGAATGGAATAGATCCTTAATGGAAATGTTGGACAGAAAAAAAAGAGATTGTTAAAGCAAGGGCAGGGTGGTGGGGAGACAGGATGGCTGTGCAAAAAGACCTTCGAGCCTAAGGCTCCAGGTTCAGTCCCTTGCACCACCACAAGTGAGAGCGGAGATACGGAAGAGGGGGTTGGCCAGAGGTCAAGAGCAACGTCATAAAATTTCTTAATATGTGATAAGCTGTGGTAAAAATTTGTGGAAATAGTTTATTTTGTGAGAGATTCAAATACCCAACCTTTTAGTTTATTTTTCTTTATTTAAATGCAATTGTTTTCCCTCTTCAGTCTTCAAGATGTGCTTATGCAGGACTCCAGGCTGTATCTGATCTTTGAATTCCTTTCCATGGATCTCAAGAAGTACTTGGACTCTATACCTTCTGGTCAGTTCATGGATTCTTCACTGGTCAAAGTAAGACACTTGATAGATTTCATTCGTCTTTCTCCTTGGATTGTTAAGGCTCTGCTCTATTTCATTACCTGTGTGTTGTGGAAATATATTTGGAAAATATATCAGAAGGTAAATCTATGCCGTTCAGCATCATTAATGGTTTTCCTGTTATGTTCATTTTACATATGGCCTCTAACTCACTTTTTAATATCTTTTTTATGTCTTAGATCATATGTACACCGGTAAAATACATGGCAAGCGTTTTCCCAGTGGAGTTAGTAGGTTACCTTTCCCCCTTTAGTTTGTTTAAATTTTGGATAGTTGAAAGGTATAAATAATGGGGTTGTTAATGCTTTTCCCCCAAATGGGAGAAGTATGGTTAGCTAGTTAAAATAGACTGATTTTTTAAAAAATATATATTTTATAAATTTAGGCTATAAATTACTAATATTACTAGTGCACTCTTTCTGTAATGCCCTTGATGCTTTGTTTAGGGAACACGTGTCTTACACACTGAACAACATAGATAGTTGTATCTGTTCAAATAGTCCTGATATGTTTGTCATTTCCTTAGAGCTTGTTTGGTCAGTGGGGCTTAACCACTGATGACCAACTTTTTCAAACAGGGAAGACACCACAGCACAGAAGTTGTGGGGACTGGGCTCCAACCTGGGCTATTGAACACATGGCAAAGCAGGCGTCACCCTCCGTGCAATCTGTCTTTACGGTCCACAGATTAAATTCCTTTTTACTTTTACTTATTGGATAGAGACAGCCAGAAATCAAGAGGGAGGGTGATAGAGAGGGAGAGAGACAGAGAGACACCTGCAGCCCTGCTTCACCACTTGCAAAGCTTTCCTCCTGTAGGTGAGGACCGGGGGCTTGAACCTGGGTCCTTGCGCATTGTAATATGTGCGCTCAACCAGGTGCGCCAACACCCAGCCCCTAGATGAAATTTCAAGAAACATTGTGTACAGTAAATTGGAATTTATTAGGGAAGTAAGTAAAAGACTAAATGAATTCATGTAGACAAACATGATATCACATGTGAATAGGTTTCCCATTCCAAATGATCCCTGATA
The DNA here is from genome assembly GCF_950295315.1 of Erinaceus europaeus. NCBI lineage: Eukaryota > Metazoa > Chordata > Mammalia > Eulipotyphla > Erinaceidae > Erinaceus > Erinaceus europaeus. The sequence continues at coordinate 12,322,099 of NC_080162.1, forward strand.
GTGTTGTGTTTTGCAAGGTTCTTTTTTTTTAATTATTATTATTATTACTTATTTATAAAAAGGAGACACTGACAAAACCATAGGATAAGAGGGTTACAACTCCACAGAATTCTCACCACCAGAACTTTGTATCTCATTCCTTCCCTTAATAACTTTCCTATTCTTTAACCCTCTGGGAATATGGACATTGTGGGGTGCAGAAGGTGGAAGGTCTGGCTTCTATAATTGCTTCTCTGCTGAACGTGGGCATTGACAGGTCGATCCATACTCCCAGCCTGTCTCTCTCTTTCCCTAGTGGGGAAGGGCTCTGGGGAAGCAGAGCTCCAGGACACATTGGTGGGGTCGTCTACCCAGGGAAGTCTGGTTGGCATCATGCTAGCATCTGGAACCTGGTGGCTGAAAAGAGAGAGAACATACACAGCCAAACAAGTTTTTTGACTAATCACGAATCTAAAGGCTGGAGTAGTGCAGATGAAGAGTTGGGTGCGGGGGTCTCCGTTCTGTAGATAGCTAGTAGGCCTATTTCAGTTATATTCCAAAGGGATTGTGGCTGTACTAGGTTTTTTGTTGTTTTTTTTTTTTTTTCTTCTCCCACCCCCCCACCCTGAAATCTGATATGCAGGTGGATCTTAGTTATTGTCTGGGGAGATGACATCATGGCTGGAAAAAGGACCAGAAAGCTGGATATGGGAAGAGAGTAGCTTCCAAAAGGGAAAGGTGTATAAATATTTTTGACTGTAAACTCCATTGGTCTGATCTGGGCCCATATTCAGCTTAGGAGCCTATGTGACCTCTGCCTCCTTGTAGATCTGAGCTCACATTCTGTGGTCATGAGTAGGAACCTTCCAAGCTGCCCCAATATCAGGACCCATCTTCCTCAGGTGTAGCATAGAGTCTGTTGTCCAGCCTCCCTTCAGAGGATGGAACATTCTCTACCATTGTTGATCCAAGTTGAGGGCAAGGTCCTATGGGGGCCCACAAAGGGGTCTGTTGTGTTGTTCCTGATAGAGATGACCAGTAACAATGGAGAGAGGAATTTATTTGAGGTCGAGGCCCATCATATCTGTTTGGGGCAAGGTTTTTTTTTTTTTTTTTTTTTTTTTTTCCTTTTTTGTGAGTTATTTCTTTGTGTCATAATTTATCTCTATAATAAACCCCTACGATTATTTAGAGAAACATTGTGTGTTTAGGTTAATTTTTGCCATTTCCTTTTCAGAGTTACTTGTACCAAATCCTACAAGGGATTGTGTTTTGTCACTCTAGAAGAGTTCTACACAGGGACTTAAAGCCTCAAAATCTATTGATTGATGACAAAGGAACAATTAAATTGGCTGATTTTGGCCTTGCAAGAGCTTTTGGAATACCTATTAGAGTGTATACACATGAAGTAAGTAGAGTGTGGAAATGTGTTCCATAAAAAATTTTCCAGGGACTGGGTGCAGCAGCGGGTTAAACACATGACGTGAAGCACAGGGCTGGGGCAAGGATCCTGGTGGTTCAAGCCCCCGGGTCCCCACCTGCAGGGGGCTCGCTTCACAAGCGGTGAAGCAGGTCTGCAGTTGTCTGTCTCTCCTCCTCTGCCTTCCCCTCCTCACTCCATTTTTCTCTGTTCTATCCAACAACAACGATAGCAATAACAATAATAACCACACCAATTAAGGGCGGGCAACAAAAGGGAAAAACAAACAAACAAACAAAAATGACCTAGGGAGGCTGCTCAAGCCCAGTGACTCTTCCTAGTACCGCGTAACTCTTACTATTATTTTATTGTCTGCTTTCAATTCACCCTACATTGCTTGTTATGTGAAGATGTAGCTGGAGCCTTAAATATTTTTCCTTTGCCTGCTGTCATGTTAAGCTTTGTCACTAAAGCGTGCTGAAAAGACGTACATGAAGAAACACTTTTCTTGCTGACTTAAAAGTAACAGGCTGGCAAAATCTCTCCCTTGGGTAGTGCCCTGCTTTGCTACGCATGCATCCTGGGCTCCAGCTTGGCTTTTTCTTTTTTTAATATAATTCTGTTAGTGACTTAATAGTTTACAAGATGCCGGGGGCATAGTTCAATACCGTTCCCAACCCTGAAATTCTGCGGCAGCACCTCCACCCCAACCATCGTAGTAATCACAGAATCTTAGTGACAGATGACTACTTTTTTTTAGCCAGGGTCAAATTGGAAGTGTTCCACATATGAGGGAAACTGTCAGCTAGCTCCTCTTACCTCCTTAAATAGGCATAATTATCTGCAGTCAAAACTTGAAGTGCCTTTGTCTGGTTTGTATTCTTATATATGTTTATTCCATGTTATTTCCCTGCCATCTTTAAACCAGAGCACTGATCAGCTGGGGGTGGGAGAGTAGGCATTGAACCTCGGACTTTGGAGCCTCAGGCTCCATAACCATTATGTATTTTCCCCACCCTATATATTCATTCTCTGTTCTGTGTAGAGTTATTTAACTTGTACACGGTGTTAACCAAGGCACATGTTACTGCACAGCCTTCTAGAGGACAGTCCTACTGAAACAGAAATGTTCTGTTTAAGTAATGTGGTTCCCCACATGCACTTACTGTGAACCTTGGCTTTGTGCTAGGTGGTGACCCTCTGGTATAGATCTCCAGAGGTATTGCTGGGGTCAGCTCGTTACTCAACTCCAGTTGACATTTGGAGTATAGGCACCATATTTGCAGAATTAGCAACAAAGAAACCTCTTTTTCACGGAGATTCAGAAATCGATCAGCTCTTCAGAATTTTCAGGTATTTTTTTGTTTTATACTTAGTCAAATTCGGCAGCAATAAAGGGCTACATAAACACCACAGTGAGATTCCATGTAAGCTTAAAGTAACAAGTTTTCTTTTTGCCGTGATCTGTTAGAGCTCTGGGCACTCCCAACAATGATGTGTGGCCAGATGTGGAATCTCTACAAGACTATAAAAATACGTTTCCGAAGTGGAAGCCAGGAAGTCTAGCATCCCATGTCAAGAACTTGGATGAAAATGGTTTGGATCTGCTCTCAGTAAGTAGCCCTTTATATTAATGTTGTTGATTCTGATGTACTCAAACATTTCTTTTTACTCAAGGATAGGGACAAAACCATTATTTATCAAGCTAAACACCTAACTATTACGACTAGCTCCATTTTGAAGAACCAAGAGACAGAAATTGGCTTTGAGAGGAAGATTTACCATTTGTTTTTGTTTTGTTTTTTATCGCAGTACCACATGTATGTAATATAATAGGCAGCACTGATGTATTTCTGCTTTGTAATAGGTGGGGACACTGATAGAGATCTCCAGAAATACTGCTGGGGTCGGCACTGTCAAGGAGAGACAAGTGTTGATACTTTTGTTGTTGTTTTAAATTGCTGGCTTATGGCCTTAGTTCTTTTCCCTTGGTTCAAAGCCCAGCACCACATAGAGGTGCCGTGGCACTGGGGCTGGGCCTCTAGCTCTCTGAAATGAAACAAAAATGAATGACTTAAGTGATGAGAATAAGAATGAAATCACTCAAAGTTTCTTTTAGAACAGTATTTAAAATTAATGTGCTTTCAGAAGGAATTTGTTTTGTAAGTCTCAGGGCCAGGCAGTGGCGCACCTGTTTGAGCACAACTCTGGGGAAGCTTTGTGATTGCTTGGTGAAGCATTGTTGCAAGTTTCTCTCCGTCTCGATCCCTCTCTCGCCCCCTTCCCTCTCAATTTCTGTCTGTCTCTATCCAATAAAGAAATAAAAATCATAAAAGGTTTTTTTAAAAAAACATAAGTCTTGATATGTTTCCAAAGAAAATTCTTTGGCTTGATAAAAAATCTAAGTTTTAAAGCCAGTTACTGCATCATTACATAAATCTCCTAACTGTGACTCTTAGGGTCCCTTTCACGGTTCCTTATGCCACTAAACTCAACTCTTTTTCCAGTTTCTTACACCGTGTTTCACAATCCTTTTTTACCTGTTCATATATTTTTTAAAATTTTATTTATTTTCCCTTTTGTTGCCCTTGTTTTTTGTTGTTGTAATTATTGTTGTTATTGATGCCATCGTTGTTGGATAGGACAGAGAGAAATGGAGAGAGGAGGGGAAGACAGAGGGAGAGAGAAAGACAGGCACGTGCAGACCTGCTTCACCACCTGTGAAGTGACTCCCCTTCAGATAAGGAGCCGGGGGCTTGAACCAGAATCCTTAAGCCGGCCCTTGCACTTCACACCACCTGCGCTTAGCACGCTACACTACTGCCCGACTCTCCTGTTTGTACATTTTGTTAATCAATCATGTTATTGGAGAGAGACAGAAACTGAGAGGGAATGAAGAGAAAAGCTTCGCTGCTCAGGAAGCTTTCCCTCTGCAGGTGGGACCTGGCGCTTAGTTTCTTGGGCGCTGTAGTAAATACACTGGTGAGGGAGGGCGTTACCCCAGCTCTCTGTCTTTTGCAGTTTTCTTTTTAAATCATCTGAATTTCACTTCAGGTAATAAAACAAAAATCAAGTGTTGTAAATTAGAGTCTTCAGTCACTATTGACGTCTTAGACTGAATCTTTATTGTTACAGACTGTTCTGTAAGATACTAGATTGTCAGAAATGTCGATGCATTTTTGTATAAAACATGTCTTGGCTTTCCCAACGGCCCAGTACTGAACTGTAACCTTATAGATGCTTGTTGTACATTCTGCCACTTAGTTGTGGCGACTCAAAGTACCGCTAGACTACCAGGTGTTTCCCTGTAATGGGCTTCAAAATAGTTATTGCCACCATCAGTATTAGGAGCTGTTATGGAACAACTCGAATAACCACTTAATTCATAAAGTGACTATCATTTATCTAGTCATCTTAAAAACCTTTTGTCTTGCCTTTAAAACTATGCCTGCTTTTGTCTTACACCATAATTGATGGCATAAAAGTAATCAAAATATCTTAAAGTTTAGGTAGATTTAAAAAAAAAAAAAAGACAACTAATTAGCTTATAACTTATTAGATGAACAGCTAATGGTTACCAAGGAGAGCTGCCAGGAAAAGAGGTGGTCGGTCGGTCCAGTAGACTTCAGGGAGGGGCATAGAAGAGGTGAAAATTCATAATTCTAAAATGACTACAGGCTTGCAGGTGAAGCTTACCTCTATTATTAAAGTTAGGGAAAAGAAATGGGACATGGGGATCTTCCTTTCTTTCTCTCTCTTCCTTTCTCTTTCTCTCCTCTCTCTCTCTCTCTCTCTCTCTCTCTCTCTCTCTCTCTTTCTCTTTCTTTCTTTCCCTTGCCTCCAGGGGCTCAGGGCTGGGGCTCAGGGCTTGCTGCACTATGAATCCACTGCTCCTGGAGACCCATCTTTTTCCTATTTGTTGTTGTTGCCATTATTGTTGTAGTTGCTGCTGTTGTTGGAGGGATTTCTTAATAAGTAACTTAACTTTCCTGTTTTTACTTTTTTTTTTTCTCCCCAGAAAATGCTAGTCTATGATCCAGCCAAGCGAATTTCGGGCAAAATGGCACTGAATCATCCATATTTTAATGACTTGGACAATCAGATTAAGAAGATATAGTTTTCAGACAGTTTCCACATGTTGTTTCAAGAACAGACAGTTACATTTTTACTGTTAACTCTTGTCTATTTTTTTTGTCTATGTACTTTTCTTTGTTGTAAAACCTCAACTGTGTGCTTCTCATTTCAAAAGTGTAACTTAAATATGTAAATATTGTTGTATGAATTTAAATATGATAACTGTATATGTGTGTAGATCTCGCTGCTGCAACTACATGTTACTATAATAAAACTCTAAAATCTGTTAATATCAGCAATCTGGAAAATTGAAGTCAGCGTAAATCATCTCAAGCTTTATGTCAGTTTCATTGTCCTGTTGGAACTACTAAAATTTACTGCTAAATTTACATTTCATAATGCTTTGAAGTCTTTAAGCTCTGAATGTTTATTTTATTATTTTTTTTTTGCCAAGTGGTAACTATATAACTTGCCTAAAGTGAAAAAAAATTGCTATTGATGTTTCAATTTTTTTTAAATTTCTTTATTGGGGAATTAATGTTTTGCATTCAACAGTAAATACAATAGTTTGTACATGCATAACATTTTCCAGTTTTCCATATAACAATACAACCCCCACTAGGTCCTCTGTCATCCTTCTTGGACCTGTATTTCACACACACACACACACACACACACACACACACACACACACACACACACACACACACAGTCTTTTACTTTGGTGCAATACGCCAGTTCCAGTTCAGGTTCTACTTGTGTTTTCTTTTCTGTAAATGTTGGAGCATTCAGAATGAGAAAACTCCAGGCTTAGACTTGAGAGGGAAAAAATGTCGAATTATGGAGATTTTCAGTAACTTGTAAAACAGATGTTAAAGTTCGCCAAGACTAGTACTAAATCACTCCAGTTTGCTAGTCAAAGATTAAGCACTACTCATAGGGAAAACAATTTAGATGATTTTTGAACTATTCTGTCTTTAGATATATTTGTGCAAGGCATTTGAGCAGATCTTTGGGCCTTGGAGATAATTATACAAAGGAGACCTCTTACGTTGACTTTTAATTCTAAAAACTTTGCAGGTTTAGGCAGTGTTGTTTAGCATCTTCATAGGTCCTAATGTGTAGTCAAAAATTGCTAGCTATGGGAACTTAATTGTTAAATAATATTGCTTAACCGTCCTACCTATTAGAAGCCTCATTTATATTAAATTAGGGACTAGCCACACACGAAATGTCTATAAGACTGGTTTAACCGTTTGTATGTCTGTCTCTAGTCTGATCATACACCCAGGTATCCTTGTTACCTAGATCTACAACGGGCATTCTTGAGTTCTTGATTAGTTCACCCGACTGATTGCATAAGTAGTGAGACTGTGAGATGTGGCATTTGGTATTGGTCAGTCTGCAGTAAGAATGCAGTCTGGAGGTCAAGAGTCATGTGGAGAGTTACTGTGGTTTCACAGTGGGGATATGGGAAATGAAAGGTTAAAAAGATTCCGAGATGATGGCCTACCTAAAGACTTACATTTTCTTACTCATGAATTGAATTGGGTGGGCTTGAAATGAGTGGTTACAGCCCTTGACTGGCTCAGAACTAGAATTTACTTACCACTCCCAAAGACATATACAGTATCGGTTGCTGGTGCATTTTATGTAATTATTCCGTCATGCTTTTGGTTCAGCAAAGGAGAGATAGTGACTGAGAAATGTTGAAGGCTTTGTGGACTTGGTAGGAACAGGATGCAACATCACTGAGATTGTTCCAGAGTCATTAATTGATATTGGTGGACCAAAGGAATAAGATGGAAAGATAAGACAACTGCTGACTTGCTTCACCACTTGTGAAGTGACTCCCCTGCAGGTGGGGAGCTGGGGGCTCAAACTGGGATCTTTATGCTGGTCCTTGCGCTTTGCGCCAGGTGTGTTTAACCCGCTGTGCTACCGCCCAACTCCCTACATGTTTTTGTATAGTCCTATGTAATGAGCGTTTATATCAGCTCCAGTGACTAGGTGAGTAACTGTTGAATTGGGTTCTTGTCTCATGCATACTTGGCTTGTCCTGTGGTGCTGCTGTTACAGGAAATAACTTTTCTGAGACCCCCGTGGTCCTTAGATCTAGAAGTTCTGGGTCCTACCTACCCTGAACAACTCTAAAAGTGAGAAATGTATCCCAGGAAACCTTTCAAAAAATTCTCAAGCTGACTCTGATCTAGTTATCATTGCTTGGTGGTAACTTTTAACAACTGCAGCTATAGCTAATTTACTCCTAAACTTCATGACATCTTTCACTAGTTCTATTACTGCTTAAATTCTCTCCTCAGAGGATTTGTATCACCAATATGACACAAACACAGCACTGTTGACAGTCTTAACATCGTCCTCATCTAGAGGAGTTTTTTCTTTAAGCAGCTAAGGATGCAGAGGAGGACATACATATTGTGCAATAAACTTTACTAGTTTGAATGTGGATGCTGAGTATATGGATTGCATAGTTTGAAAATTCACTTTAGATTTGAGTTCACAAAATAGCCCAACAAAGCCTTGACTGGGGACTTGGGTAAGCAGGCACAATTTTTTTTTTTTTTTAACCAGAGCACTGCTCAGCTCTGGTTTATGGTGGTAAGGGGGATTGAACCTGGGACTTTGGAGCCTCAGGCATTAGAGTCTCTTTGCATAACCATTATGCTATCTACCCCCCGCCCAGGCACAATTTTTTTTTTAAAGGAAAATATGAATATTCTGTACTTTGCTTGAAAGCTGTTAATTGAAGAAATACACCAGGGTACTGTTCAACTCTAATTTACAGTGCAGGTATTGAACCTGGGACTTCAGAGCCTCAGGCATGAGGGTCTCTGCATAACCATTATGCTATCTACCTCCACCCAACTAGCACATTTTTTTTAGCCTACTAATAATAGGTCAGTCCTTTATTTGTTCAAATATAATAGATTATATACTCATAATGGTTTCATAGGACTTTAGTGTTTTGAACAGACTTTTTTTTTTTGTTTTACTGTTTATTTATTATTTTTATTTAAGAAAGGATTAATTAACAAAACCATAAGGTAGGGGGGGTATAACTCCACACAATTCCCACCACCCAATCTCCATAACCCACCCCCTCCCCTGATAGCTTTCCCATTCTCTAGCCCTCTGGGAGCATGGACCCAGGGTCATTGAGGGTTGCAGAAGGTAGAAGGTCTGGCTTCTGTAATTGCTTCCCCGCTGAACATGGGCGTTGACTGGTCTGTCCATACTCCCAGTCTGCCTCTCTCTTTCCCTAGTAGGGTGTGTCTCTGGGGAAGCTGAGCTCCAGGACACATTGGTGGGATCTTCAATCCAGGGAAGCCTGGCCAGCATCCTGGTGGCATCTGGAACCTGGTGATTGAAAAGAGAGTTAACATACGAGGCCAAACAAATTGTTGAGCAATTTGACATGCGGACTCTCTCAAAAGCCTAGACCAAGTAGATTAGAAGCATCCAATAGCACAGCTATATACAAGATACTGGATACTATACAGCAAACCATAACAAAAGGACTTTTCAAAGTTAACCCAATTACCAAATAATGAACAGACTTTTGGAATGAAGAAACAGGTGGGTGAGTTGACTAGTGTTGAGTGAGAAGAGTGCAAGGTGAGTAAGTGGAAAAAGAGGGCTATTTCCAACTTAAAAACAGCATTTAGAGGAAAATGTAGGAATGACACTGACTGATTGGGACTCTAGGTTGTACCTTCAGAGGGAAGAATGAGGCTTAAAGTAGTGCTTAGAAGCAAGGACAGGCAGTTTTGAATCCTTTTGCACAGTGTAAATTAAAGAGCTTCGTACCTTAAAAGCTTCAGAAATTTGTTCAGTCCTAGAATGGATTGTTATAAAACAGGTATTACTGGGACCAGCTGGTGGCGCACCTGGTTGGCTACACACAATGCAAGTACCTGGGTTCAAGCCCTGGGTCCCCACCTGCAGGGGGGAAGCTTCAGAGTAGTGAAATAGTGCTGCAAGTGTCTGTCCTCTCTTAATCTCCCTGTTCCACTCTCAATTTCTGTCTCCATAATTTAGAAAAAAACAAAAAAAGGTATTACCACTGTAGCAATGTTGTAAAGCTGAAAGTCTAGTTCTCAAATTTACATCAGGATCCCCTGAAGAACCTTTTAACAAAGATTGTCGGTCAATTCCCAGAGTGAGTCAATAAGACTAGTGTGGCCCCATAAGCATGAGTTCCCAGCAAGCTCTTTTAGTATCAATAGTTCTGGGCCTCACACCGAGCATCTTACATGGCTGATTTGCGGCCTTGTGGAGAGAACTGGACAAAGGCTTAACTATTTGGTGGGCTTTGGGGGGGTTTATTAGGAAGCATAATGAGACAGAGCTAAGGTCAAGCATACATTTAGGGGTTGAACTGAAGTCAGAACCTAAATCTAATATTTTTATTGAGAAATGTGAGTGGTGAAAAAAAAGTTTTACAGTCAGAAGGCTTCGCTGCTGGTTCTGCGATCTTTGCTTCTGGCCCTGAACAAGCTCAACCTTTCGGAATCTAATTATAATGGAGGACTAATTCCCTTTACACAATCAAGGATAATTCCTGCCTCACAGGATGGTGAGGGATGGAGGTGGGATTGCCAGACATCCTGCTTTTACAGAACACATGCCATCCTTACTAGAGCATTCTTAAGTGTCCGTTCCCCCCAGTATTACTAAAATGAGGCAGAGCTGTTTTCCTGCTCCAATAATTGGTACTTAAATCCATTAAGTGTTAGCACTTGAAGAGCCTAGGTAAAGGCCCCAGCACACAGTAATTTCTTTCTCCTGTGTGAGCCCTCACTTGCTTTTGCATTTTCTCTCTCTTACAAAATGTAGTAGTCCACAAGAGCAGAGGCCACACCTATCCTGTCTTCACAGGCCTTGGTCTCCTCTCCTCAGCATTAGACAAGATTCCAGTGCTTTAAGACTGCCAGGCTAAAGAAGTGCCTCACTTTTAGAATAACTGAAGATCCACTGTGCTGTACAGCTCCTGTTCTTCACAGCAGTCTTGGACTGGACAACTTTTCAGGTGGTGAATCCAAGATTCACACAGCTTGAGTAACCTGTGAAAGTCACAAGACCAGTAAATGCCAGAGCAAGGAATCAACTTTTCACTTCACACTCTTCTCATGGCATCTTACTCGTTTTCAAGTGAAGTCCCTAAAGGAAACATTGATAGAGGTTCAAGAGCTGAAAGGGCTGAATATAGGCAAATCCCATGACTGACAGCCTGGCTGCTGAGGGTTTTCCAAACACCTTAGATCTGCAGACTGCGAACCACATCCTCAAGGTTGAAAGGATCGGAATCAACAATGACACAAGTCCATTTTATCTCATGCTACTGATTCCATCTTTTATTTGGGGGAATCTAGCTCCTATGTGTGATCCTAGGGGAGCACTAAATTCATAGAAGGACCCCGACTGGACAGCTCACACTGTACCATCACCCTTGAGGGGACCCGAATAGAGGTAGAGGGTGCTTGACTGTGTGAGCTCGTTTGATTTTTCGTTGAAGGTTGACTTGGTGCGCTGCCTTTTAAAACCTCAGTGTCGTTATTAGTACACATATCTGTACTAAGCATTTTTTTTATTGGCTAGAAAGAGACAAATCAAGAGATAAGAAGAGAGAGGGATCATAGCACTGCTTCACTGTTAGTGAAGCTTTTGCCCTGCAGGTAGGGACTGTGTGTGGTCTTGATCCCAGGTCCTTGTGCATGGTAACATTTGCTCCCAGGTGTACCATCAATCAGTCTCATACATAGTTTTTCACTGCAGCCTTTGCTGTTGATTGTGAACAATGACTCATGAACTAGATTTTATTATTATTATTTTTACCAGAGCACTACTCAGGTTTGATTTATAGTGGTGCAGGGGATTGAACCTGGGCCTTTGGAGCCTCAGGCATGAGAATCCGTTTGCATAACCATCATGCTATCTCATCTGCCCTGAACTAGATAGTACCTTTAAAAAAAAAATACTTATTTTATTTATTCCCTTCTGTTGCCCTTGTTGTTTTATTGTTGTAGCTATTATTGTTGTTGTTATTGATGTCATTGTTGGATAGGACAGAGAGAAATGGAGAGAGGAGGGGAAGACAGAGAGGGGGAGAGAAAGACACCTGCGGACCTGCTTCACCGCCTGTGAAGCGACTCCCCTGCAGGTGGGGAGCCGGGGGATCGAACCGGGATCCTTACGCTGGTCCATTAACACTTTGCGACACCCGACTCCCTAGATAGTACCTTTTGAAGAATCTAAAAACTTTGGGGAATATTTATACATGGGTACTTTTTTTTTTTACTAGAACATTGTTCAGTTCTGGCTTGTGGTGTGGGGGATTGAACCTGGGATGCTGGAGTCTCAGGCATTAGAGTCTGTATAACTATTATGATATCTACCCTCCACCCACATGGGTACTTTTTTTTTTGTTTGTTTACCAGCTTGCAGTAGAAACTTGTTAAATGTACTTCCTACAGGCAAACATTCCCTGAGGTAGAATTTCAGAATCCTGTTAAACTTCTCTATTAATAACAAAACCAGGATAAATTTGAAGAATTTGTTTGCAATGGCTATCAGTAGTTCTTCATATTTGTAAAGAGCTTTGTAATTAAGTATCTCATGCTATTTCATTAAGCAGGAACTTTCTACACTGTAAAAAACACCCTGAACTATAAAAGCACAAGAAGAATTATGCCATAACACGTTTTTTCGGTAATACACGGAGAGAAAATATATTTTTTCCAAATGAGCATAACCATTTATCTCAATAATTCTGGTGTCATGACTGACATTTATGTGCAAGAAAATAAAAATGTATTCTTCGTAAAATGCTCACTGCTCCTAGGATCCAAATGCAAAGCAGGGCATTTACTCCATTTTCAAATCCTGCTAGAATTTGAACATAGTTTTTATAAATGCTTTTTTTGGAGGCTCCTTATTTTAAATACTTCTCATGCACAACACCTATGGAAGATAGCTCTGAGCACAAAAAGATGATAATTTCCCAGGTGAACACACGCTAATTTTTCTCCAGTTGTTATCAGTCTGAAGCCCTATGAACTGAATGACAAATGTGATGATTACTTATATGTAGACAGTTTATGATTACCATGCTGAGAGGTCATAGGAGAAAACAACCATTTGAGCTCCCTTGCCCCTGAACTTGTCATTTATTGACCCATTCACTTTTGGTAACAAATCTGACATCTGAACAAAATCATAAAATTCTAGAATTGTGGTCCGGGAGGTGGCACAGTGGATAGGGCTTTGAGCCTCAAGCATGAGGTCCTGAGTTTGATCCCTGGCAGCACATGAACCAGAGTGATGTCTGGTTCTTTTTCTCTCTCTCTCTCTCATGTCATTTCTCATGAATATATAAATAAAATCTAAAAAAATAAATTTTAAATTCTAGAATTGAATGGGATCCTAGAAATGATACAATTCAGCCCATAAGGAGGAATATGGATTTCAGCAACCAAGAGAGAAATAGAACCTATTTCTGGCATCAGCTAAAAAAAAAAAAAAAAAGTATATATATACACATATTTCTACTGGACTGTAGTTGTGGCTTGGAATCAATAATGAAGGTGGAAATTGCATTATTATATACAATTATAAAAAGAAAATATTCAGGCAGGTCAGACCAGAGAATGTGGATAGATTTTTCAGTTGGTAGAAATTAAAAAGTGAAATAACATAACTTAGTAAGTATGTACCACAGAATAACCATATTGTGGCAATTAACATCTATTTATAAGGATTCCTGTCCTGGAATAACTAGCATAATAAAGAAAAATGCATTTTGCCTTTTCTTTTTTCCCCCAGGGGAAATATCTCATGTGTTATTTTGTTTGGAGTACTTCCTCATAGAACCAATAAGCAAGGTATAAATTCAGTGTATCTAATAGCAAAAAATAATAATAATGACATTATTATTATTCACAAACAGAAAGCTGGACTTTTGAACAGGTGTT